>NW_020664368.1:14187812-14250552 GCF_002925995.2 Terrapene triunguis | reverse complement strand
CCTGGACATGTCCGGGTTTTTCAGCCTTAAATGGCCGTCCGGGGGGGATTTCTAATTAAGTAGAAATGTCCGGGATTTCCCCTCCTGCGGAGTGCAGAGGCTGCAGGGGGGGTGTGTGCAGAGGGGGCAGGGCAGGCGGGGGGGAGCAGAGGCTGCAGGGGCGGGGGGGCGCAGAGGCTGCAGGGTGAGGCGGAGCAGGGCAGGCATGGGCATAGGGGCTGCGGGGCGAGTGGGGAGCAGGGAAGCACTTAGCAACCCCCAACCAAGATCAGAGCGGGAGGGAGGAGGGGGAATGCGGGGTGCTCAGAGGAGGGGGCAGAGTTGGGGCAGGGACTTTGGGGAAGGGGTTGGAATGGGGGCGGAGAAGGGGTGGGGTTGGAGTGGGGCTGGGAGCGGGGAAGTGGCGGAGTTGGGGCAGGGCCGGGGGTGGGGCCAGGGCCCCGTGGAGTGTCCTCTTTTTTAAATGTTTGAATATGGTAACCCTAGGGAGGGGGAGGGAGTGGGGGGAGAGAGAGAAGGGGGGCGGCGAGGACTTCAGCGGGGCGCTCGTCACGCGGCCCCGACCGCCGTGCTGCCTGCCGGGAGGGCTCCACGCCACTCCGGTCGGCGGGCAGGGAAGGACGCGGGCTGCCCTGCCGGGCTTGCTACAGACCTGGCACTGGCTGGGGCAGATGGAGTGCGCAGCCCGCTCCCAGCAGGGCACTCCCCTCCTCCGCGCTGCCGCCCCCTACAGGGCGGCCGGATCGGCGAACCAAAAAAAAAAAGCGGCCGTGCCGCCCTAGGATTGGGCAGAATGCCGCCCCATAGAATCTGCAGCCCCAAGCACGAGCTTGCTCGGCTGGTGCCTAGAGCCGGCCCTGAGTGCATCATATCTAAGGGTATGTCTACACAGGGACTCTCTGGAAAGTTTAAATTAACTAAAGGTGTGAATTTAAAGCATGTTAATGAATGTGCATTAAACCCTTGAGTACATTGAGTACACCTTTAGTTAATTTGGCTTTAATTTTCCTGAGTGACTCCGTGTAGATATGCCCTAAAATTTCTTGGAGGGGAAGACGTTGTTTACATTCCCCATATCTAAAGCGATTGCAATTGGGGGTCAAATATTCCAATGGCAGCAGCGGAATAAATATAAGGTGACCGTTCCTCAAAACAATGGAAAATGTGCCCAGTGCTTCTGGTTTCCCCTGCCTCTTGCTAATGCATATGTCATCCTGTATCCTGGCAGGCCCCATTCACTTTGTTTTTGTTGTTATTTATCTGCCCCTACCACTACTCATGTAAGTTGCTTCATGATTTCATTCTACAATCTGCCTGTCTTGATATACTTTACCTTGGTGTTATCTGTTTTTACCTCTCCTTTTGCCATCTTCTCCATATTCCTTGTTTGTTTGTTTTAAATCTCTTCAACTAGTGGTGCCATGAAAAAGTTTTGAAAAGTTCCCCTCCTCCTTTCTTGTATTGCTTCTCTTTCCTCTTGCACTTTTTCCTACTCTCTAGCTATTACCCCAAATTTCCTAATTCCCCATTCCTTATCTCTGTAAATCCTCTTTTCCTTACTCTTCTTTCTGAGTTCTTTTTCTGTCCCCTCTTCTCTTTTCCTGCCTCAGTTCTCATATTCCTCTTTCCTTCAACAATGTCCTTGCCCCTCTTTTCTGCCCTAGTGCTCATTTACTACTACTGGAGACACCAGAGTATTGTACTGTGTGTGTCTGAGTGAGCGAGAGAGAGAGCGAGAGAGCACAAAAATGATGCTTCAGAGCAGCAGTTCCCTTCCTCACACCTAATCACTCTCAGTGTCACAATAACCAAAGCGCTGAGAGGTAGCCAGTGAGCACTAGATGGAAGGGGAAGCACAACACTTGCTGTGGGTCAGAGTGGGCACTACAGGGTAGCTGGGTAGTAAGATGAGCAGGTGACCAAATGTTTTCAGTGAGACCTTAACAAAACATTTTTTTTTGTAAAACTGTGTCTGAGGCAGTGGAACCGACCTTGCAAACTGGGGCACTGCTGGTAAACTAGGATGTCTGATTATCCAAGATCAATATGCAGAAAGAGGAACGATAAACAGTAAAATAAAAACTATAATCTGAGGCCTGTCAGAAAAGGTCATATTTGGATCCAAGGAAATTAATAACCACTGTGTAACATCAGTACTTATTAAACTCTGAAGATCTATCACAGGCAATTCAACTCCTTTTTCACTTTCCATTACTTTTCATTTATTTGAATTTAACAGAATAATCTCTCTAACAAGATGGTGATAAAATAACATAAGCACTTTACTTGGCAAAAACAACAAGAACTCATTTATGATATTTTCCCCACTTCCCCTTTATTTTTCTTGTTTACATATCCAAGTACTGAATTATGATGAAGTAAATCATTTACCAGGATCATTTAACAGTGGGAAAACTTGATCTGCCAATAACAAATACACAATGTGAAAGCAGCTCTCATATGGATTGAATTTATGGAAATAGCCCAAATTAAATCTTTCTAAAGGTGAGTACAATATTCTCCTGATATGCCTTGCTCCCTGAGAAATCGCTTAAACTACAAAGAACAGAGGGTTGGTTTTCTTCATATTGGGTTTGTGTGCAGATGTGCATGAACCCAGATGCAGAAGGGAATTCTGGTAGCAAACAGAAATTCAAAACCCTAAAATGAGAGGAAAAGCAAGGAAAGAATAATGGTTTTAAACTCATAAACAATATGCATACATGCACATACGTTATCTGTTCAATCTAATGATTAGAACAGATAGATGATTAGAGGAAATTGAGAGTCTGATTGCTAGGTTTTATTCCTGCTCTGCTAGTGGCTCTCTTTGTGGCTCTGTATGAGTCACTTGGGCCCAAGTTCTCCAAAGTGGGCAGTGACTATGGATGTCTTCGTTTTGGTGCTCAGCTTGAGACATGTTAGGTGAAACCCTGGCCCCAGTGAAGTCAATGGCAACACATGCCGCTCTAACTGAAGTGTATTGGTGTTTGTGCAAGTATATATGCAGATGTAATATATATGTGTTTAAATTTTAAATGTTCAAATATAGGAGAAAATGAAAAAGCGTTAATCAGAAAGTAATGGTCCTCCCTTCCTGGGATTTCCCATCCTGTTGTCTATTTGTCTGTTGTTTATACTGTAGGCTCTTCAGGGAAGAGGCCATCTTTTTCTTTGTATTACATACAACTCAAACCATGTAGGCAATACTAAATAATATGAGGTCATCTAATTTATTCCCTGATGATGCAAAAGTGTTCCCTGCAATGTATTTTTCCAGTGGTTGGACAGTCTAGTTTTACATAATGCTACTCTAACCACTTAAATTTCTTTGTCTAGCTGCCATTGCCCTGGTTGAACTATCATATTCCCCACGTAGTATAGCAGTGAATTTCTATACATAATACACAGGTTTTACCATTGAATTGCCTGCTTCTTTTTAGACCAGATTTCCTTATTGATTTAATTTCTTTTTACTGGCAACTTTTTGTACCAAAGATAGAATTACTGCTATCCTTGTAATATATATAGAGAGAGAAAATCGTATTTAATTTTTGGTCTGTTGTTTGCTTAGTTGGCTGAGCTACTTCAGCCTCTCACATACAGCATATGCCTGCATGACAGATGTTGGAAGATCAGAAAGGAAAAGATTATCCTGGATTTCAGAGTGGCACAATTATTGGAGGGTTTGACTATTCATACTATTTTAGGGGTCAGCATCACTGGGGATACTTTATCTTCTAAACCTCCCCTTTGCACTAAATTTTCCTTAGCACTACTAATACTACGATTCTTTGCATTTTAGTTGGTCTCTGCAACATTCTTAGCAGGTGAGTAGCTTCCAACTTAGAAGAGCTAAGAAAAGAAAGACTCTGTTGTGTCTCTGCTCTTTTACACAACATTAAGAATATGAGGAAACCACATGGGCACAGTTCAGTTCCAAATAACTGTGTTTAGTAACTATATATAAACATACAAGGCCCAGCTAGACATTGCTGCTCTGTTAGGTTCTGGTGGCTTCTGCAATAAGACAAGGAGACCGATTAGATGGTCCCCGACAGTTTGAAGGAATACTGACTTATTCCTAATACACTACACTCTCTCCAAGGAATGACACTGGTTCATGGTGGTGGTTGTTCTCTTGTCTGTTGTGGCTACTTTTTTACATACTTAGATATATTTCTGCAACCCTCTTGTATCTTGTAACTCCATTATCTGATTAATTTTTTCCTCCCCCTCTCTTGTTCATCATTGATAGATTTTCCCCTCGCCCTATCATAGCTTGAAATGCTCATTCAGTTTTCCCCATATTCCATCACATGCTAATGACCAATACTCAGAAACACAGACGGGGACACACACATTCTTGATATAATGTATTGTGCACCATCAGTGCACTGGAAATTGTACAAACATAGAGGCAGGACCTTGAGCTCCCTGCAGTGAGGACTTTACAATCATAAAGTTAAATTAGTAATGAGGAAAAGTATGACATCCTTGGAGACTAAAATCCTCTGTCCACAAAAGAAGTACAGCATGAAGAGTAACAGTACCAATCCTGCCTATCTGCCCTCCAATGTTCCTGGAAGTCAGACAAATAGTTGTAGAAATGTTGCATATTATTATTATTTTTATTATTGTGATTTAGCAGCATAAGAAAGAGCTATCAAAGAGTAATGACTCCCTGTAATGATGTTCACTAAGAAAAAGCTGGGTCCTGTTATCAAAAATGTTCTCTCAATGGCTAACAACCAAAATTCTGTGTCAAAGCAGCCTATGAAAGCAGCTGTGATTCTAACAAATCCAATACTTTTGTTCCAGCTTCAAAGAATAATAGTGTACCATTCCTAGGAATGACTGACAGAAAGCTTCTGTCTATATCCTGTTGTAGAAACTGCAAACCGCATCATGGCACATTTCCTTTCAAATTGCTCAGAAAAATAAATGATGAAAAAATGTGAAGGAAATGTTTCAGAAGCAATTTTTTCACACTGCTAATAATGTTCCACAACACACAAAAAGCTCATTTTATCTGTACTACTATAACTCATATTCAGACTTGCAAAGGGCGTGGGAGGGGGAGAGATTTAAACATAGGTCTTGGCTTAATTTAGAAGTGATTGCTCATTAATCTTTGGAATAGTTACCCAAGCTGTCTTCCAACTGCAGGGGAGGCAATTGGCTGCTAACATCAAATCATGCTGTGCTGTATTCAGTTTTTTTATTTATTTAAGTACTCTATTTAGCCTTTTCCTCAATGTTTACATACACAAAATTATTGCAGAAAAATATTGCTTAATGAGCTGGTATAGTTGGATGAAGACAGTTAGACACTCAATGGCTGCAAATGTTTAGCCTACTTGAGCCACAAGGCTAGTTAGATGTAATATTTCACAGTTTGATTTGCTGAGGCAGAAACATTAGACACCATGGAAACGCTGAATATTAGGCTGAGGAACTCCTTGAGCTGCTGATTCAGACTCAATGATAAAATATGCAAAGAGCAGCTTCCAGCTGAGAAGCATTGCTCAGCTCCTTCTCCCCTCCCATTTAGCTCACCTGGTAGAACTGCTGCCCCTTGGCCACCAGGGTTCTGATTTGTCTCCAGTGCAGTAATTTACAGGATAAACAAACAATATTGTGTAACAGTAGATTGGAGGATTCTAATAACTGGTTACGTCTATTCTAGTTCCTACCCTGTAGCTGGTGTATATATCAGGTGGCAACATGGACGGGATCAACTCTGGTAAGCTTCTGATAAGGCAGAAATATAAGGTATGGACAGTGTGATTTCCAGCTGTGACATGTAGCATGTTGGCTTGGCCAGGTGGAAGCCTTCCTTTTGAACACTTAATGGAGAGAGGCTGACATATGAGGTATAATTAAATGAGTGGTATTTGTGTATTATTGCTTTACTAATGGAGACTCTTCTTTAGTTCAAATGAAAAAGCCTCGTGTTTTTGGAGTCCACATGATAACTTATAGGGTGCATAAAGCCCCGACAGACATATTTAGATCCAGATCATTGACTGTCCATTTGGGGACTGGGCCATTAAGTGGTTGATTCCACTGTGGTCGCAATTGGCAGGTACAACACTATTATTCATTAAAAAAATATAATGAAATAACTGAAGTTCATCTAATTGTATCTTTTTATTTCCTGGAACCAAAATAAAACACTAAAGAATTATATATATGGCAATAAAAATGCAATTAATGTGGGATGAAAGAATAATTCTGTAAAAGTGTAGAAATGTCAATATAAACCTATTGTCAAGAAAATCTTAACACTAATATATCCTTTGAGAAACAGAAAAGATAGATACAAACATTAAGAGCCTAAGTCAAGAATTTAGGGGACAGTTGAATTTCAGGAACAGTTGAATAATACAGTATGTCTCCAAGTAATTTTAAAAAGCCTGAGGACAAGGGTTTCCTTCTTATTGTGTTCCTGTTTTGTCAGCAAAGGACAAACTGAGTGATAGGAAACTCATGTCAGTCAAAAATGTTTTATTTAATGTAATCCCTTTTCAGGATAATGTGAAAGCATATATCTTGTTTTAATGGGACTGCCACAGATCAGTCACATAAAAAAGGTTGTGCATCTTTAAACACTAGTCATTCTGTCATGCAAAGACACTCTAATGTAGTCCGTTGCTGTTCCTTAAAGTCACATTACCAAAATGTCTAATGAAGTTCACATAAATTCCAATAGGTGATATGTGATGCAGACAGTCCATTTGAGAAGAATTTTAGCGGATGTGGGCTTTGCTACTGTAGCATAAAATTTTGCAAAGCAAAGATACTGCACAGTGCAAGCGTAAGTAGAACAACCTAACCATGCACTATTAGTGTGGGTGTCTAGATGTGTATGCATTTATAGGGCTGGATACTCAGCTTGTGTAAATTTAGTATAGCTTCTATGACTTATATGGAGATACACCCATTTGTATCAGCTGTGACTCTGTCCCACAGTGTGTCATACATAAAACATGAGGTTTAGGAAAATGGATGACAGTTTTGTTGGTGTGTGTGAAATATTTCATTGGTTTATTTCTGTGTTCTTGAAATTCCACTTTTTATAAAATTTTTGAGGGCCCAACCCACTGTCCCTCTTTCTCACCCCATCCCAACACACAAACACATACATCAGCTTACGAAATCCACCTCTAGTTCAAAATGTTGTGCTATGGCAATTTTGCTCATTTATAGGGGCATCCAGAAGTACCTTGTACCATCACTAGCAGTTTTGGCTTGGGGAGAGAAGATGGGAGGTGGGGGGGGGGAGAAAGAGGGAATAATGTGATGGTAATTACACACACAGAATGATAAACTATATACACACATGCTATAGACATTCTAGGCGAGTCAAGGAAAGGAGAAGCCAGGGATAATAGTCTATAGATAAAAGGGGGGTGTTGCTCCCAAGAGGAGGCACAGGCCACAGGCAGTGGCAGATGTGTTGCCAGTGGTTGGTATACCCATGGAGGTGGAAGCAGTAAACCTCGGCATCTCATATAGTGCATTTTCAGTAGTGCTGGTCCCATCTTTGGTCCTACTTCTGCTTCTGCCACATTTAACTCCTCTACACTTCATCCACCCCTACTTGTGTGGCTGCAACAGACTCCCAAACACTCACTCTGCCATGGAGGTGTGTGACTTTAATCCAAAAGTTTGGGCAGTTGAATGAAGGCAATAATAGAGGTAGTGGTTGGTTTGATTTCTAATGGTGCAGTGCAGATCACCAGATCCTTTGCTCGGAATACCCATGCTGTGCAGGAAGAGGCTACAGCAACAACGAAAGGCTTTGGCAAGGGGAAAGTCTCCCCCTGCTTCTGGATCCTTTGCCCGATACCTTCCCCCACTGCAGAGGCCTTTCACTGACATGTGTAGCTACACACCATAGTGTGGATGTAGCCTGCTTTTCACTGCAGCCTATAGCTACACGTAGCCTAAACACCACCAGTAGTGGTGTGCAGTATAGACATAGCCAGAGAGGATGAGTCACAATGGCTTATGCCAACTCTTCCTACTAATCAGGGTAGGCCCATTCAAACAGGGAGTGAAGAGCAATACCATGCAACTTGTATAGCCAGTTGCAGCTTGACAACAGCTTGAAATTTAAAAAAGAAACAAAGATTTGTTGTAAAATTCCCAGACATCCTACTACCAAAACATTTTTCAGTGAGCTTTCATCCATTTTTTTAAATGAAAAATTGGTCCAAAACATCAAAACAGGCATATTTAAATGAAGAAAAATATACTATGAAAATTACTTCCTTTGCTGACCTCTGTCTGTCTTAACCATATATTAATGGGGTATGGACCTGAAGTACCTGCATTCATTTTATGAAGTTAAGAACTTACCCTTAAAACCAGATCTATATTATAGACACAACTGATTGTTCATTCATGTTCTCTTGAAAATGTACAGAGTATTATGTACTCGGTATCTATATCTATTTATATTTTGTGGAAAGCAGCATCTTGTGTTTGACCTTTCTGGTTTGTTCTCCTGAATCCGTGTAAATCTCTGGTTGTGGGAGTTGCTCTATGATAGTTCAGGTTTCAAAGAGTTTTTAATGAAATTCATCACTGTTGTTTCTATAATTATTTGTATTCCTGTAGTGCCTCCAACAAGCTAGACACTGTCCATGCACATTTAGGAGGATGCAGTCCTTTTCCCAAAGATTTTATGCTAGGAATGTAAAGAACTGACAGCTTTATTGAATACATTGTTATTGGATGTCTACATGGTATTAACTAAAATATGAGAAATCTTGTGCTAACACTTACTGGGTCTTCATATGTATTATTTGAGGGTGGTCTTAACTTTGGTCATTCCAAAGGTTAGGAATACAGAGGAGAGCTTTCCAGGTCCTCATAGGGTTCTCTGACATGATAGGTGTATGTTGTCTTGGTATGAGCTTGAATGAGACAACTGCAGAGTAAAGTTGCAGACTATTGCGGAGTAAATAATTATGCAATTCGGACACTAACATAATATCCCCTATGCTTTCTGTGGCTGTCTGGTTAGGAAGAAAGCTCTTTATCTCTATCTCTGGAAAATAAATAATAATAAAAAGAGAGAGTGGGCAGGATTGAGGGGTGAAGTTACACTAGGCAGTATGTCATTCTGGTGCTCCTAAACTGTGGGTTGATCCTCAGGAAAGGCTGTGGAGAATTAAAAGATGTTTCAGAAAGCACTAATTCCCTGTGCACATTCTCTTATTCCCTTATGTAGAATCAAGAGAACAGTAAGGGCAATGGATTAATGGTGATCCTGGTGCTCTCTTTTAGTTTGGATGAGTAATCTATCACCAGCCAAAAGATGGGATAGATAAGGGAGAGCCTTCGAAAAACTTCCTGAGATCTACCACTTTGTGACCCAGATCCACAAGGATCTCTGTCATTTGCTGCCTCTTTTAGCCTAACCCCCTATGCACTCTATATGCCTGCTGGTTCTTCATAGCATAAAGGAAAAATGTGCAGAATGTAGGTTCAGTGGGGCTGCAAAATTTGGGGATTTATTGGGCTGGCATCCAAGAGAAGATAGAGGGTGGGAGACCATGAACGGAAAAGCGAAGGTTGGAATGTAAAGATGTGTGGGGCAGAGAAGAAGGGCATTTGTAGCCGAAAAATACATCCAGAATTGGGAAAACCTGAAGAAGCACAATAGAGATCTGGCCAAAGGTTTCTGGGAAACTTCATGCAGGTCAAAGTAGGGTGATCAATACTGAAGTAAGTACCAGGGTGTAAGAGGAAATTTATATTGTTTGGAGATTGGTGGGAATAAGGAGACAATACTGTTGGCCCATTGACCTGAACAATTAGCCAATATTCAGGACTTTGCAATTATGAAGAGAAATTGATGATTTAGTGAGGTATTTCTTGACAGGTGCAGTCCTATTTATATACAAAGAATGTACACAGAGTCCTGTTTCCCTGAACACAGAGAACAAACAGCAGGCAGTTTCCTTGATGACCATTTCAAAACTTGCCTTTCCAGTGACCTCTGTGCCCCAAGGGGGCTCTGTGCCTCTGCTCCCTAAAAGGGCCACTGTCATAATTACAGATTTCAGAGTGGTAGCTGTTAGTCTGTATCAGCAAAAAGAACAAGGAGTACTTGTGGCACCTTAGAGACTAACACATTTATTTGGGCGTAAGCTTTCGTGGGCTAAAACCCACTTCATCGGATGCATGCAGTGGAAAATACAGTAGGAAGATGCATATACACAGAGAACATGAAAAAATGGGTGTTGCCATACCAACTCTAACAAGACTAATCAATTAAGATGGGATATTATTAGCAGGAGGAAAAAAATGTTTGTAGTGATAATCAGGATGGCCCATTTCAAACAGTTGACAAGAAGGTTGAGTAACAGTAGGGGGAAAATAGTAAGGGGAAATAGTTTTTACTTTGTGTAATGACCCATCCACTCCCAGTCTTTATTCAAGCCTAATTTAGTGGTGTGCAGTTGGCAAACTAATTTCAGTTCTGCAGTTTCTCATTGGAGTCTGTTTTTGAAGTTTTTTTGTTGGAGAATTGCGACTTTTAGGTCTGTAATTGAGTGACCAGAGAGGTTGAAGTGTTCTCCGACTGGTTTTTGATTGTTATAATTCTTGACGTCTGATTTGTGTCCATTTATTCTCTTGCTTTCTGCCTCTCTCACACAGTGACGTCCACAGTCATTGGCACATTATGCACAGTGTATACGTTGGATGTGTCAGGGCTGCTGGGGGAGAGTGCCCCAGACACCCATTTGATAGGCCCACCAAACTGAGTGACACTGCAACCCTGCTGAAGAGGTGGCTGGGCCAAACCTGAGTGGCATCATGCTAAGTTAAAGTGAGAGTGATTCAGCTGTGTGTGACATGTGAAGAATTTTTGAGGGTGCCCCTGCCCACTCATGCAGTTTGTAAGGTCCTCACTGCTGAGAACCCAAGGTCTTTTCTCTGTTTGTACAATTTCAAGTGCACTGATGATGCACGATGCAGAATATTGTGTGTGTCCTGGTCATTAACTGTAATAGCTTTGAAATGGTATATGGGGAAAATTTGAATGAGGATTTCAAGCTGTGATAGGGTGGGAAAGAACAGGGCCGGCTCTAGGTTTTTTGCTGCCCCAAGCAAAAAAAAATTTTGGCTGCCCCCCCCACCCCAGCCCTGGGCTCCCCCCCGCACTCCCCTGCTGCCCCAGCCCTGGGTTCTCCTCCTCCCCCTGCCGCCCCAGCACTGGGCTCCCTCCTTTCCCCCCCACCAGTGCCCTGCCCTCACCTCCCTGCCGCCCCAGCCCAGGGCTGTCCCCCCAACCAGCACCCTCCTGCTGTCCCAGCCCTGGGTCACTGGTAACTCGCTCCCAGGGCGGGTCATTCAGCAGGAATTTTGGATGTGCACAGAACACAGACAGGATTGGTTCCCATATGGTTACAGAACTGCTGTAAAGTGGAACAATTTTCAGCTTGTGTGATTGGAGGATATCTGGATGCATATTATTAGACTGTCCTACCTAAATGAGGAAAAGTTGAGGTGCCTTTATTATTCTTTTGTTCCACTCTTTCTTTCTATGGGGAATTTGCCAATGCAATATCACTGTCTTCCTTTTAAACAAACAAACAAACAAACAAACAAAAAGGCAATGGCTGCTGAAAATAGCAATTCCAGTCCTAATAACCACTGGGAAGCATTTCTTGCTCAATTTTATCCTACTTTTTCTACAGCAAGTTACAGTGGATCAGTATATTTGATTTGGGAGAAATGAAGTAACAGCTGCCCAAATTGAGCTTGAACACTCCTGAATTTTGAGGGTGTTCAAATCTGGAAGGCAGGTGCTAGATTCCCTTTCTGAATATTAGCTATATATCTGGAAAGGAAAAGTCAATTTCTGCTTCCATGGCTCAGAAGTGGAAATCCTCCTAAGTGCCTGGTACTGTATCTAAAGCTGCCCAGGTCCAGAGCCTCTCCTCCCTTACTTTTCATTTTAAATTCTAGTGGGATCCACGTACCTCCCTTGCTAGGCTTCAGATAGAGAGGGGCACTGTCCATTTAGTCCACCCAATTCCTTCTTTGGGGGTTGCAAGGTGAGGTCACACCAGTATCCCTAATCCAGTCTGGGGAAGTCTTCTGAAGGGGATATCTGGGGCAAAGCCTTCTACTCCTTGGGCACACTTGTTCCCCATTCACAGGATCACCCCTTTCAACTCACAGCAAGCTGCAGCATGGCTCAGCTACCTCCCTCCCTCCCCCTCCCTTTCCTGTTGATAGCTGCAAAGGGATTGCTGGGAAATGTAGTTCTTTCCCTGCTCCAGGGCTGGCTCTATAGGCAGGGAGCTAGGCAAGGAACTACAGCTCCCAGGGTCCCATGGGTTCTCAGCTCCCATGCTGGATCCCCAGCTGCTCCGTGGCTCCGCTTCTGCAGGGTTGTGAGAAGGGAGGAAGTAAGAAAAAAAAAAAAAAAAAAGGATGGCCCGAATGCCGCCCCCTGCAACTGTGCCGCCCCAAGCACCTGCTTGTTTTGCTGGTGCCTAGAGCCGGCCCTGGGAAAGAAGCTATCAATGAGAAGAGGAGGGAAAAATGAATCAGTAAATGGAGTTACAAGATGCAAGTAGCAAAAATATACCTAAGTATGTAAAAAAGTAGCAAGAACAGGCAAGGGCGCAACACTTGCCATGAACCTATGTCATTCCTTGAAGAGAGTGTACTGTATTAGGAATTGGTCAGTATCTCTTCAGATAATTGGGAACCATCCAATGGGCCTCCCTGACTTTTTGCAGAAGCCATCAGAACAGAGCAGCATTGTCTAGCTAGGTCTTGCATGTTGCATATAGTTAGTAAACACAATTTTTTGGAAGCCAACTGCATCCATGTGGTTGCCTCTGCATTAGTCACCAGTCTTAGATATGGTCTACACTGGGGGGGGGGAATCGATGTAAGTTATGTAACTTCAGCTACATAAATAACGTAGCTGAAATGGACATATTAGATCTACTTACTGTGGTGTCTTCACTGTGGTAGGTCGACGGCTGACGCTCCCCCATTGACTCTGCCTGCACCTCTCGCCCTGGTGGAGTAACGGAGTCGACGGGAGAGCACTCGGCAGTCGATTTATCGCGTCTAGACTAGACTAGACGCGATAAATCAACCCCCACTGGATCGATCATTGCCCGTCGATCCAGCTGGTAATGTAGACAAGCCCTTAGGCCACATGGCTTAGATCCTGACCAGGCCTTGCCAAGTGACTCATTGCCTTGAGTGTTGGTGTCTACAGTTTCCAGCTATCACTACATAAATGACATTTAATTGCTGATTCCATTTAACCTGAATGAAGGGTGTTTAGCACTCCACGTAGTTTTAACTGAGTCTGATGGTCCATAGACCAAAGATCCCCTTGATGGCAGCCATTAACTTCTTCCAGCATAAGAGTACTATGGGGAGGGTCTTTGCCCAACGTCATCCCCACCCTCAACTTTGTGGATTTAGGTTTATAGGCCCAGGCTTATTAATGAATAATTGGTTGCTAGCACCTTTTCTCTGAGAATTTTATAGTTCTTCATACACACCTGACAGGCATTTAACAGATGAGTAAAACTGAGGTACATAGACCATTTCAATCTCATAAGAAGTCAGCGGTCCCACTTTGGACCTGTACTGGTTTACTTGTAACTGAAAATGGAATATGGTCCCTAGTTATTAAATACATTGCTTAGCCAGTGTTCCTACTTTTCTATTAATACCTAGAGCAATGCAGTGTATACCAGCAGCTGAAGCTTGCACTTTAGGAATTATCAATAGTTTTAATCATATTAGATAAAAAAATCCCTCAGCTTTGCCTCAGGATCCATTACTCTCCTAAGCAGTGCAAAGCTACTGATTTAAATGCTTCTGTCTCAGGTCTTACTACTTAATTGTAACCACTGTATACCATATGTACTCTACTGTCTCCAGCTTGGTGTTATTAATACAGAAGCACTGTATGCATTATCCATTGAGTTGAATTACTTTGGGGAAATATAAATTAAATTGAATTATTACAAACTTCCTCAGGTTAGCAATAAATGAGAAGTAGGAAAGAGAAGTAATCTCTGATGATACACTAATTCCTTTTAAAACAGTAGATTTTAAATCATGTTAGGATGACACTTCAAGAATCTTTATAATATAAAAGAACTTTACTCAATGGTAGCAGAAACCTGCAAGTCTTGTTTCTGATGTTTCCTCAATATATTTTCATTTTGTCACGTTATTCTTTGTCAGTGTATACTCTTTCCTGAGTGCAGCAAAATGGCTGTAGAAAAATGTAGATGGAATAGCTATATCTATATATCTCTATATATCTATATCTATATTTCTATATCTCTATATCTATATCTATCTATCTATCTATCTATCTATCTATCTATCTATAAGTGGTGTGTATGTGAGTATTGATGTGTTCGCAACATCAATTAATCATCAATCAAGGATTCTTCCTTTAAGTTATACGATCTGAAATATGTGGTAGAAAAGATGACTGATGTCTGATCCTGGTAAAAGTAATTACACACAACTCTTTGGTCCTTGTGCAGGGAAATAAAGATCTTTCAAAACCTCTGATAGCTAGATTTGAAACACACACATTGTAGGAGCCAACAGAGGTGGAATTTCAAGCTGGCTCTGCTGACCTGCTAATGTGCATTTGGCTACTTTCAGGGGGAAGGGAGGGGAGAAAAAGAAGCTCTGGGTGGGTCTCTGAGAGTAGAGCTTTCCTGTATACAACAAATCTCAAGAAATGTATGTTAGTTTATGATAATCAAAGCAGAACTCCCACAATTCACAAGGTCAAGTCCTGCCGAGAATCTGCCATTCATTTGTGGAGTTAAGAGAACACTTCATAAACTTGCATATTGTGTATGCTTGCACATATGTATGCTTTTTTTCAAGAGTTTTCTCCAAGGATATTATTCAGGATGGGAACAATGAGTTTGAATCTTAATTATATATTTTAAAAGGTATCCCTGTTTGTTAATTGTATTATGTCATTGTCCTTCATAGAAAATTATCCATGAAATATGACATGCAGAAAAACAAAGCAAATTAACTGTAAAATATTTCACATCAGCTGGTGTATAAGAATTAAAACAGATACTGCACTGGCCTTCTCATCTTTTTCTAAAGGTGAATAATCCTTTTAAAAATACGAGGCCTGATTTTGCCCTAACTGGCACCAGTGTAACACGAGTGAACTCAATAAGATTGTGTGGGCATTAATGGTGGTAAAATTAAGAACATCGTTTCAAAACTGCAAATCCTATTGAATCTGTTATAATTATTTAAAATATTACTTATGTGTGCTATTGGAGCGTGTGCCATTTTACAAACAAGTAAAAAAATGAAGGTCCTTGCCCATAAATTGCTTACTGTCTGTGAGACTGAGTATCTTCAGTGCTTATTGATTTTAATCGGTGTTGAAGGTTCTGAACCCTCTGCATGAGGTACTGGACCCATTGCAGGATGAGACTGCAAGAGACCAGTCCTGCTGCAGTTAAATTTAATAGTTATTCTGCCACTGATTTCTGTAGGGGATTCACAACAGGTCATGGTTAGCAGCCCCACCTGCTTTGTAGCATGCACATCTATCGATGGTAAGAGTGTCCCAATCATGGGGAGAGATCAGTATTGATGTACCAAGCTAAATTTAGTAGTATTTTTTGAGGCTTTTAGCATGTTCTTTAGGCTAGATCACTTACTCCTACATACAAATCCAAAAGATTCCTCTTTTGGAGTTTCTTTGGAAGCATCTCTCAAGGTATAAGGTATTTTTGGAGGCCACAAACCTGTCAAAAGGCTACATCTCCCAGCTATTAGATCTAGGGGATCCACAAGGAAGGGCAATACTAGATCTAAGGAGACAGGTGTTGCTCTCCATGTTGATCATCTACAGGTATCCCCTTCCTTTGTCAGCATGACTCCTTTCAGGAGGATCAGTCACTTGTGGCTGTTGAAAATTAGCTACAGAGCACATTTTTCAGGCGTTATTGATACTCCCAATGACATTTCCACATGGGAATTACAGGGCTAACCAAAGACTCTGCAGAAGATACCGATTGATGCCCTTTTCCACAACCATCTACCACGTGGAACCAGAGTATCTTCCATAAAGGGGCTTCCACAGTCTTCATGGGTTTGCTTTGGACACTGTCAGATTTTTTTTTCTATGTATTTCATCAAGTTTTTTGTAGTAGTTCATCTGCACAATGGATTATTCATCCAAGAAAATGGAAATATAAAGTTCATCCCCATACACAGGGTACATACAAAGAATTTAACACAGATTATCTTGTTTACAATTCCTAACACTGAGGCACATACAGTTGAGGAGTGGGGTCTACTTTTTATTGTGGTAGCCCTTTTCAGGATCAGTTTCAAACTGGTATATTCAATGTCAGACTTTTAATGTATGTTTAATATTGATTTTGGCAGCTCAAGATTCATTTTAGAAATATACTGCAGAATGTCAGTGGGTCGCAGGCCCTTAACTAGTGGAGCAATGCAGATGACACATTACATGAGTTCAGCGCAATTATGTTAGGAAGCAGATTTACAATTGAAATTTAGCAAAGTTAGTAGAAAAGATATCAGGGTCTATAAATAGTAATCTCTTTCCAAAAGATTTTTTTTCCCCTCAGGTGCTTATTGCTTACTAAATAAATCACAGAAGCTCTCTGGAAATCAAATGATTTGCCCCAGTATCTTGAATAAATTGAATTTGTTTGCAGTTGAGCTCTGAAATTCACACACACACACACACACACACAAACAATTCCTTTATGCTTTTTGATTCCTCATTTATTTGTGACCAAACTTTCAGCAGACTTTCACAAACACTGTTGATGCTCTCATTAGTAAATGCAGATACTACAATGTGAAACTTATTGAGAAATGTTAGCTTTTCACTGGTAACCACTCATCATTTCCGGTCAGTATCATGATAATCCATTTTATCATCTATACTACATTATATTCACACAATTTATTTTGTGAAACAATTTGACTTCTTTTAAATAAGATTTTTTTTAATCAAAAGGGTGCTGAGGACTGAATTATTAAAAAAAAAAGGCTACAAAACTGAATTTTTAAAGTCACTATGTAATTCATCCAGGCAAGGTACCCTAGCGTAAAACTAGAGTAACAACAGTGAATCAGGACCTGTAATTTTCAAGCAGAAACAGATCAGTAATTGAGAAACATGTGACATTAGTCTTCATTTCATGTATTAGAGCAGAATGAAAAAAAAAAAAAAGGATTTTGTTTTTAGAGTGCCAGTGACTTGTCTATTGAAATTTAAATGCCTGATTTTATAAGTGGAGGGCTCCTGACTCATTTAAGGAACTGCAGTAATGAGGGACATTTTGGCAATTACTAGTATTTGATTGGTGGGCAGTGACTCCAAGGGGTAAAGCCGCGTAGAGCACCAAGTCCTTTAAATTAAATCTGCATCTGATTAAATTAAACCCACATCTGATTAGAAAAATGTATTTCATTATTGAGCTGTGAAAGGAAGTTATTCTTGGACTTTGAGGAAAAAAATCCTGACTTCACCTGACTTCAAGGTCAAAGCAAAGTATAATCTCTCCTTTCCAGCATTTTTTAAAGCAAAAAAAGGGTCATATCATTTGTATGCTGACATCTATTCTATTGTTTTCATTAAAAAAGACAAATGAGAGACTGAGAAATCTTCCAGCTGTACCTGATAAGAAATTTTTAAAAGATGACCCCAACCTGTGGAAGATGATTTATGAAATCATGGTTTTCATTATTAGACTTAGTGCTGACTGTGATGTTTCTGATTGATATGCCTGGTGCTCATAGGCTTCATCTTTTGTCTAAAACCTCAGAACAAGGGCATTGAAATTCTTACTGGAGAACAAATTTATGTAAAATACGGCAAGATTTAGGAACAGGTAGTATGGAAGGCAGAACTACAATATAGTATTTTTTTTTAATTACTAGGTAATGTATTCAATTTGTTTTAAGCGGAAACTTTAAACAAAGCATTATGACTAACATGTTTGAAACAAAGGAAAACAATATTTACTTATTTCCACAGAATAAATGAACATAAGATATTCCAGAAAATTTGGCTCCATCTGTATATCTGTCATTACAGGGGGGGAAATAATAATGAAAAGTAGGATAATGAACATGTTTACTCACATTGGCATATGCGTATTGACTTAATTGACAATGTTGTACATATCTTTTTATCAGGCTCACAAAAAGACATCTTTGCACTATAAGATATTGAAGATGTCTGAGCTGAGTTGACAGCAGAATATGTCTTGCATTAAGAGCGTAGTTTAAATTTCATAGGCAGTTCACCCATCCCATTATCAATGTCCAGATAAATGACAGTGTAATCTCTCTCTCTCTCTCTCTCAAAAGTGTAAATTGTTAGAGTAATATTTCACTTCAAAAATTTCCAGTAGTATTTGGCAGTACCTGTAGAAGACCTCTAATGGGGGGACAACTTATGCATTATTCCTCTAAACACAATGCTTTTTATTTGTTTTAAAAGCTAAGAGAAAAAACTATGATTAAGTTAGGGGAAAACATATTTATATAGAACAGTCTGGCCAAGACAAGTGCATATGTCTGATGTAGATTAGCATTCTTGACCTCTTAATCGGAGAATAGGTTTGTCCACAAAAGCTTTTGATAGATTAGCAGTTAGATCTATGGAGTGATGTAACACCTTAAAGAACAGGCTTCAGTGGCCAATGAAGAAGATCCTCTGTCATATCAAAGTCCCAAAGATATGGTGTACTTTCGGACCTTATGATCTGGTTAAGAACATCCTGGCATTTTTCATTGCCCTGATATGATATGAGGCATACTTTTCAAACCACCCCAGCAGCTGATGCACAAAGACCCTTGGATTTTTAGAACTCTGCCAAGTGCTATAGTAAGACAACTTGCTTAATTTATAGGAAATGCTGAGTAATCTTCAAATGCACCAATCTGTGGAAGTTAAGGAGTACATTAGGCATTACAAATAAAAGGAAAAAGGGGTTGCGGAAGGATGAAGAATGGAAAAGAGATTCTGTTGGTGAAAGGATTCTCTTCCTGCACTTGCCTTCAGTTGTTGAAGGTATAATGTGAGCTTAAGTATGCAGAGCATATGTGTTTGTTATAGAGAAACTGATACACTGAAATGATATTGAAAATAATGGACTACTGAATACAAGACCCTGGGCAATGACTCCTTTTTACCATAGCAGCTAAATATGGTCCAGAATTGTAATGCTGAACCTTGCTGACCATGGTCATTATATAATAATGGAAATATTGGCGGCCGGGGAAGGGGAGGCATTGGTGAACCTTTACGGCACGGATGCTACTTACATATTCTCTACGCACTGATTAAACACCAGGAGCCTTTTAAATCATTAATAATGGAGTCCACCAATGCTTTTAAAGCTTGGCTGCTTTTTGTTTTTTTTATTGATTTACTAATTTGCCACCATTTATAAAAAGCTTTGCATACGACATTGGCTTTTATCTTTGACCAACCAAAGAACAGCATCCAGAACATCTTTTTCAGCATCTACAAGTTTTGTGCCTAGCCCTTTCTGGCCAAATCATAGCCGACATTAGTTCAATGAGAGATCTCAATGTACCTCTTTAAAAGAAAGTTTTATTATACTCACTTGTGTCTCACTTGTGACACAAAACAAACTGCGGTGCTGCATACCAGCAGGGATAACAGTAGGAAAAAAATGCTCCTCCAAAGCTAGCAGTAAGATGTTTAATGTGACAGTATAATAACACAAATATTTATTCAAAGGCTGCTATAGGAATTAACAAAACAAAAACAACCAGACACACAGATTTTCCACAACATTTCTGGAGAGTGAGGAATATTTCAAATGTTTTTAAAGCTTTCGTGCGTCCTCAAAAGCTATGTTATTAAGATCCCTTTGGATAGGAAAAATGGATTTTCATTTGTTCAAGAAACCGTGCATGATGAGAGTTGACATAGGGTTTGACACAAGTGAAAGATACAGTCAGCAGTGTGTTCTGGTAAACATGACCAAATTCATGTCTGGTAAAGGTCTATATACATATATACTCATATATACATCTGGAGCAAAACTGGTTATATTGGTATATTTTATATAATCTTACTCCTCGAGGCCAAATCCTTGTCTCTGTTACATCTCAATAAGGCCCTGATTCAGGAAAATACCTAGGTATGTACTTAAGTCCATCCTTATTCAGATCAGTACTTAAGCATGTCTCTAATTTTAAGCATGACTTCAATGGGATTTAAGTACTTGTTAGGAGCCGTCCTGAATAGAAGTTCTTTCCTGAATCAGAGTCTAAATCTGAAATTGATTCCATTAGCCTTTGATTTACCCTGCTGTAACCATCCCTCACAAACCTCTATAGAATATCATAGGGATGAAACCCATATGGGTCTGTACAAATTAATAATGTTCTATAGAAAAAACGCCCAATTTAATGGGAAATGAGCTCTTTTCTGTTTATTTTTTAACCATCCTATAGAGAAATTATATAAATCACAATGTTGATTATATAAATCACAGGGATGTGTGATGTTTTACAGATGAAGAAAAAGACAAGGTCCTTTGTCCATAGGAGTTCACAAGCTAAGGTCCCAGGCCTGGAATCAGATCCACATGTGTGGGTACTTTTGTCCATGGTGAGCCCCTTTGATTTCAATGGGACTCCACACTTCAAGTAAGGGTCTGCCCATGCGGGTGCATTAGGAGGATCAAGGGTCAATTTGCTTCACAAATGGAATAAAATGGCAAATGACTATGGAAGGAGGTAGAGAAGTGCAGGAGGTAAGAAATAGAAAACACCAAGAGGAAAATAATGTATTTAGGGGAGCATAGGTTTTCTATGGAGTACATTGTATACATCATTCCACATTTTTCATTTTGGTTACATTTATTGTTTTTAAGCTTTAAATTTCTTTTGTTAGTGGGTACTGTGCAATCAGTATGTGAGAAGGCAGCCAATCTGTATATTTAAAACTATAGTACTGTTCATTGATCAAGAACTAACATTAGATGAGCTGTAACATTTCCTTACAGAAAAGTTCACATTTTTTATCTGTCTGCTCACAGATTTTTTGGCCTTTTGAAGACTATTTCATCACCACACTAAAGGAAGATGGCAGAAATCAATTTTAAACCATTTACTGTCAATATAATTTTCAACTTTAAAAGACTTACAGATGGCTTCAGTACCATCATAAACACCCTGCTACTTGAACAAATTGCTATATTATTGATTATAGTCTGTCAGATTCTAGTTTTAAATTATTGAGATCTGATAAAAATGATAAGATGAAATGGAAGAATCTATTTTCATGGATTAGGTTGCTTGTGAGGTTTGGGGTTTTTAAATATTCTTTCCCCCACTTTCCTTGAACTATGTTCAGAGGAAACCCATCTTTAAAAAAGAAAGAGTCCATACATTAAAAATTTGCTATCTCTGACTTCTTGCTGTTAGCAAATATGTCTTAAGGCCTGGGTGAAAATGTGATTTTATTAATATGCTGAGCTCCTGTCTGTTACTTTTGTCTTTATTCAAGTAGCTTTCAATATATAAAAATGTCTATATAGATAAAAACACAAAAGGATAATGGAGATTAGGTCAAACAGCAGAATCCTGAACTGTTAAATCACTATATGAACTCCATAGCAATTTCATGTACCTCTCCTCTGTTTCCAATTAGAAAAGTTAAATTGACCTAATTTCACACAGAAATATTTATGCTCTACCATTAATTTTATAAAGATGATGTTAATTTGAGCTAATTCAGCTAATTTCACTTGAAAAAGTTAGTCGACTGAGCTTTTTGCACAACCAAAGGAACTTGGAATCCATTTTAAATGTCTTTTTTGTTCAATATATTAATAAAAATTCATGTAGCAAATAATAATTCTGACTCAGCCAGTAACTTATGACTCTATACCATTTCCTATAACATTGATATTATTTGACCAAAAAGATTCTATTAGGACAGTATGTGAGTGATATAATATGTCTTAAATTACTACCTTGATTCCCACAATGTTAGTTTACGATATTTGAACAAATATGCAGGAATCCATTCATTCTTTGTCTGATTTTAAATAGTGAATCCAAAATGAAATTACAACTATCAGTTGTTGTAGCATATTCCAGTATTAATTGTCCCTCACAAAAGAATACGTTTATCTCCTATAGCCATCTCACTTTGAGACTGAAATGCACCAGTAGAATAGTACGGTTCAAATCACATTGTCTATGCATTGAGACTAGATGAGAGGGGGATGTAATTTTTAATATACAAAGAACTGTAAGGGATTGACATATACTTTGGGCAAACAGAAATGCAATAACTTGAAATTACATTAATAATTGTAATTGCTTGCATTTACAAGGGTACAAAGAGAGCGTGTAAACTTCCAGATATAAGTCACAGAGAAATCATCCCTACCTTTTCCTGTTCCTCACAGTAAAGGAGCTTACTGATACCTGCCAATTTTACTTTAGCATTGTTCCAGTTGGAAGAAAGATGGTTTAATTTTGGTAAAATGTTGATCAGTTGTGTGTCTTTTTTTTCACCAGCAGGACTGGATAAAATGTCATTTCTGGAGCTTGTAAAAGTTTTCAAATAGAAAGTGATTCAGTAGACCCAAGACAATGAGACAATTATGAAATATCATTTACAACATAATATAATGCTGTATTCAAAAACCGTAAGCCACCTTATGTTTTATGAAATTCTTATCCTCCTCTTGTAACTCTTGGGTTTTTCCCCTTGCCATGGAAAGGTTTTGATCATGTGCTGAAACGTTTCAAAGTAATTGGGCGGAATTGTAAGTGGCAGCATACTGAATGGATAATTCAGCTGCAGAGTTCCTATCACTTTGACACTTTGGGTTGAAACCCACAATGAGAGAATTAATTGTATCCCTGATGCAAACCTGCCTTGAAGGTAAATGGTCTGCTAGGATTTCAGCAATGAGTTCAAGAAACACTTGCAACTGAAGGGAAGTTATGATTTGAGGCCATATATGCAGTGCTTAGCCATTATGCAGACAGAACATTTGAGGCTTCAGGAGGGGTAGGATTTGTGTCTCTTTCATTATAACAAATAATAAAAATGTGTTTGACAATGAAAATGAATCATAAGGGGTTAGATTTCATATGAAGAACTGAGTTTTGTGTTATCCCATGTAACAGTGACCATATAGCACTGTGTACCACACCAGCTTTCTTCCATCTTTAGGCCTCTGCCATATTCCACAATTATCCCAGAGGAATAAAGGAATTTAATCACATTGTTTGTTACTTTTATCCTCTTGAGCTGATTTCCAGTTTTTGAAATAGGCATTTTGATCCATGAGAAACCAACAGCAATTGCTTTGTTCTTGTCATTAAGAGGAATTAATGAATAAAGGGGCTCTGTAAAGATAGGCAAGTTTTACAATTACATTCTCCATGTTTACTGCATGGATTAATACATCTTTCCCAGGATATATTCTTGGCAGATTATAGTTTGTCTGTACTTTTGGTAAACATGATTAAACAATAATTAAATATATCTTGCTGTGCTGTTCATCAAAAAGAAACAGAGAAAAAATGTGTGTGTTCTGCAGTTAGCGCCCTGAATTCTTTCTTACATAATTGGGATATGACATCTGCTTAGGCACAAGCCAAATTTAATCTATAAGTAACTATACTACACAGTACCATACATTCAGAAGAAAAGTATTAGGTCAAGACCTATGCTTTCATGTAGAAAGGAAGCCTAGGGAGAAGAATATTGTTACCAAAAAAAAAAAAAAAAAGAAGAAGAAAATAAACATGAATGTCCTAACTTTACATGTAGGGCTCTCTAGCATTTTAATATCCAAGAAAAATGAAGCTCGAATAGAGAATGTGGAATGAAGACAAATCAGATCTTGAATTTCAAGGGAGTTGGAACTTCCCTAAACAGAGAGTAAGCCTGAACTGTGATGTTTTGTGTTTTAGGAATTGACTCTGTAGTCTTGGTATCTTGGAATTTCACCCGTGTAGCCCAGGATGTCTTGCAAAGAGAGTTCCATTTAATTATACTGACTTCCTACAATAAAAAATGGGCACTACCCTTTCTGCAAGACAGGTTAAATTTCAAGATTTTCAGACCAAATTTTTGTGCTTAGTTGGATCTGCTTAGCTGAGCAACATAGAACGAAAGTGCCTGATATGATAAACCTCTCATTGCTGAAGTCAGGAAATCCCTGAACTGTGAGCCAGAATCCTCATCTGAGAGTCCACTCAGCTATAGGCTGATTTTTTTTTTTTTAACTGAGACCTAGGATTTACTTAGCAGTAAAGGGACCAATTCTCACTAGTGGTAGCAGCTATTCACCACAGCCATCACTGTAGCCA
Source organism: Terrapene triunguis (assembly GCF_002925995.2). NCBI lineage: Eukaryota > Metazoa > Chordata > Testudines > Emydidae > Terrapene > Terrapene triunguis. The sequence goes on along the minus strand of NW_020664368.1, from coordinate 14,226,120 downwards.
GTGGATATTATTTAAAATATATAGGAGCACAGCCCCTTGTTTCCCATTTAATTTAATGGGAGCATCAGGAAATGCAGGGGCTGCTTTAACTATTGGCAAACTAGGCAACTACCTGGGGGAGGGGCAGGTTTCTTGTCTGCCCCATTGTCCAGGCAAAGGGGCGGCTGGGCCCAATCTGCTGCCCTAGGCAAATGAGGAGTGAGGCGGCACAGTGAAGTTTTGTGTAAGATGGCAGATTTTCTTGAGCAGCCGCCGAAGGGTATATTTTCCCTTTATTGTTCTGTTAACAGGAGGCTGGGTTTTGTTATTTCCCATCATCTGCATTTCTCTGGCCTTGTCTACACTAGCAATTTTATAAAAATCTTTCACTGATTCACTCCCACCAGCCTCACAAGTGGTAGCAATGAGAAGAGTAATGTAGGTAAGATGCTGGCACTCATGTTCTTATGACCTGCTCGGGGTAGCATTAAGTGATATGGTGCTTAAAATGACTGAGATCTATCTATACTAGTGCTCCCACTGATGGAGCAGCAATGGTGGTAATAGAACAGGATAGTTTAAGAAGAATGCTAACCAATGCTCGACAAGGCTAGTGTGCTTCCCTCTTTGAGCACACTGATGAAGCCACACTCAAGACTACGGGCCTGGATTCTCTACATCACTGTTTCTCTGTTCGCTGCTCCGGGCCCATGGGGGCTGCTGGAAGCGGCGCGGGCCGAGAGACGTACTGGCCGCTGCTTCCAGCAGCTCCCATTGGCCTGCAGCGGTGAACTGCGGCCAGTGGGAGCCACGATCGGCTGGACCTGTGGATGGGGCAGGTAAACAAACCGGCCCGGCCTGCCAGGGGCTTTCCCTACAGAAGCGGTGACCCCAGTTTGAGAAACACTGCTCTACATGGTTACGGCTATAGACTGGCTGCAAATACGCAGCAAAGAATTTCTGCATTGGTGGAAAATAATCATCTGTCTGGGCCCGGTACCTCCTATTCCTCACATTATAGATGTGTTAGGGGCATTGTAGAGCGGTGCTGGTTAAGCTTCCTGTATTAATGGTGCAATTTACAGCAGTCCAGTAGGTATATTTAATGGTGTTAGCTTCCTGACACAAAGCCCTCCAGCTCCCTCCCATGCCAAGCAGAGTCTGGTACAGAAGAAAATTTAGCCTTAGATCTCCAGTTACTGTTTTTAGGACTCTTTTTTTTTATGGGCATCTGACTGTTTTTCCTTGAAGTAAGAGAGTCTGCAAATTGCTATTTTTGCTGTATCGGAAACTGCTGCTTGTAAGGGCCAGATCGTGAGCCTCTTACTTACAGCTGTATGCAGTTACTCATGTAAGTAGTCCCTTTAAGTTAAATGAGAACTACTACATGATTAAGGGTTGCACAGTCTAGCCCTAAATTCTTGTATCATCTTCCTTTCCATAGCATCACAGCACCTGCCAGTTTTTGGATGCAGTACTGCAGTGCCTATCAGTAAAAACATGATCAGTCTGGAAACAGTAGTTAAGTTGGCTGAGCCAATAAAGAGCTAGTTGGAAAGCAGGGGGAAAATAATCCACATGCTAAAGTTCAGAATAAATGGTTATTTGACTGTTTGTCCAGCCCCGATAAATAGACATCTTGAATTTTTAAAAATGAAAAAAATCTGCTGCAATTTAAATACATTTTGCCTTAAGGAACTTCAGTCAGTTTGAACTTGAAATGCAGCCTTTGAATGAATATTTAATTTCACTTCCCTTATAAGTGAAGTTGAATCACTTCTGCTAGTCTGTGGGTGACAGTTTCAAATTTCAACTCAGGCAGGCAATCAACAGAGAATAATATTGCAGCAGGGCAAAAAGTTGGTGATTCAGTAATGACATTTTAATATTACAGAGCAGTGGTACAGAGATCTGCAGTCCCTTGTGATGGCTTTCTGTTGACTTAATAATCAATATAATCATAACAAGGAGCATATGTAAAATCATAGCTAGAGGCACTGCCTAATAATTCGGGTGAATGCGTTGCTCATGTTTTCCAAAAATCTCAGTATATGACTCCCTTTTTTTAATGATTAAGACCAGTGCTATTCAACCTATAAGTCCTAGAGTCATCCATGTATTTGAAGACCCTATTTTCCATTCTCATGGAGTCCCCAGATCAGAGTATCTTATTCTCCCTACTGTCACACACAATGAGCAGAGTGCCAGTCAAAGGAACAAGTTGTGGGTCTCTAGAGTCCCTTACTCATCTCTCCCAGGATCCTGAAAATGGTGGGATGGCAGGGAGATAAACCTTCTCTGCTATCATCTTTCCCTGAAGGCAAATGAGGCAATGTCAAGTAGAGTTGCACCAGAGATTGCAATATAATGCCCTGGCATGACTTTGCAATGTTTTCCTTATGATGTAGCCTTCCCAAAAGATGATACTGTGTCCTAACAATGCAGTGTCACAACATAAATACTGCAATGTCAGAACACTGTCACAATAATGTTGTGTCTCTCTGGAAATACCAATGATCTAGCATGCCCTGAACAAAGACAGAATGTCTATTTACCTAAATTAAATTAGTGTTTAATAAAATTATAGTAATACACTGTCAGTTTTTCAAAATGAGCAATTTTATCGGAAAGTGTGAAAAGATGATTCAGGGTTTGTGAGTGGACTTAATAAATTGTAAATTATGTAGGTTTAGAAATTCATCTCTGCCTGAATCTCATCAGATGCAGAATCCAACTCATTCCCTGCTTAGCTTAACTTTATTTGATAGAAAGTGTACTTGTCTATATGTATGAGTGTGTAATCTATAAAACATGTGTCTATAACTTTTTCCAAGCAGAGAGATTCACAGTTTCTTCTTTAAGATTACTAATAAATGAAACAAAATGGCTTTCTTAATTTAGCTGAGGAGATGAAATGGAGACATGGAATAGTAAGAACAAAGAACAGCATCTAAAAAGGAAAGATAAGTACTTAAAAAAATCAGTAGGCCAAATGCTGAATTCCTTCCTCATGGTCTTATGCCTGGCTACTGTATGGGGTGAAAGGGAGCAAAATATATATGGGAAAAGGCATTTCTCTCTGTTCCACCATGTATGGGAGTGGAAAATACTTGGATTTTGCCTTCAAAACTCAGCAAAGCGCTGAAGCACCTGCATAACTTTAAGCACACAAGAAGACTTACTGATGTTAGTGGTAGTACCTGAACACTTAAAGCTATCCACTGGCTTAAATACTTTGCTTTATCAGGACCTAATTTGCTTAGGAAGGGAACATATGGGGCTTGTTCTCTACAAAAGCAAACCTCTAACTGAAGTCAATGGGAAGCTTGGCTTGAGTAAAGAATGCAGGATTTGTGTCAGCATTTTAAGCTGAGATCTGTGAAATTGTCAATTAGAGAACAGGAGATTGGAATTAGTAGAAAAAAAAGTCATTGTTTGATGGATCACACAGGGATAAGAGATCTCTGAACCTAAATCAGGTGTATCCCTGATTAAGATCCTGTATGCATACGACAGTGCCTGCCCACTATCTCTTGCATGTTTTATAACTAGGGGGGGAAATGTAATCCAAAAGGAAAATAGAGAACCGACCTGGCGAATAATGCATGTATTAATTTTAATATCCCTTAATAACCTTGGGACTAGATAATCTTCTGCATATAACAGTTTTTATTTTAGAAAAGGATTCAGTATAGTTAGTTTTAACTCTAGCATAGAGTTGAATATATTATATCTAGATGGGCCTTTAAACATGATCATGAATACCATCTATAATGCCTTTTGATATTTTAGGCTGAATCCCATTGGTCAATTTTATGCTTTTAAAAATCAAGTTCCATGATAATAAATGTATTGAGATTGCGTTCTATGAAGAGTGAGTGTCTCAATAAAGAAAACAAAGTAGATTATCATCTACATCTATGGGGTAGGAGAGAGGAGGGACCCCACAGTATGGTAATTATAGACTCAACTGCAGAGTGCATCTTATTAGCATTGAAGTGAAGATATTAAAATATTAGTAATGTATCCTTGAAATATGGACTGCAGGGATAAGCTGCAGTGAGAACGCTGGTAAGGAATATAATTTTGGAATCAATTAGTATATAATTATGTAGACTTTTGATCTGTATTACATTTTTACATTTTCACAGGTGATAAGGATCGGTGATAACTATAAGTACTAAATCGTATAATTTTAACCAGTTTTTTGCCATCAGGAAGTTGTCATTAATGTTAGCATTTATTGGGGCTATGCTATTGCCATTGCAATTTTCCAATATTCTCATAGCCTTTATTATTATTTTAGGCAGATTAACTACTAAACCAGTAGTACTATCTGTGTCTACAACAAACATATTTCAAGTACTATCTCTGCGCTCCAGAAATATGTTTTTCAAGCTTCCTTTGAGTTCAAATTGCAAAGTATTTGCTATTCAGCTATTTGTCTTCTGTTTTTAACCCTTTTTCTACCTTATCTTCTTTTAATTTTAGCTGCGTATCTGTGAGTTCTTGTGATTTGGCTAGAGTATGGGCAAAGAACATTTAAATCTGATGTCATCTATCTCCTGATAATTTGTCTTCCTGAATTCTCTGCAAATCACTCCTTGAGTTTCTGCCACATGTAGGGTTGCCAACTTTCCAATTTCTAGAACCTGGACACCCCTGCTCCACCCATTTTCCCTTGAGGCCTGCCCCCTGCTATCCTCCCTCCCCCAAGATCCCGACCTGCACTCACTCCTTCCCCCTGCACCGCGCCCAGCCTGGGGATTGCCGCATTCTCCCCACCCCATCAGTTACCTGTGGGGGGGGAGGGAGTGGAGACTCTCTCCTCCCACTGCACCTGCCCCGTGGCACATTCAGCCCCTGTCCCTGGCAGCCGGGCCTGGGCGGGAGGCAGCCTGCTGCCAGTGCCTCCCACAGCCAGTCTCTCTCTCTCAGGTGGCCCAGCTACCACGCTGGGCAGCTAGGCTCTCATGACGACCCAGAGTGGAGCGGCTGGCAGGAGAAGTGGGTGGTGCCACCCTTTCCCTCCCTGGCACATTTCCAGCTCCCTGAGCCTCTGACCCTGGCAGCCAGGACCAGGTGGGGAGAGGAAGGGGTGGGACCACCCACTTCTCACACCAGCTGCTCTGGTCTGGGTCAGCATGAGAGCCCTCCAGCCACCCAGCCAGCATGGCGGCTGCCTGTGAGAGAGAGAGCCTGGCTGTGGGAGACGGCAGTGGGAAAGGACAGAGCCCCTCTCTCTCCCGTGGGCCAATCTCAGGGAGTGCTTATCCCCGCATGCTCCCCCTAGGCATCGCCCCTACTCCTGCAGGTGGCAACCGGACTTTTGGTGTCCGGTCAGTGTTTCTGACTGGACACTGTCAGGTGTCCTTTTCTATCGGACTTTCCCGTCGAAAACCGGACATCTGGCAACCCTAGCCATGTGGCATTTGAGAATCAAATCCTAGTCACGTGTCTTTCGGATAAATATACAATGTTTTGGAAGCTTTCATTTTGTTGATGAAAGGTAAACTAATGTATATGATAGATTTAGCTTGGTGCTTATGATATTCACGCATAATAAGATACTCAGTTTGCAAGACTTCACTCATGGAATGCTGGTATATCCTTCTAAATATAGAACACTCATTTTAGGCCAAAAACTTAATGGCTATAATTATTAATAATAAAACTATGAATGACACTAAAAATTGCCTACTTGAAAAAATCATCCATATATGGAACCTGACTGTTATTCCTCTCAGTCACATGGGAATCAGTACCACAATTCCCACTGACTTTAATGCAAGCACAGTTGGGCTTTAATACTTTTTAGTGATCCATTTTCTCTCACACGTAGAGATGGTTCTGTGCTGAAATGATCAATCTGAACTGGAATAAAAATAAACCAGAAGAGCTTCTGTAAAACTAATAGTATCTGTTCAGGCTTTGGTAAATTGTAAATATGGAATTCTTCTCATATTTAGAGTATTTTTAGTGGAATAGTTGGATTTTTATTGTTTTGCCAAATAGAAACAAAGAGAGAGAGAGAGTGCATGTGGGCACACAAGCACAATGAGAGATAGCAACAATGCCTTATTATAAGAGAGAGGGAAAAAGATGGACTTCACACTTGGCACTGTTTAGAACTTCAGTCTTTATGCCAGACAATGAGGATCATCCTGTATCCTCTATGTTTTCATTGTTCTCTTCCATCTGTTGAACTTGGATGCCCTCCTAGCACCTACTGGGAGAGTGTCCAATTACAGGGTAAGTAGGTCATTATTAGTCTGAAGTTCGAGAAAATTACTTGGGAACATAGTGTTATTGAGGAGTCAAAGTACCTTGGAAGAAGGTACACAAAAAGAAATACATGCAGAGCAGGGTGAGGACGCACGTTCCTTGAATACTGAAGTCAGCTGAGCTGTTTGTGAAATATATTTATTCCATAGTGAAGGCAGAATAAAACTCTCAAAAATAACGCACAAACAAACTGAGTCTCATATTTTTAAAATTGTATTTCCATTCTTTTGTCAGTATATGCCTTGGGGCCATAACTAGCAATGTGTACATACTGGTTGATGTTTTGTATTCCCATTTGCAGTACCCAAATTCCCCAAGGTAGACATGCCGTTACATAGAATATGATCACTAACCCAGCAGGTGTACATAGATACAGCTATCAAGCAGAATGTTAATAAAAAGCCTTGATGAAAAACAATGTTGCTTCCAGGACATACAAAAATCTACGTCATGGCATATGCTTGTCTATACCCATGGAATATCTTAATGCCTACCAGAAATCTTTTTATTATAAATAAGGAATCTATTTCCTCCCACTAAATCTGGAAGGAAAAAAAGATCAATAATGCATTTTGCTAAATAATGTATTTTTACTTGCACATGCATCTGATGTCATGAAATTAGGTTGAATGCAAAATTATAGGAAGCAAATAGTGACCTCAAAGGTTAGCTAATAGTATATACTTTTGAACATGTCATGTAGCCTTCTCAAGTGGCCTCAATCCAGACTATGTGTTAATTTTGCAATCACAGCTGCTGTCTCCTGTTAGCTGCAATATATACAATATATGAAGTAAGTACTTAATAGATTTTCATTTTTCTATCAGAATGGCACCGGTTGCTTGTCATAATGAGCAAGCTGTAAAATGATAAGGCTCTGTTGAGCAGAAAATATCTGTTTTGGGAAGATGTGGATTGTGGCTACAGAGGCCATACATACAAGTTGATAGCATTTCCATCCCAGCTTTAAAGCTGGATGTTGTGGATCCAGTTCAAAAGTAGAACCTGTTATGCTCATACAAAGCACACGGGATCTTTATAGAGGAAGGTAAATACACACAGCATTTATTGAGAATACCACAGTTAGCATATGCTTTTTACACACACACACACACACGCCTGCACTGATGTTTATACTTACCAGTCCAGAGTCTGGATCAATCTAGTGGCCAGCCAGATTGGTCGCAGAGGGGAGCGGGGTTCTATCGGTCGCAAACTGATGCTCCTGGAGTGTGGCAAGACGAACCCAAAGTCCTATGGCAAAGCACCCTGTTCTTATAGGTTTTCTTCTCTGTTGAAGCCTATGGATTCTGCTGTGTCATTTTGTGACCAGTTACTTCTTAATTGGTGTAAACATTTCAATACACCTCCGAGAGGGTCATCCTGTCCTTTGTTCTGATTTAATCAATTGTCTTTAGGGGTACCAGCCTTTACCTCAGGGTCATCAATCTGCCCTTCATTATGGATGCGTGTTGATGATTCTTTGATGTCCTTTAAGTTTCTTCACTCCTTCTTCCTTGACTCTGGCTATAACAATGGCCTTCACACCTTATCTTTTCCTAATGCATACATTCCTCATTCACACAAACAGATTGAGAATACAAACAGTAGTATTTTATATTGAGCAAAAGGGCATTGCAAATTAAACCTTGCTAAGTTTTACAATCAATAACCAAGACAATTTACATTGAGACCCAGGCCTTCAATGTTCCTCTAATCTACTTAACATAGACACAATAGAGAACCCTGTCTTTTATTTACTAAACCTTAAAACAAAGAAATGTATATTTAACTAGAGTGCCTACTTTGTAATACATATAGGAAACCATAGTAGACATTATAACTTATTCTAAAACAAAAGGGTGACCATAATCAGTCATAAGGATTGTTTTGGTCTGTCATCCTTTCTGCTATTCAAAAAGGCTGGCTGACAGGATGAAATCAAATCATACATTAATTCTCATAGTACATTATAAAATCCAGCTCCTACAAACAGGCATACAAATTTGCGCCTTCCTTTTGCAATCCACAAGGCCAAATTCTCATTATGTATGTAACCCATCTGCCAGGTGGTGTTGGCAGCAACAAGGACCAGGATCAATATCTAGGGGTTCGTTTTACAAAACAGAACTAGCTTGAGCCCCCACCCAGTAATCTGGTAAAACTAAACACCTCCCCTGGGTGCCTCTAAGAGGTAATACTTTGCCACTTACAAGCATTGAGTATAACAAGAGAACTTTTATTAAAAGGGAACAGGAACCCAACATTAATTTAGGAAAACACCATAATTACAATTTAAAAGCGTGTAACCATAGGCAAATGCCCAGCCCACAGGATGTTGAGCAGTGTCCTTTGCGTCAGTTTCCCACCTTGTGGTTTGAAAGTCTGAATAATGAATGTTCCTGTAACACACCAATCCCCTTTCCTTTTACTGCACTCCACTCACAGTAGATTGCCCTTGGTCAGCAAAGACCCAGAGTTCAGAGATGCATTCACGAGGGTTCACCTGCAACCCTTGAATAGTGGTGTGGGGGTGAGCACTGCCTCTGCTGCTGCCGCTACCTATGCCCTCGCTTGTTGATCACTGCCAACTCTGCTGCTATCTCTGCTGCTGCTTCCTGTCGCTGCCCATCCTGCAATGCCATGTTCTGAGGTTCCACCACTTATCCCAGCTCTTAGTGATTTCACAGGTTAGTAGGGAACCTCACGGCTACTGCAGTCTCTGCATTGTCTTTCACTGCATACTGTCCCCACATGAGATATAAGGTTTAGCCCCTAAACCTCACCAATCACAGATTTCAGCTCTAGCAATCACGGAACAGAAAGAAGGGCTCATAATTGATTCTTATCAGCAACACTGGAGAGAGGATGGTCAAATGATGTCGCTAGCACTCTTTGAGCAAAATCCATGCCACCAGGTAGGAACATCTGTCCCCACCCCATCTAACTTTTGCTAGGATTTGGCATCCCTATTCCCTGTTTAGCAAGAGAGGTTCAGTTTAGGGTGACACCGTCAGTCAGGGCAAACTAAGTACAGTTCTGCTGCTCATACAATAAGGAAAACAATATTTCATTGTGCCTGCATTTAGGGTTAAAGTGAATTGCAACCCCAAACAAGCCAAAATGGATTACTTTGGCAAAGCAGCCCTGTCTGCTAAACACCAAGGCAGAGTAGGTGTGTCTATGCAAATACGGTCTGCTCCTGAAGTCTGTTCCCCCAGTTTGTCACCAGATGTCAAGGGAAAACTCATGCATACCCTGATTATATTTAGTTGCCCAGACAGCCCTACAGCCATGCTGGAAGTGTTAATGTGTCTGCAATAGCTCTCATTTGCTTCATGGCTGTAGGTGATAGGAAGTGTAAAGAAAATGAGTATTTGGTGTTGTACACCCTGGGAGGTGGACAGCTCATTTGCATAATCTCTCCACCTCCCAATCGGCTCTACAATTTTCAACCTGAGAGCTGTTTCAGTTTTGATTTTATTTTTTTTAAAATGAGTTTATATGGGTGGCCTCCTGTGGAGTCAGAATCCACAACTTTCTAGTGTAGATGTTTTCTGCTAGATTGAGTCCTAAACATTTTAATTTTTTTTTTAATTCTGACAAGCAACTGGTGACATTATGATGGAAAGTGTTTTTAAAGCTATTAAGTACTTACTGTACTTACTATGTATTCTATATTTTACTTAACATCTGACAGCCGAGTAATTGCAATGTGAACATTTAGCGTAGATTAAAGCCACTATTGACTGGAGTGGCTGTGGGTGGGGAGAATGACAGGCTTGGTGGCCTGTCTTCTGCTGTTTGATGAAATATAAATAAATAAGTTTACCATGCTGACAGCCTGCACATCTTGCCAATGGTATTTTCTTGTCATTTGCTGTTAAATTTTTTGGCCATTCTTGGGTCCTTTAATGTTTGTTGTTGACTGACAGGTTAATTCTGGTCTCTAATTTAGCAATGTGAGGGGAGGTAAATATAAAAAAGTAGCCTCAGTTGCTTTCCCCTGAGTACCACAGAAAATCAGCTTACTCAGAAGAAAACATGTTAGCCAGTAGAATTCTCCACTGCCTGGCTGATGTTTGGTTATTCAAGGAAGAACACTACCTTGCATTGTGGTTTGGTGTTTCCTGATCATACTCTGAATGAGGCACCACATCACATTCTCTTGGAAAGAGCTGGTAATGGAGGCCCTGATTCAGCAAAGCCCTTATTCATGTGTTTAACTTTGAGCACATACAGTCCCACCGAAATTAATGAGACTGCTCATGTGCTTGAAGTTACACACATGCTTAAGCTTTGCTGGATGGAGTCAATAAGTGTTTGTGAGAAATATTTGTTACAAGTTTTGATTAATTTTCATTAACTATTTGAAAATTTATTCCATTATTTGACCAGCTCTCTTTCAGGATACTCAGTCAAGCATTCTGTGGGCACTGAAAAAGGATTATTTTTCCTTAGGAAAAAAGCCTCTTCAACTGCTGAGCACAGAAGACCCACAAAACTTTCATGGGTTAATTTTGGTTTGAGTCCTTAATATTTTTGAGAAATGGTTCTCAAATCAAATAATCTGAAATTAATGTTCATAGGTATTGGAGGATACATGATGCATAATATATTCTGCACATAGCAATGAATTTCCTTGCTTACTAGTTTGGATCTCAACCTTAACCTTTTAAAAATATATATATTTGTGTGTGTGAATAGTTCTGATCATTTTAATGAGATGGGATGTTTGTCTCATTAATATAATTGCACTGCTGCACTGCATTATCATCCTCTGCACCAGGCTCTTATTCCAGCAACAATTGTTGTAACAGTCATACTAATTTGTACATTTTCTCTGCCCTAATATTCCATGGAGATGCAACTTTAATTAAAACATGACCTTATTATTCATAACTAAATGTGAAGCATAACCTTTTATCCTCAAGGAATGGCATCAAAGGTTGCATCTTCGTTCTGCATCGGATCGATGACTGTCATGCAGGATGAGAGTCCTACCCTCTGTGACTGGCACCTGATGGTAATTTATAACATTACCTGCCAACTCATCTATCTTTAGAGACATGCTGCAGACATTCCCAACCTGTGTTAGATGCTTTTACTTAGCACTGCCTGCCGTCACTCACCAATCACAGTGTCAGGCGACACATTCATAAAATCAGAGTGAATTACCCATGTTTGTATGTGTCTCTGTGTGTGAAACATAGAAAGCAAGTCTCCCAAGGCTGAAATTAGTTTGTATATACTGTTCTATCAATTTATATAGTTATTGTACCCTGAGGGAAACTCCTGTTGTTTTAAAAGGTGAGCAGTTCTGATTCCGAGTTATGGGATTGTGAAGCAAAACTGAATGGTTTTCTCTTAGATGAATTGTAAATGGAACACCGTATAATAAAAACAGCTTACCTCTGGTCAGCAAAAATGCAATACCAAAGCAGTAGATAATGCCATAACAAAAATAACTAATGAAATAACAAAATGAAGTGTATTCTCATGTCAGTAAAATACATGAATTTAAAGTTCATATTGTTTTCTCCTTCTTAGTTTAAGCATAGAGCAGAATTAAGAAGAATCAGTTGGAAGTCCTTATACTATCCTCACTCTGCTAAAGTATATCTCATTGACATCATAACTATTTATGTCCATAGAGCAGTTGATTCCACCAAGTGGGGCACCTTCTTTATGCAAAACTATGCACTAAGCATGTCCAGTCATCTGTTGGCTGAGCAAGCCCTCCTGCTAAATTAATTAATTTTTACTAGGGCTGTCGAATAGTCGCAGTTAACTCACGTGATTAACTCAAAAAATTAATTGTAATTAATCGCACTGTTGCTACTTGTATTAAGTGAACTGAAAAAAATACTATTTATTTTGTTTTTGTACAGTGCAAATATTTGTAATAAAAATAAATATAAAGTGAGCAGTGTACACTTTGTATTCTGTGTTGTAATTGAAATCAATATATTTCAAATGTAGAAATCCAAAAATATTTAAATAAATGGTCTTCTATTATTGTTTAACAGCACAATTAATCACAATTATTTTTTTAATTGCTTGACAGCCCTAATTTTTACATTCTTCAGGATCCCACAGGTCAGAGGCATTAGTTGAAAATAACAATAAATAAGTAAAAATTCTACAGGAAAAACCCTGAGCAATGATCCAAAATGACTTGACTCACAGTTATTGGTTGATTTATTCCATACTGCAAACGTTGTCTCCTGTTTTTGTCCCCCATCCCTCAGGGGACAGAGCATTGCACTCACATAAGAAGAAGGCCTGCTCCTTCCTAGCTCCATCAACAAAAGCAGTGGAGAAGTCATGCCCAGGGGCTGCCCTACATCCACACTAACCAGCTCTGCTGGCCAGCCCCGGAGAGCGCATGCTGCATCACCTTAAGGCACAATGCCCCTCAGAGTTCTCCTTGAGGCACCGTGCATAATGAACATGATTAATCGTTATGTGATACAGAGCAGCTTTATTGCAGTAAGTTTAATGTCAATTTTTAGCAACAAAATTAACATGATTCAGTGTGAACTTTTCCAGACCAAACTTGTAGTTAATATCATGAATCATAGAGTGTAGGTAGGGAGTTTCCTTGTAATGAGGAATTTAATACCTGGCAGATGTCACCATTTAAAGCAAGATGAAGGCTGAACATGACTTACGCTGCTCTTGGAGATTTTTTTAAAGATGTATCTTGCTTAGAGTTACAAATCTGTGATGCCCTTGTGAAAATACGGGCCCTTTCTAAGGCCACGTCTACACTACCCGCTGGATCAGCGGGTGGTAATCGATCTATCGGGGATTGATTTATCGTGTCTCGTCTAGACGCGATAAATTGATCCCCGAATCGATGCCCGTACTCCACCTCGGCAGGAGGAGTAAGCCGAGTCGACGGGGGAGCCGCAGCGGTCGACTTGCCGCCGGGAGAATGGCCAGGTAAGTCGAACTAAGGTACTTCGACTTCAGCTCCGCTATTCGCGTATTACTACCCGCTATTCGCGTAGCTGAAGTTGCGTATCTAAGGGTATGTCTACACTACAGGATTAATCCGAATTTAGATAATTCGAATTTGGGAAACAGGTTGTATAAATTCGATTGTGCGCGGCCACACTAAGCACATTAATTCGGTTTTTAACCACATTAATTCGGTGGTGTGCGGCCACACTACCCCATTACTTTAACCACAGTAATTCGGTGGTGTGCGGCCACACTAACCCTAATTCGAATTAACAAAATCGATTTAGGCGCTACTCCACTCGTCGAGGTGGAGTACAGAAATCGATTTTAAGTGCCCTTTAATTCGAATTAACTGGCTCTGTAGTGTGGACGGGTGAAGGGTTAATTCGGATTAACGCAGCTAAATCCGAATTAAAGTCGTAGTGTAGACCAGGCCTTAGATCGATCCCCCCCCCCCCCGTGGAGAACAGCCCCAAGAGCATGGCCAAAATCAGATGATCATTCTGATTCTACCTTAATCTGTCATTGGTGACATTAACTGTGAATTTTGCTTTACTTTTCTGTCACAGCTTGCTTTACAAAATAATAGTCTGGTTTGGGGCTCAAACAGTTCAAAACTGTCATTTAATGAAATTAATATTGTTTTGCTTATAGGTTTGCTACCAATTGATTACTATTGTAACATTTAATGGAACTAGGTCTAAACAAAAGGTCAGCTGACAATTACTTTTAGCCTTTGTTAGTACTTTGCTCTTTTGGAAGAACACAGGAGCTGTGCTTAGGTGTTCTAAGAATACTCTCAGTCTGTCAGGTAGTTTAAGGAGGTATTCTCCCTTTCTTGTAGTACTATACAAGAATGACTCACAAAAGTTGTTGATACTTCTTTTTTATAAATTCTAAGCAACCAAGAATTGTAGAGTAAGATTTTTTTAAAAACTCAGTTGCTGTATACAGTGGAACTCACTTAAACCACATGGACACTCAATCCAAAAAATCCAATCAAAATGTTCTGAATTTTGACTTTATGATAAAAAATTATATGAATGTTTCGTGCATCTCTCTTTACAACCAAATATCAAAAACTGAAGAAAAAAATTGACAACTTTCAAAAAGCTTTTTCCTGTTTTTCATCCATTTTGAAAGCCAAATTGGTTATCAATATTATCTGTGTTATTTAAGATATGTAGAATTTTTTCTATTGATAGTTTTCAACTGTTCTAATTATTCCTTCCCCCTTTGCCACTTAATAGTTCTTATTCCTCAAAGTTCACCCATTTTCACTGCACTTTTTGCACAGCATCTCAGTACTGGAAAGCTCTTCATGCTGTGTGTACTATTTGTTAATCTCTTGGGGAAAAAGTCATTTGGAATGGGCACCTGATTTAAAAGGACTAATTAAACATTGCTATATTACGAGGCTTTCATTTTAAAGTGAAGGGATGCTATCCTGAATTCTGTACTCAATGGGTAAAAAATCAAGTTATCACTGTGAGTGATACATAAGTAAGGGTTCAAGACAGCCCAGTTTGGTGGTAGTTTTTGGTTGGGGGGGGGGGCGTTATGTAGAATAAACCTGGCTTCTTCTGGATGTTTCAAATTTCTTATATTGAGTCTGCTTCATGTGGTATGTCAGTTCAGTTTAAATGACTTTTCCTCTGTTGTTTCCTGCTCAAAAGAGGGGATTTTTTTGAAGGTTAGTTTTAGCAGTATATCAGTCTGATGGTGTTGGTCCCAACTGAAGAGAAGAAAAGATGAAATTAAAGTGTGATTTTTTTTATCTTGGAAGTGATTTCAGAAATGACATTGTTTGGTTTCTCAGTGACTCAATATAAACTTTGCTCTTTTTACAAGTAAAAAAAAAAGGCTAGTTTTGTTGTATTTATTTTCTGAATCTGTTGGTTATCGTTAAGGCTTCGTGTTTGTCACGGAGGTCACAGAAGTCACAGATTCTGTGACCTCCGTGACTTCTGCAGCGGCCCATGCGGCTGTCCTGGGAGCCACCTGAGCAGCTCGGGAAGCCTCTGGGCCAGTCACACTGACTGCTACTGGGGCAGTCGTCTCCCCCACCTCCGCTCTCCAGCAGCAGGAGTTTGGGGGGAGAAGACTCAGGGCTGGGGATTGGGGTATGGGGCAGTGCTTACCTAGGGGGGGCTCCCCAGAAGGGCAACAGGAACTCCCCTCCCTCGGCTCCTAGCTCCATGTGCTCCCTTTGCCCGCAGACATCGCCCATGCAGCTCCCATTGGTCATGGTTCCCAGCCAATGGGAGCTGCAAAACCATGGCTTGGGGCGGAGCGGAGGCAGCACGTGGAGCTAGGATCTGGAGGTCGCTGCTTCCCAGGAGCCAGGTAGGGAATGACCCCAGCCCCGCCAACCCCACCCCCACCCCAGCACCTGCGGTGCTCCCTGTGCTGTGCCCCCACCCAAGCACCCGTGGTACCATCCCTGGGCTGTGACTCTTCCCCCCTCACTCAAGTATCTGCGGCGCCCCCCAGGCCACCCCCCCCAGCACCTGCAACACCCCCCGGGCTGCCCCCCCAAACCACCCCCTCCAGGTTTTAGTCCGGGATATATAGTAAAAATCATGGACAGGTCACGGGCCATGAATTTTTTTTTTACTGCCTGGGACCTGTCGATGATTTTACTAAAAATACCATGACTAAAACATAGCCCTTGTTATCGTTTATTTTTATTTTGAGCTGTAAGCTCATTGGCCAGGGTACCATGTCTTTCTAGAAGTTTGTATTTAGCACACTAGGGCCCCAATGCTGATCGGGATCTTTGAGTCTACTGCATTGTGAATAATAAGTAATAATAATAATAATACTGTTTTTGAAGAGGGTTGTCTTTCTTTGACATTGCCATGTATTCTCACTGACTTTATTACTTTTATGTGCCTAACTTTACTTCAACATTTAATAATCTGTGTATTATGGATGCCTAAGGTTATGGTGCAAATTCTGACCATGGTGTAATTTCACTGGCTTCAAGAATATTATACCAGGGATTAATTTTGACTCATTGTTTATATTTCTATGATGTGCTTTTGAAGTTCATGGCCTTTTGCTGTTATCTATGACTAGGTGTTCAGAGGTCTTAAGGCATAAGCACATTATTATTTATTCATTTGCACAGGCAGTGGGTGATGATGATGATAATAATAATAATTATTAATAATACTTTGCTGTAACACCTTTGAAGTTCATAACGAATATTAAATATCCCCCAAACAACCCTGTGGGGTAAATATTCCTATCCCATTTTATAGATGGGGAAAATGAAATAGAGAGGTTAACTAACTAGCCTGAGGCCACAGAATAAATTAATGGTCCCGCAGAGATTAGAATTTAGGTGTTCATATCTTGCAGTCCAGTGCTCATTTCTCTAGACTGCACTTCCTCCTTTACATTGATTGTAGCTTTGTTTAGGTAATTATTTTTACCTCTCAGGTCAATAAGTCTTGATGCTCATTGCAACTGATGTCATTGGGACAAATTCAATGCTAGGTGACACCTGTGTTAACTCCACTAAATTATTCCAGACCAGAGTTGTACTGGCTTTTACAGCTGTGTCATTGAATGCAGAATTTGGCCTGATATCTGGTGATTTATACTAGTTTTTATAAAGGCATAAACTAAAATTAGGGATATTGTGATTTAAACAGATTCATGTTATGCTTGTGACAGTATGAAGAAAAGAACTCAGGAGTTCTGGCTCCATGATTACTACTGCATCTTAACTCTCAATTAGCTGCATTGCAGCTATGACACAAAATGTTATAAATTTATCTCAATCTCCTTAAATATCTAGGCCCAACTATGTGTCTTTAGGAAGAAAATCCCTACATTTTGTGTGGGCTGAATTCATATTCCTTATGTCACTTAACCTCTCTGTGCCTCAGTTTCCCCATCAGTAAAATGGGGATAATGATACTTACTCCTTATAAAGCACTTTGAGATCTACTGATGAAAAGCACTATATAAGAACTAGGTGGTGGTGTGATTAATTGTTCTGCATGTAACATGATTGTAGTGTATAATCTGCCTATTCAGTTGTAGTATAAATATTTTCTGTTTTATTTGAACCATCATTGCAGGTACAGTTACAGTATTAAAGGCAGACTTGTACAAACAAATGTAGATCTTGTCTACAAAAGAAACAGAAACTAGAAAAGTCCTTTCTTTGTGGATAATGTGAAAAGTTTGCATAGAGATGCCAGGAGAAAAGCAAGGAGTTTTACCAATCCCCAGGGAATCTGAAGATCTGCGTTTAAATAAAGATACTAATAACTGGAGCTAGGACTTCTTTTACAAGGATGTTAAGTGTTGTAAGATGTTTTGTAGAACACGTGAGTAAATTCCTAATGACACTCAGAAAGATTCTGAAGGGCTCATCTTTTGTCATTTATCATATCTTATGCAGTAAATTGCAGGCTATATTGCAGTATGAAGTCTAATAAATGCATTATTCAGGAGTTATTGGTAGAATTCTAATAAAGTAATACAAGTTGAACTTCAGTATGCATCTGTTAGGAATGTTCATTATAAGGTAGCATATGCTCCTTAAGAGATGAGACTAACAGAAACATATCTAATATGCAGTAAAATACCACAGTAATTAAAAATGTATTCCTTTTCAATTAAAAAGTATTTTCATAAAGTTGATGACAATGTGTAATATAATTTGGAATTATTCCTTTGGAAGGAGTCTGGGGGACCAAGAATGAGGGACATAGAGAGGAGGGTACTGGACTAGGAGGGATATAGACTGAGGTAGGGAACTGCGTGGCTCAAGATTGGGCTACCCAGTCTTGGAATGAGTGCTCTGTGGGAGGCAAGAATAGGAGGGCTATATGGAGTGGAGATAGGCTATGGCAGGGCATGGAAGCGGGATGGAGGGGAGTTTCAGAAGTTGAAGGGACATAGAGGGGGCTCAGAGAATGTGTGAGAAGAATATAAATAAGTCAAATAGGATCACAGTGAATGATGGCAGACTATGGGGCAATGGGGAACTGGCTTGATCCCTGAACTCTTCTTTCCAACATTCTTTTATTTTTCTTTTGCTATTTTTATATGTGTAGAATTTCTATAAAGAAATATAATATTGTTTTGGTGTGATAGGTGGACTCCCTAAAACACACTTTCAGTCTTACCACTCTTTATCTGATCTTGTTCTTTGTGACTGTCTCTATGCATAGAGACACCTTGGACCACATTGTTAGATAACAATTCCTCCTTGCATCTCATAGAATGTTTTTTCATACTTTAAAAGCAGCAAAGAGTCCTGTGGCACCTTATAGACTAACAGACGTATAGGAGCATGAGCTTTCGTGGGTGAATATCCACTTCTTCGGATGCATGTAGTGGAAATTTACAGAGCAGAAATTTACAGATCCAGACTAACACTGCTACCCCTTTGATACTTTTCATACTTTATCACTGACAGTCCTGGAATTCCTCTGCCTTTCAAACCCTTCCTGCTGACTCCTTTTTCAATCACTGTGGACAATATCACCGTCCTGCCTGTCACTCAGGCCTATAATGTGGGAATCATCTCTGACTTGGACTTCTCTCTAGGTACTCATATCTAGGCTATGTCTAATTTTGCCAATTCTTTTTGTATATCATCGGTAAGATACAGCCTCTCTTATCCATCTGCACAGCTAAAACTCTGGTCCTGGCTCTCATAAGCTCACAGCTTGATTACTGCAAAATTGTTCTTTCTGGCCTTGACAAATGCAATCTTTTCCTACTCATATCCCTTCAAAATGCTGCTGCAAAATTCATTTTCCTAGCTCATCATTTAGACTATGTGACCCCTCTCTTTGCATCCCTCACTTGTTCCCCATTCTCTATCAGACCGAACATAAGGTGCTTGTCTTCACTTTCAAAGCCCGGCACAGTCTGTCCCCACTTTACCTAATATCTCTCATTTGTTGTTGAGATGTCGCCTTTTGTCTCTGATCCGTCTTTCGTAATTCACATGTTAAACTTTTAACAAGCTTCCTCTCCTGCTACCCCTTATGCTTCAGAGAAGGTGCAAAGGTACCTCGTTATCCACCTTCAAAACTTATCTCCAAATTGTCCTTTGATGCTTACAAAAAACCTGACAATGGTTACGCTACTGTTGTGTTGAGATCAGCCTGTCATGCTGACCAATATTGTCTCATTGTTTTCTTGTACTGCCCCATCTCTCTGTGTCCATCTGTTGTCTCTTTTCTTATACTATGAGCTCTTTGGGCCAAGGACCATCTTAGTTCTATGTTTTTACAGTGCTCATCACAATGGAGACTAGTGACTAGGGCTCCTAAGCGGTACGGTAATACATATAATAAGTAATAATTTCTCTCCTCTAAAATTGTGGGGTTTTTTAAATAATCCTCTGAAATTCTCATTTTTATGTGCCCATGAGAGCTGTCCCTTCTACTTAAAGCTCGCAGAGAACTCTGGCAACCACTATAGTTGTAGCCCTTTTGGTAGGGCCCCGCATGTCTACACTGCAACTGAAAACCTGCAGCTGGCCTGTGCCTGTGGTATCAGACTCATGGGGCTTGGACTAAGGGGGGTTTAATTGTGATGTAGATGTTTGGGCTTGTGCTGGAGCCCACGAGGGGGGACTCCAGCCCAAACATCTACACTGCGATTAGACAGCCCCTTAGCCCAAGTCCCGTGAGCCTGAGTGAACAGGCATAGGCCAGCTGCAGGTTTTTAACTGCAGTGTAGATGTACCATTAGAGACTTAGTCTGGCATTCCAGGAGCTAGTAAACTCGAAGCAGGGGTAACACTGCTTACAACGGTTAAGCTACTTCAGTGTTTGCCAAGAGGTTGCCAGCCAGAATAATTTATTCAGCCAGTTAGTGGAATCCTCCATTCTTGTGGCTGGACTTGCTTTTATATGACTTTGGTGAACCCCATAGTCAGCAGCTTTCAGGAACGTACCCAAGTAGTGCCCTTCCCAGAGAGCCAATACGGTCCCTCTCTTTGGCTCAGCCAGTAGAAATCTCTCAATTGAAGATGGCTTTTTGGACATCTTGTATCTATAGCCAGTCAATATCTCTGGGCCAAATTCTGCTCTGACTCTTACATTCCTGTACAATCCTGTTGACTTTAATGGAACTACACAAGTTGTCAGTCTGTGCAGAATTTGGCCTTGTGTTTGTTGCCTTGGTAACCATAGCAGTCTCTAGTAGAAACAAATAGCAACCAGCAAATTCTATTCTTTAGCTATTTGCCACTATTATAATTGTGACAAAAATATGAATAAAACTACTGCCATTTAAGCAATTGAAATAATAGCTGGAAGCAGATTAGTACTTACTCATTCACACATGAAGGGGAGGAACTGCAGAACATGTTTGAAGCTTTGTCTCTTTTAAGTTATGATCCTTCCCCTCTCTTGTGATCCAGTAAGAAAAAGAGTACAATGCCCCAGCAACCTCTTATGTGTAAAATACATAAATAAAACGAGACTGGAAAAAGATCTTTGTCATGTTTTCACTTTCTATTGTTATATTCTCAATGCTTGTCTCTGCTTTGCTTTTTTTGTGAGACAACATAATGTGGTTTTGTCAAAGCACAATGTTTCTTTGTGCTGAAAACAGGTATATTACTGCCCTCATTAAAACAAAATTAAACTGTCAACCTCAAGTGTATATCTAATTATTTAATTTGTCAGAATTTTCTAAGGAGATGTGGTGAATTAAAATTATTTGCGAGTCTGACTGAAATACTGCTTTCTTAGCACACTGTTCCAGGTATGTATGGATATGTGTGCTTGTTGTTGGTATTTTCTACACCTTATAGCTCTTTTCTAAAATAAAGATGCTTGGGACCAGATCCTTTACTCAGATAAATTGACTGAGCTCAGTTAGCTTCAAGTTAAGGCTCTGGCTTCAGGAGTCCTTATGAAAATACAACAGGTTTTTAAAAAATGGTAAGTATGTTTTACAAAATATTTTGAATTAGTTTTCCCCTTTTGCGCCTGAAAAATGGCCAAAATAGTAAAGAAGGGTGGGAAGCAAAGAAAGAAAAAATGTAATTAAACATGATTTTGAAAACAGAGCAAAAACATTTTTTGGACTTTGTTTTTCAACAAAACATGCAAAATTTGTGTGTGGGGGGGGGAATGAAAGTATTCTCAGAAAATTAAATTTTAAAAGACCATTTTGCCATAAAAAGTTTTGAACAAAAAATCCCATCAGTTCTTATAGTAAACACAATTAAGAAAATTCCATGTGTTTGCTACAGTAAGCACAAATGGGGCAAGGTCCTTTTATGGTGTAAATCAGCAAGCTGCACTGATTTTAGTGAAGCTATAGTAGTTTACATCATCTGATAATCTGGTCCTTTAACTCTTTTGATTTTGGCTTAACAATCAAAACAGATATAGTTTGCTATAATAATTATAACCAATTACTGGTTTGCATTAGAAATGGGCCTAGAGCAAAGTTCCACATCCAGTCTATAGATCTGAGCTAGGATCAGGCTCTTCACCTCGGGACTTTCTCACTTATGGATCAAATCAGGAAAATCTGGCACATTTTGGATCCTACTTTGAACTCTCTATGTCCAGATCCAGAGGCTTTGATCTCTCTGTTAATGAAGCAAATATTTTTTGAGTCCTTCTATAGTTCTCCTGGGCAGATTTTAAATTTTGCTTTGTTAGAAGAAAGGAACTGAGGTCAAAGAGCAGTTGGCTGGATCCTGACTTATCTTTAAGCACATTTGTAAATGATTTGTTGAATCAAGGCCAGAGTGCTAAGAACCTTCCAGCATCAAGCCCTATACTCTGCTCCCAGATCTATGATCAATTCTCAGTCACTTCAGTGGGAGTTGTATGTCTTTGTTTGAAAGCAGGGTTTACACACAGTGATCATATGACTTGACCTCATTGTCATGAGGAACTTTGGGCATAAGATTAAAAATCTCTCTCATTCTCTCATGCAGTTGCATAGTACCTTCCATTACATGCAAATTGCTCCTCATTACATTATTTTTATGGCTTATTTTCATCTGTTCATCCACATGTTTACTGATAAACAATTACTACTTATGTTAGCAAAAACAATGATACTAAGAATGATAATCCAGCTAAACAAAGACATAATTATTTCAAGGAAGAATGTAGAAAGAGATAAAAAATGAGAACTGCAGGTAGTACAGTAATGAAGGAATAACTACTTTGAATACTATGCATATGAAAGAATTAGTACCCAAACAGCTCCAAACAGGTGAAGTCAAGGCTTGAAGGAAAAGAGTACTAAATAAATATTATTACAGCAATGCATAATATTAATGAACAGAATGAAATATTGAAACAAGTGATGCAAGGTAGAATGCCTAATTGTAATAGTCTTGCAAGGTAGGTGATGGAAACCCCATTGCTTGAGTCATTTAAAATGGGAGAGACTGCAGGAGTGTAAGGAATGAATCTCTACTGCAATTTTTTGTAAGGCCAAATGTTACACTTCTCTTTCAAGAGCAAAGGAGAGAAAAAATAGTGAATCCAGGCCGATGATGGTGAGAGGAGAGTTAGTTCTGCTTTATGCTCTCTGCCCCCTGGCCTCTCAGGAGCACCTCTGTAGGTGCTCTGTGAGTGTTGGACTCCCTGGATATGGGCAGGGTAGCACCATATGTAGGCCCATCTGTGCGGCAGGATGTCCCCTTTGACCCACAGGGGTTATAGCAGGGATTGGCAACCTTTGGCACGCGAGGGATGTGCTGGCTGCGGCTTCCCGCTGCCCCCATTGGCCTGGAGCAGCGAACCGCGGCCAGTGGGAGCTGCGATCAGCCGAACCGGTGGGCGCAGCAGGTAAACAAACCAGCCCGGCCCGCCAGAGGGCTTACCCTGGTGAGCTGCGTGCCTAAGGTTGCCGATCCCTGGGTTACAGCTTCATCTTCTCAACATTAACTTATCCTGTTTCTCCAGAATGATATAAAAAACTCCCGGTCCTATCACCACAATCCATATTTGAATTTGAGAACTGTGTGGAAGCCAATGACCATAGCTCCTCACAATGGGTGCTGGGAGGCAGTGAAAATGTGCAAGGTCTTTGTGTGCATGGTCTGGGCCTCCAGCAAAATGTGGGGAAGGTTTCTGGGCCAGTCCCCTCTGAGTTCTTTGAGGAGATGAGAATGAGGGAAGGGGAAGGAGGGTTGCCATTCTATGCCAATCAAGCTACCAGTCATAAACATTGAAGTGTTTCCATGTATTCCACCTAGAAATAATCTGCATAAGGAACATTTTGGCTCTAAGAATTTATGGGCTTGCAACATTCACTTTCCCTCTCCTATTGTTTCTTAGGGAAGAGTTTTGTGTGGAATATTAATTCATTTCACAGATTCTCAAGGAGTATAATGAATAGCATTAGATGGGGCTTGCATACTCAAATATATGTTTACTTCATACAGTACTCAATTTGTATTAAATTACTAGTTTTCAAAACAATTTTGTTTCAGCTTGAACTGACATTTTCAGAGTCAAGGCAATTTAAATTTACCAACTTGACTGCACTTTTTAATTCAAGTGCACGTTTGAAAAGATTGAAAAAGCTGTTACAATAGCTTAACTCCAGCTCAACAATTTGAGAGCCAAGAGTAATGGAGAGTTAAAGACGTTGCTTTCTCACTCGAGGCTGCTCAAATAATCTGAGGATTAAATCTAACATTACAGAGGTGGAAATGTACAACAAAGGGAAAAAATGCTTTCTGCCCAGCCAGCTTCTCAGACAACTGCATTTCCAGACCCATTCAGTAAAGAATAAGTCCAAGTGCCTCCGGCTGAAATCTGTGGTGGCAGGTTTTTATAACATAATTGGGAGGGCTCATGGATCAGGAGGAATAGTACATGTATTTATATGCTCCCCTCTGCTGGGTTGGCTGGAGGGGACCACAACCACAGTGATCAAATGGGAACCTTATAAAGAGATATGGGAAAGGCCAAGGCAGCTAAATTAAATGTATCCCTCCTCTCCCGAGTCCAGAGGTCAGCAACCTTCGGCACGTGGCCCATCAGGGTAATCCGCTGGCGGGCCGTGAGACATTTTGTTTATGTTGACCGTCCACTTGCACAGCCCCCCACAGCTCCCAGTGGCCGCCAATGGGAGCTGTGGGATGTGTTGGCCGCCACTTCCCGCAGCTCCCATTGGCTGGGAACGGTGAACCGCGGCCACAAGGAGCTGCGAGCAGCCATACTTGCAGATGCTTAGGTAAACAAAGCCTCTCACAGCATGCCAGGGGCTTACCCTGAACAAGCCGTGAACCAAGTTTGACCTAGACGATCCCTGACAGGTGTTTGTCTAACCTGTTCTTAAAAATCTCCACTGATGGGGATTCTGCAACCATCCTTGGTAACCTTTTCCAGTACTTAACTGTACTTATAATTAGGAAACTTTTCCTAATATCTAACCTAAATCTCCCTTGCTGCAGATTAAGATGATTACTACTTGTCCTTCCTTCAGTGGATGTGGAGAATAATTGATCACTGTCCTCTTTATAACATTCCTTAAAGATGTATCTTAATAAAAAATGCAATAAAATAGAAAACTAAGGGATGGAGAGCGCTGTCCCTTCAGCTTGTAGCTGCACAACTCTTGAAAAATAAGTGCATTCTAAGAATCAAATAGAAGAAGCTCTGCAGAATATTTTAACAGCCTGTTTATCAGAAATATACTTGAAATTGAGTATGTCTGGGAGGAATTCAGTAAATCTATTTACATTTCTTATAACTTAAAATGTATGAAAGATTTGTCATATACAAACTTTTGTGCAGTGGTGAGAGGCTGTGCAGTTTAGTAATGGATCACTTTCTTTTCCCCCTGGGAAAATAGGGAGAGACTGAATCTGGAGTTTCTTTCTCACTGAAATGTCTACTTATACGGCTTCCTTCGCTATTGTGCCTAATGAATGTATGCTCATAATACTCTTGAGAGATAGAGAAGTATTATTATCTACACTTTCATAGAGGAGGAAGAGAGATTAAGGTCCAGATCCTCATCTTGTGTAAATTAGCTTAGAGCCATTGAAGTCTTTACACAGGAAGTCTGTGGCAAAGCAAGGAATTGACCCCAGATCTCCTGAATCCTACCTTCATGTATTAACAACAAAAGTAGACTCAATTCCCCCGAAGGAGGACAGTTATCCTTCACCGTGCCCTTCTTGACTCCTTTGGTTCTGAATTTGTTTGATGGGCACAATGTAACTGGGGAACATGACCTTTCCCATACTGTGCTGTGATGCTTAGGGAAAGGCAGCATAATGGTTAGGAGTGAACAGGTAATCTTTGGCTGTGGGAATGCCACCGGCTTTGGTTTAATAGCATATGATACACAATATTGTGTGATATAAAATCAGAACCATATCTCAGGAAATAGGTGGGAGGGCTGCAATTCCATTTGAAATTCAGCGTTAAAAGAAAATTAATGTAACAGATACTATGATCTAGCAAGTCTCTGGACACAAATCTGCCCTGAGATGAGCATCTGAGGGCTGAGAATTGACTGTTAACAAAGAGTGTGAATAAACATCTGAGAGCAGAGAGTAATACCTTCACTGCCTTACTCATATTAGAATTGATGGGTTTTTTAAATGGAAGGGTGGGACAAAACCTTTTGGGAACTTTTTGAGTTTCATTTTTCAGATACTTCTTATACTTTCAGATACTTCTTTTTAAAGGAATTCTGTATTAATTATCTGAGCTAAGGAGATGACATTAGATTTACTACAGCTGGTTCAGGGTAACATGAAGATCTTAACTGGACTGAGGAACCTCTAGTCAGCAATGCTTTTCTAATAGTTGTGGTTCCTATTGGACTCACTGCCACCTTGACTAGGGAATGAGAAATGTCTCTGGGTTTTTATACAAGTGGAATTTCCAAACAATCCCACACTGTTGGCTTACAGAGGCATCAGTGGGAATTTTCAAACAAAGCAATTTCAGTTAAAAATGCATTTGTTTATCGAAAAATGTTGTTTTAAAGAATACTGGTCAAGTTCTTTATCTAGAGGCATTGTCTCTGTTTATTTATTTTTATGTGAATTTAGTGCTTATACAAAGTGACCATGGATGGGTAGCCTGCGGATGCTAGTCATCTATTTACTGCAAAGGCAGTATATGTAAACTTCTCTACCAATGCTCAGCCAATGTGCAACAACCCTGATATTTAAGGACTACTTCTATGGGTGAGAGAGTAATTCATTCTCTGCTCATTCAAAATTTGACATTTTTGCCCAGACTGACAAAAAGTATTTTAGTTGTTGCTGGTGCTTTTTGTGATTCAGAGACCTACCAACCAGGACGTAGGCACATTCATTCATCTGACAAAACTTCAAATACTGTTTGAGCTCAGGAATATTCCAGAATTCTATAAAAGTGGGATGGGGAGTATGGGAACTGTTGACCAGAATTGTGGATTGAGGTGTAGTGCATAGACGTCAAGGCCAGAAGGGACCATTATGATCATCTTGTCTGACCTCCAGCATAACACAGTACACAGGATTTCCCTGTATTAGTTCCTGCTTTAGGTCCAATAGCTATAGTTTGACTCAGCATATCTTTTAGAAAAACATCCAATCTTAATTTTAAAATTTCCAGTGATAGAGAATCCACCCCAATCAATTGGTAAATTGTTCCAATGTCTAATTATCCTCACTATTATAACATTGTATCCTATTTCTAGACTGAATTTGTCTAAGATGTCAATTCTGAGATTATGGAGTCCTCTTGCCTAAGGGCAAATAACTAGTGACACAGGATGATGATAAAAAGCCTATAAAAATAGCCCCTCAGTCTAGGATTGAAGCACGAGAAAGAGAGCCCGGACCACAACTACCATAGGGTGGGATATCAATATATTAGGGTATATTTTTTTCTTTTTAACTGATGAAAAAGTGGTATCGAGATGTTGGTTTAACTCTCACAAGTGTTATACAGCTGGGGCATTTTCCCCATGGGATTCACATAGATCAAAAATTAACAGCAGAGGTTTTGGAGAGTTATTGGCTCACCTCATAAACAGTTTTCTTGTTCCCTGTGCCATATCCATGTATATTTAGATTTTATTTCAAAATTGTACAAGGGTTTAAAAAATTGTCTGAAAGATTTTTGATGGTCCCAGATTCTGCCACCATTACTCATATTGAGTAGTACCTTACTCCACAAGAAGCCCCTCTAGGACTGCTCAACATGTTAGAATTTGGGTTTACATGAGGATTTAACGTAATGAGCTTACTCATATGAAAACTACACACCACCTTGTTCACACTGGATTTTACCATGGGTTAACTACCACATAGTAAAAATCCACCTTTTTGTCCTAGTGAAGACAAGGCCAGTGTAGGTGCTTGTGTGGGAGGAACTCAAACAGAGGCAAAAAAGGGCTTGTTCTTTCCAAGCCTTAAGAATGTTATGTTTCCCTTGCTTGATATTGTCCATATGATGGGTTTCATGATATTATTATTATTTTATTATTTTTGTTACGTGAGATAACAAAATGTGTCTCAAGTTTATATCACCCTAAACCTATGTTGTTTATTAAAACCAGGTATGTACTTTGGGAAGGTTACCTGCTTACTAATTGCACGTAGGACGTGACCCAGGCAAGGCATTTAGTCTTAACTTGTGTGGCTGCAGCTCACTCAGCAAATTGCTGCAGATCTCACTAACATTTGAAAATACTGAAAGTGTCCTTTCATCACACAAACAAATGATTTTTGAACTTTTTTTGTGCAATGTAATTGAGCACAGGGATGTTTTTCTTTAACATTTGCCATGTTGAGCTTGTTTGTCTACCTTTTTTTCCCCCCTTAAGGTTACTTTGCAGTAGCTAATTTAGAGAGCACAGTGAAATTCACCTACTTCGTCTTTTTTTTTGTTCCCCCTAAGAGGACATAAAATAGGAAGAAACCTTGAGTAATAACTCACTTGGTAAATAGTCCCACTGAAAACAACATTATTACTGAGGAAAATAGAAAGGAGCATAGACTCTGGCAAGTCAAGTATAAAAGTATAATTAGGCAGGCCAAAAAAGAATCTGAAGAGCAACTAGACAAAGACTCAAACTCTTAACAGCAATTTTTTTTTCAAGTACATCAGAAGCAGGAAGCCTGCCAGACAATCAGTGGCGCAACTCGATGATTGAGGTGCTAAAGGAGCACTCAAGAAAGACAGGGCCATTGTGGAGATGGTGAATGATTTCTTTGCCTCGGTCTTCACTGCAGAGCCATTCACACCTGAGCCATTCTTTTGAGGTGTAAAATCATAGAATCATAGAATTATAGAACTGAAGGGAATTATAGAATCTAGTCCAGTCCCATGCACTCATGGCAGGACTAAGTATTATCTAGACCAGGGATTCTCAAACTTCATTGCACCATGAGCTCCTTTTCACAACAAAAATTACTACATGACCCCAGGATGGGGGACGAGATCTGAGCCTGCCTGAGTCCCACCACGCTGGGTGGAGGCACCAAAGCCAGAGCCCCACTGCCCCAGGCGGGGCGGGGGGAGGGGGAAGTCAAAGTCCAAGGGCTTCAGCCCCAGGCTGGGGAGATGGGGGCTGAACCTGAGCCGTGCTGCCCAGGGCTGAAGCCCTCGGGCTTCGGCTTTGGCTACTGGTGGTGGGGCTTGGGCTTTGGCCCTGGGCCCCAGCTAGTCTAAGCCAACCCTGGCGTCCTCATTAAAATGGGGTTGCAGCCCACTTTGGGGTCCCGACCCACGGTTTGAGAATAGCTAGGGAACAGCCAGGAACAGCGAACTGTGGCCACTGGGAGCTGCAGGGGGCCGTGCCTGTGGACAGTCAACGTCAGCCAAATGTCTCGTAGCCCTCAATCAGATTACCCTGATGGGCCACATGTGGCCCATGCCCACCACTGGTTTACACCACATTTGTTATGTGAAGTTTAGTGTTACAAGTAATCAAAGTTACATATACATTCCAAAAGGTTACAGCATGTGTAAATCAACAATATGCTGTGGATTATATCTCGCTGGTATTAACTGCTATAGTCCCATTGAAACTGATGGAGCTATGCTGATTCACACCTGTTAAGGATATGACCCATAGATGCACCTAAAACTTTGGGCCAGTGCATGTTTCTACTTGAAATAGTCACCCAGCCCTAGTATGTATGTAGCTCACAATGACCCATAAAAATAATGTGCAGTGCACTAATTGCTTATTATTAAACACTTGTAATAATAATTCCTATCTAATGACAAGTGTAATCAAATGAAAGATGGCAGGACCTCTACAGCTTCTATTGCTATACTGGTTTGATATGATCAGCAGAGCTGGTCCTAAACACCTGAGAACACTGCATTTACATGTTGCACCCCTTCCCTGAGGTACCTCCTAGACAGCCTAAAATTAGGGCTCAGAACAGTTATAATAAAATATTTGCAGTCTGAAGAATATGCCAAGGTTGAGAGTAGTGGAAGGGGTAGAGAATTGTAGGAGTTTCATGAGACAAAAGGGGTTTAAGAAACAGCTGTTAACCTGGGTGATTGTTGCATTTTTAAAAGACCAGATTGATGAAAATTGATGTATTTGTTTGGGAGTTTAAAAGTTAATTCCTCATTCTGAGCTCTATCTTAACTTTGGCCATTATAATTTCCTCTCCTAACTGAACTTGTTTTGCTACCACTGATCCCCATCACTCCTGGCACCACCGTGTCAGTGTTTTAAAAGGTGCCATTGCCATTCAGTCTTTATTGGAAAACTATATATTAGTCTTCTGTGACTTGCTTCTGCTAAAATTGCTGCAGGCTGATAAAACCTTTCAGCTATTCCCAGAAATTAGAAAATGTTGCACCTCTGCAATTGGCTTCTGCCATTAATTTTTACAAGTTATGGGACAGTTCACTTCTCTCTGCCTCTCTTTCTTAATCTTACCCCTAGGTCCCTTATTTAGTTTCATAGTTTAATTCAGTTTTTTTAGAGTCTAGTATTGATTCTTTGGTATGTAGATCTCCCTAAAACATGCTTTTAAAAAATATGCAATGTTTATAGTTTTAAATCACTGTCTGCAGTGTATATTTCACTAAATCTCTGAAAATATAAAAATTATAGTGAAGAGATATAAAGAGTGATGTGAGTTAGATTTAAGAGTGGTAAAATATGTAATTTAATAGTACAGTTCTCTTTTGGACTCAGTAGCTTCTCTCAAAGCTGTATCATAAATGTCATTGGAGCCAGCAAACTTTAAGGTCAGTTTAAGGTCTAGTACAGATAGTGGCCACATTTAGATGAACAAATGTAGTTAGGTCATGTGATATGCACCTTCTCTCTTTCTGGTCTTGCATCATCTCTGTGTCATGCAGATTGCATAAAAGCTGTAGGTATGATATCGCACAAAGTATGTTATACTGAATTTGCTGTCAAATATGACATGCAGATATTTACTAAATGCTACAATATTAAATATTACCCAAGAAGCTTTATGCTTGATAATACTGTATATTATGCTGGTGAAAAAAGTCAAATTAACTGGTGATGAAACCACTGGATAATGACTCAGTAAACTGTTTTAAAAAGCAGTAATAAAATACAGAACACCACATGCTAACTATATTTCTGTAAACTTTAATCTGCTTCATCATCTTAATTGAACTAATTCCAGTCTTGCATATAAAATATAGTTGTTTGCAGTGGTGTAGTAGCCATGTTGGTCCCAAGAGATGAGAGAGACAAAGCAGGTGGGGTAATATCTTTTATTGGACCAACTTCTGTTGGTGGAAGAGACATTCTTACAAGCTACACAGAGCTTGTCTTCTTCAGAAGTTGGTCCAATATAAGTTATTACTCACCTATCTTGTCTCTCTCATAAAATATAGTAGCTGTCAAAACTTAGTGGATGGTCTGGGGAAAACTTGAATCAAGACACACCAGATTATTATTATTTTATTTAAATTAGAGCCTTTTGTCACTGCAAAGGCTTTAAAATATGTTCATCTGTGGTAACAGTGAAAATCCAGGTATTTTGTTTCCAAGTCTACAGATCATCATTAATAATTTTAGTCACTCACTTGTTTTTTCCTCCTTGTACTTGTGTGCTTTCTGAAAGCTGTAGTTAGTGGCATGCCATACAGCCTTCCCTAGAGCAGAGTCCTTTGAGTATGTGCATTATTGTTGTACTCAGCTGGATGGAATATATAGCTCCATGTCAACTGCTGCACACAGGCAGCCATTTAGAGGAGAATGATTCACTTCTACATGGTATACTACTGTCACCATTGTCAATTCTGAATGTAATCCTTCTGCCAGGTGGAGCTGGCAGCAACCAGGGCCAGGTTCAATGTCTAGGGGTTCCTTTTCAACAATACAACACAAAACTAGCTCGAGCCCCCACCCAATAACCTGGGAAAATTACACACCATCCTTGGACGCCTCTGAGAGGCAATACTTCTCCACTTCACAAGCATAGAGTCTTAGTGTAAAAAAGAACTGTTAACTTTTAAAGGAGGGAAGTCACCTGACATTAATTGGGGAAAATGCCACAAGCAGGATTTATAATCATAAAACTATGAACAGGACACCAACCCCAGAATGCGTGGGGCAGAATCTTCTACCTCATGTTCTTGAGTTCTGCAACCAACAGTTTATTTTCTGTGCCCCTCTCCACTCCCTCACTGTACCCCACTCACAGTGGTTGTCCTTGGTCAATGAGGACCTAGGGTTCAGAGGTGCATCTGTGTGAGTTCACCTCCCACCCGGGGAAGATGGCACCTGGCTTGCTCCACCATCTGACCACTTGCTCCGCCAGCCATGGTTCCTCTCCAGTGGCCACCTCGCCAGCCACTGTTCCTCACCTCCTGGCCGCCCCGCCAGCCCTGGTTCCTCTGTACTGGCTGCCCTGCCAGCCGCGGTTTCTCTGTACTGGCCGCCTTGCCAGCTGCTGTTCCTCTCTGCTGGCCGCCCTGCCAGCCGCTTGTTCTGCTCTGCACCTCACCAGCCGCGGTTCCACTCGCCGGTCACCTTCTGCCACTTATCTTTCTGATGTGATCTCTGCAGGTCAGTCTCTTGAGGTGCCTCTGTAGCCTGACCCAAAGTTGGGTGTATACAATTATAACATGAAGATTAATAGGTTCTTGTCCCAAGATCAGGCCCAGTAAGATTATTGTAAATTTATCATATAATTTGGGAACCTCGATGTGTACAGGTGCAACACTCATACTATAGAAACTCTTTATATATATTTATACAAATAAATGATTTATTAATAATTTAGCAAAGTTATATGCACACTTGGGGTACGTCTTCACTACCCGCCGGATCGGCGGGAAGTAATCGATCTATCGGGGATCGATTTATCGCGTCTCGTCTAGACGTGATAAATCGATCCCCGAACGCGCTCCCCGTCGACTCCAGAACTCCACCAGAGTGAGAGGCGGAAACGGAGTCGACGAGGGAGCTGCGGCACTCGATCCCACGCTGTGAGGATGCGAGGCAAGTCGATCTAAGATACGTCGACTTCAGCTAAGCTATTCTCGTAGCTGAAGTTGCGTATCTTTGATCGATCCCCCCCAGTGTATTCCAGCCCTTAAACTCAACAAGGCAGATAGAGATGATATAGAAAGTACATTTGGATAGCCATACTTGCACCCTTATTTTTCTTAACCTACGTAACCATTATCTTACATACTTAACCATTATCTTTCTCATCACTGTCACCGTCTCCATCCTCATCTTCCCCAGTGGCCAGCATTCTGGCCCCTCTCAAGGTCTACATCTCTCCCTTTGCTACCCCTGGGATGTTACTTTTATAGTAGGTTACGCTGATGTTACCATGTCCAATGCATATTCAATAGAGGTCCTTATTTGTATTTCCTCCCCTTAAGGGAGGTTACTATATGTATGATTTTACTCTATTAGCATACACGTCAATTTGTTGTCATGGCACCTTTGTGGTCAGACATTCTGTCCGAAACCTTCTGGATGGTAGTGTCAGCTATGTTCTGTGGGTGGCTGATGTCGGTATTTTGGACAAAATTCCCTCTCTTACATGCTACTTTCAGTTCCCTATAACATATGAGTTACTTAAATTTATCTATGCCAAAGGTTATAGGCCTCAAGCCTCATGCCATTTACTAAAGCCAAATCTTACAGGATAAAAGCCTGTAGGTTCCTTGCATTACTACTAAATATAATAAAGCAGAATAACAAAGCAATGAATATAATACAGGTAAGCTGGCCCCCTGGGCTACACCACCCAGCTCTTAGTGATTTTCAGTTCTGAGGCTGGGCAGAGATGCTGTCCCATCACAGGTGATTCCCAGTTCTTTTGAGCATTTAAAATAACAAAAGGCTCCTAATGGACCTTATTTAGCTCTATCTTTGAACAGTGGGAAGGAATGGGTTAAATCAGACCAGGGACCCTTAGGGAGAGTCCATACCTTCTGGCTGGGACACCTGTCCCTGCCCCTCTCCCCTTTCCAGGGCTCTGGCATTTGAGCCTCTGGCTTAATGAGGTCCTTTCAGCTGAGGGTGACCTCCTCATTTGGGACAGGTTAAGCACAGTTCTGCTCCCCTTTACTCATACAATAAAGACAACAACATTGATAACAACATTTCACTACCCCTGCATTCGGTACTAAAGTGATTTGTAACCCAACTCCAGCCAAAGTTGATCACTTGGAGCTACACAATTCCTGTCTGTTATATACCTACACAGAGTAGGTATGTTTATGTAAATACAGCTTGCTCCTGAAGTCTCTCCCCCTCCCCAACTGGCTGTCAGGGGAGAGTTCATTCAGACCTTGCTTACATAAATGCGGAATACTGGGGAGCAAACTGATGATTTCAATAACTGGAGGCTCCACTACTAGTCCTTAATTATTTGTACCCATAACAATCAAATAGAGAGCATTGCTTTAGTTTCATACTAGGTTGTTACTCTAGTCTAAATAGAACTTAAGTTATATTTTAATAGACAGTAAGCATTGCATAGTATCAGCAGAACATTAACGCATTGGGTGCCTGGTGGGATTTTTGTTTTTGTTTAGCTACACTGTCCTTAGCACAATTTAAATTAGAGATTTCTTAATTGATCAGTTCTTTTTCATTACGATGATCTAACAAATATAGTTTTTCTAGTATATGCAAGCTGTATGTAGCATCTTACAGAAGGTCATGTGTGTTGTGATCACCTACACTACAAGATAGTATCTAACTTTTTTGAATGTCACAGTTCATCTTTGATATAGCAATGCAAACTGTCTTTGATTACTTCCCAGATAAGATCAAAGCTTTGTCCTATTCTTCTGCTGATGTAGCTTTCTTGTGTTCTACTGAATTTTCAATTAAATTAAGGTAAGTGTAGAGCACTTATTCATTGTCCCTTGCCTCCTCTTTAAAGGAAGAAAGAAAGAAAGAAATGGAGGTTAAGCAATAGAAATCAGCAGATTGTCAAGAATAAATGTAGAAGCCAGAATCTTTGCAAAGGGTTTGAGGAAGACAAACTAGGAATTTGATTCGAGGATTAAACAATAATCTAGGTCAACTCACGGACTTCTCAAGCAATGATTCCCTCCAGTTGGGAGTTCTCTGAAGGGCTTACTGGGTTGCCACAAGGAAACTAAAAAAGCTAGGCTTTCCATACAGTGTCATATTCCTGCTCCTATGCACCATGAAGTGAGAAGAAGTTATTTGCACTAATAGATTTACCAAACCTTGATACTGTATTAGCAGGATAGCTTTTTTTAGTTCCTTTGTAGCAATCAAGTAGCAGCCATGGAGGTGACTCTCAATGACACAGCATTAACGCAGGCCTGGGTTTTCACTTGGAAATCTACAGAAAAAGCAGCGGATGGTGTTTCAGAAACTGGCTGGTCCCTGGCTTCACTCCCAAAATACTATAGCTCCAATTCCCCTTAGATCCTCATCAGAAAGGCTCTCACAAGGCACTGTGGGATGTGGGAGGGGAAAAAGAAGAATGCCATGGGGCTGAAGCTCCCACTCCTCTGGCTCAGGAGAGAGCTACTGGATTTCATTTCCCTCTACTAACCATACTGGAAGGGAAAGTCTTTACTCAGTAAAAACTGGAAGGCACAGTTTTTGCTCAGACCTTTCTCAATTAACGCTGTGATTGAATGTAGTGGGAATTTTGGCAGCTCTGCTTCCTTCTGTGTTGTATGAAGGGAAATGGTTTGACACCCCTGGAAGCCAAATGTCATAAATTAATAGAAATTTTTCATCCCAGCAAACGTATTGAGACTAAATACACAGAAAATAATGAATTTAAAAGAAACTTGTGCAAATAACCTTCCCTCCTCTGAACAAAAGCATATTTTGAAATGCATATTTTAAAACCCAAATAGGTATGTTACCAGCTTCCTGGATCTCTGGTAGATTAACATACATTATTATTTTGAGACCCTGAGCATCATATTCAATTTTATCAAGGTCAGCTAATTGCTATAAAATATATTTATGCTCCTTGTTATTCTACAATTACTACAACAGTGTTTTTAATGTTACCCAATGAAATATAACAGTGACCAATTTTTCATAGGTAAAGAAATAAAAATGTCATTGTTCTCCATCTCTGAGAGAATCCATAAAACAAACAAATAATATAATTAAATATAGATCAGGACTGTTCAATGGTGAATAGCTGAGTGTCACTACACTATTGATGGGTATCGTATGAAATCAGGCTTGCATCAGTTTGTGGATACTTGCATCAATAAGAAACATTCACTGCTGGCTAACTACACATATCAGTTCTTGTTCATTTCAGATGCTTTTATGCATGTGCAAGATGGTTCTTTTTTCCTCACTGATCTGCGCAGAGATTAAATGATGATGAGAAGTTAGTTAACGTCACACTTAACTGTCTTTGCAGCAGAGTGTGTTCTTTAGGACTTGTATTTGCTGACAAGGACACCAGCAAATGCTGTGAAGGTTAAGTAGTGAAATTAAACAAAAGTAATCCTCCTACATGTTCTTCCAAGGACACTTCCAGAAAATTAGCAGCAGAGTTGGGAGTCAATCCTCCAATGGAAAAGATTTTTTCTGGTTTGTTTTAAAAAAAGTATAGAAAAAATCTATTTACTCTCCCCAAATATGTCCATGTCTTTTACTGGAAGCCTGCACATTGCATTTACTTTCCATTACTGAACAATGATGGCAAATTGGTTTCTATACAAAGATCTGGTATTAATCTACATATAGGTTGGGTAGAGGCGTATCTTCCAGTGAGCACTGAACAGAAAAAAAAACCATTTTGTCACATCAATTTATGATAGTGAAATACAGAGTCATGGGATGAAAATGCCAGCGACCCATGCAGTAGTCATTCTTTCAGTCTCCAAATGTTTTAGAAGAATAAAGCAATAACTTCAACAGAAATGTAGTGGTAGGAAGGTTCGATTTGAGAGTCTTCTGATCAAGTACAACATCACTGAGTATATCCTGAGGGAAATGAATAGCTGGCTTCTGTCATTTGGCCCCACTTATTACAAGGATTTAAGTGGTGAATTACAGTCTTTTAAAAAATTATGTAAAGGGAGGAAAAAGGAGTAATATGAAGGCAGCATTTGTTCATTATCATTATATATCTCATTGCTGCCTAATAGATCATGTATGTGGAACAACACACAACTTACCTGTATACCTGGTGCATTCCTATCTGGAGAATCTGGGGTCAATGGAACTTTAAAGATAACCACCATGTTCTGCTGGGATTGATTTACACTATGCCCTGCATGACAACTGGCATGGGCTTTGGTTAATTTAGGGGGAGAAAATGATTTCCACAGTCAATGCACAGTGTATAAACCCATAGGCTATTAGTAGAAATGCTTCAGCCTAAATTCAGCTGCAGCAAGACCAATTGGAAATCAGTGAGTGAGGGAAATGTTGTTTAATGTGTTATTTGTGGTTTAAATTTGAGATGTTTTTCATAGCTGCTGCTTTTGCAAAATTCTACATCGATGCATCATTCTTATTTTAAACCATTTTTTCCTGCCACTTGTCACCGGTAAGGTGTATAACTATTAGCACAGGACTTGTGAAAAACAGTTTTACTTTTCTCTTTTTAAAAAAAGTTTTCAAAAAATATTGTAATGTTCACTCAAGGATAAAGATGCTTTGTAACTATTCTGCGGCCAAACATTGTTTAGGGTAAGAAAAGCATACTCTTTCCAAGGGCTGTTATAGAATAACTACATGCATCCGATGAAGTGGGCATTCACCCACGAAAGCTTATGCTCCAATACATCTGTTAGTCTAAAAGGTGCCACAGGACTCTCTGTTGCTTTTTACAGATCCAGACTAACATGGCTACCCCTCTGATACATTTTCACAGGTGTTAGAATGAATTTGCTCTGAACTTCTCTGATATTATTGAGTTTAATTTGAAATAGATGCACAAGAGAATCCTATGACTGAGCTACCACACTTAGTGTATGTGGGGGATATTGGAGATAGAAAATAAATTTATTACCATATTTTTCAAATAGTAATTATCTTGCCCTTGATTCAAACAAGTGCCATAGTATTATTCATTAAACCTTTTCTTATTTACAATGCTATCACATTTAACAGGGCTTTCAGATAGACTGCAAGGTTTGTTGCAGTATTATTTTGGATCATCACCATATCATCAAGAGAGAGAAATGAAAATTAATATTGCAGTGATGCCCAGTGACACTAGCTGGATTAGCTTACTTTACTTTTATTGAGAAAAAACAGGATTTAAAAAAAATAGAGGCGTTGCAGGAGAAACAAATGCAACAAACAATGTGTTTGTCAACGCTACTAAAAATTTACTTGGGTTTGCAGAACCTTATTAAAAAATTCAAGTAATGATGCATAAAATTTCATTTACTATAGACTTGAAGAGAAATAGAAAAAGAACAGCTGAAAGAGTAACAAAACAAGATTAAAAATTGAGGTATGAGGAGATGAGAGGAGGATCACAACAATAGGGTTACCATACGTCCGGTTTTTCCCGGACATGTCCGGCTTTTCGGCAATCAAACCCCCGTCCGGGGGGAATTGCCGAAAAGCCAAACATGTCCGGGAAAATGCCGGCCGGGCACTTCCTCTCCCGCGGCTGCTCTGCTCCGCTCCTCCCCTC
>NW_020664368.1:14078212-14187412 GCF_002925995.2 Terrapene triunguis | reverse complement strand
TAGATATGGTAACCCTACACAACAACAGAGAGAGAAAAAATCTACAAATGTCATCTTGAGAAACACCCATTTAAAAGCAGCTTCCGTTATTGCAGTTGCTATCTTAAAAATGCTTGCCAATGTATGGAAGATTTGCTAGTTACATTTAAATTTGTCTTTTCCACTTATGCTAGACAGGAATAAAATAATCTTCCTTAACTACTGATCCAAGGGGATCACCTAATAAGACATTAGTTAGGCCCTTTTATTTTGCTACTGATTTTACCATCAGCTAAATCATGCCTGCAGCTAATCCAGATGGATCATTGTTTGTTTGTACAAAGTAAACCACATCTCTAGCTGGTGATACCCATATGGTTATTTAAATAGGCTTATTGTGGTTTGAAATGCATTCTTGATGGCTAATCACTTCAGATACTATACCTCCAAATCTCTGTGTGTGTGTGTGTGTGTGTGTGTGTGTGTGTACACATAATGCCTTTTCTGAGTTTAATATCAGGTTGTTACTACTATCTTGTATTCCTTCCTTTTTCTTTGCAAAAAAAGAGTATTGCACATTTGTTACAGGAGAAATGTTGGTGATATTGGCATTATATATGTGTTTTATATCTGGAGGCTTTTTCCCAGGGTACCGGGAGCTGCTTCAGCTCAAGCGACAATTATGCTGGTATGAGGGGTAGATGGAAAAGTTTGTTTGTTTTATGAATTTGGTTCTTTCATGTAACAAATATTCTGAAAATGGCCTAGATCTAAGCATTATGGAGGAATGCATTAGTCATGTTCCATATCCTTTCCAATTGTGCATCTTTTGCACAAATTCAATTTAATTTTGATGTCTTTGTGATCTTACCAGTCAGTACAGCAACTGAGCTACTCCTTTTGTTCTGAATTTATGCCTGAGCTCAGAAAGATGAGAGGTTGTGCATGTGTCCACTCCAATGCACAGCCCCTAGGAAACTTGCAGGAAAGTGGAGATGATAGAATTTTGAGTAAATCAAAAATCAGAAAACTAGATTAACCTCTTGTGACTGCTGTGCCTCAGGGGACCTGGTTGCACAAGAGGCAAACCTATTATAATTGAAGTAATGGCATTACATACTGTACAGTGTGGGCCAAATGAATGGCCGTTCATTGAAAATACACTACATTCTGGAATTCTTAAGAGGTTAAGGAGTGAGTTATCCATAGATAAAATGTTGCAGTGAATATGTGCATGTGGCAATTTGAGTCATTCAGATATAGCACAAAGGATATTTCATAGTTTTCAGGAATGAATTCAGCTTGCTACATTTTACTCTGTTATGTGTGTAATAGAATGCAGATTACACCTGTTATCTTCTGAATGTCAGTACACCAGCCAGAGATACATATACAGTTATTATGCAGTATATGTCTCTGTTGCCGGTCTAAAACATCTACTCTGTGTTCTGCAACAAATGGAGTCAGAGCACGCTGGGCAGGCTCATCACTGAGACACTGTCATGGTATATTTTATTTGTTTATTTATTTATTTGTATCACTTGTGTTTTAGAATTCGAACTTATCAGTTCTCTGTCAATGAGCTCAGACCCCAGGGAGCTGGAACTGCAGCTAAAACAAATCCATCTGCTTATCATAGTTGACAAAGCTACAAT
Organism: Terrapene triunguis; assembly: GCF_002925995.2. Taxonomy (NCBI): domain Eukaryota; kingdom Metazoa; phylum Chordata; order Testudines; family Emydidae; genus Terrapene; species Terrapene triunguis. The sequence goes on along the minus strand of NW_020664368.1, from coordinate 14,185,778 downwards.
GGAACTGAGGATGAATCCTCATTTTTCCCTGAGTTTTTGTCCATTGCATTAGGATCTCATGCTGAGAACATGGAAATGGGACTCACTCCTTTGCGACTACAAACAAACAAACAAACAAACAAAAGAATAAAATCAGGTTTTTTCTTTTCAAGAAACCAGTCTCTATCTAGTCTCTTCTTTTGATGCATGCCTTTAACACAAGTTAACGTAAACGGAACTTATTTTTGTGTATCATCTGGTAGGGAATCCACACTTAAATCTGATAGACTAAGTGTATCTTATTAAAGAACTCAACATTACTTGCTACCTCAACCTGTATTTATAGCCCTAACTAAAATATAAAACCATGACTTTTTTGTGCATTTGTCCTCTCTCTCTCTCTCTCTCTCTCTCTCTCTCTCTCTCCTGTGCGTGTTGTTTTTAATAAGAGGGAGCATCCTTTAATTATTTCTTTAGTTTTAAAGTATCCTCTCCCCGTTTCTGCCATCCTGGTTCATTCTGCCTGCTTGTGGTTCCACAGAACCTTGCAAGGCAAAATAATCACTAGATATAGGATTCTCTTCCAAATCTCATCTATGATGCTCCTGAAGGGCACACTGAAGTATGACACAACATGCTTTCTCCTTTCCTGAATTTGCACAGGTGTATATAACTGCCAAAGTTGCTAGGTAGTGGTGAATCAAGCCCTTAGTTTCTACGTAAGAAAGAGTGAAATGTTGCTTCTAGTAATGTCTATCTCAGGGCTGGTCTATACATAAACTTCAACTGCAATAACTAAATTAGTGCAATGCACATATTTTGTTACTTTGCAATATTGAAATAGAAGACTTTTATTCCAAAATACAGTAACACGGTCTACATAAAAGCTTGCACAGAAGTGACAAAAGATGTAATTAAAAACCAGACAAGGCCTGAAATGGGAGTGCAGCTTGTAAGTAACTAAAATTATCAGTTTCCAAAGTTGATTAACTATTTCAGGAAAAGAAAAGGTCTCCGAGCATGGACCAGTGGTTAGTCTTGGACTTGGGAAATCCAGGTTCAGTTCTCTACTTTTTCACAGGCTTCTGGGGTGACTTTAGGCAAGTCACTTAGGTTCTTTATGGCGTATCTCCCCCATCTATAAAGTAGTAATAGTAGCACTTCCCTACCTGACAGGGATGTTGTGAGGATAAACACATTAAAGATTGTGAGGTGCTCAGATACTGCAGTATTGGGGTTGTCTTTAAGTGAGGGGTCAGGTGTTTGTTAGCTTGCACATCTAGAATGTCTGGTTACAGAAAAGGACTTGTGTTTTGTTGTGACATATCTGTCTCCCCAGCCTGAAGGAAAGCTGTAGAAAACTCAATGTGCTGACTCACAAAAGGGGTAGCTTTTCTGCGTAATATAGCTGAATGATACTGATATTGTTCTAAAAAGTGATTGTGCAGGCTACATTTTTATTGATTCACTACCCTTCAAATAATAAAAATGTTGTTTATTGAATTATTGGAAGGACTGAAGGCTGCTTCTCCATGAGCTATTTTGTAATTTATGCTCTTATTTGGCAAAAAGCAATGTTCTAGTTGTAAAACGGTTGTTTAGGAAAGGGTAGAATGATAAAGTAGGGCAAATTATTTGTGCACTGAGTTTGTATGCTTTGGCTTAAGAATGGATATTAATATATGTTCATAAGAAGAAGGGACATGATTTTGTGAGAACTGAAAAGAAAAATCATTCCATTCATTATTACCAGGCAAATGTGAACTCTAATGGTTCCACTGTGTGCATAAGACCAAAAGGATACAAAATCTAGTCATTCTTTGTTTCCTGGAATTTTCTAGAAAACATATTTCTGGTGCCGATTGTGCCAAAAGATGCTGATGGTTAATTGTGATACATCTCTACCCCGATATAACGCAACCCGATATAATACGAATTCGGATATAAGGCGGTAAAGCAGCGCTCCGGGGGGGCGGGGCTGCGCGCTCCGGCGGATCAAAGCAAGTTCAATATAACACGGTTTCATCTATAACACGGTAAGATTTTTTGGCTCCTGAGGACAGCGTTATATCAAGGTAGAGGTGTATATAAATATATTGGGGATTAAAAAAATTCCAAAGAATTAAACCCTACTGTTAGTAGATACTCCCCATATCACAACTTCAAGAAGGAAAAAAGTCCATGTTCTTGACATAGGACAGCCTCTGACTCTGTCCTGTGCTATAAATATTAAATTAACTTGGAAGCTGTTGTTGTTTCATTGTGTAAATGGTAGAATCATGAAACTGCTGTTACAAGCATCTCACAATTTTCAGATTCCTTTGTCTGTTCAGGAGCATCGTAAAGCAATTATCATTGTCTACATGTTCAGTGAGATTAAAAAAATCTGATAATAGCCGTACACAAATAGCTACTGTCCCCTTTTATGCCTAAAATAAATTTTTAGGAGGCATCATTGAGAAGAACAGATGCTTCCTTCACCCTACCACCCATATTTCCTGCTGAACTGCATTAAGCAGGTTGTCTGCACTTTTTCATTTCTTTATATCTGGCTTTTCGCCTCTGCCATGAGGTTGAAAAGAAAAAAAATAGAAACTAAAAAGAATTAGGCCAGGATGATAGTAGACTAAAAAAAAATGTGTGGCCTTCTGTGGGAGTCTGAAAGATAAGATGCTTTCTATAGTCTTGCTAAAGAGCAGGCAGTGTTACCTTGCTGTACTTCAAGATGAAATATGTTAACCTGTTCAGGTTGGCTTGTGCAATATTTACAATGGATGACTACCTTAAAACAAAATCACATTGAAACTCATCGTTTGCTGCCTCCAAAACCAGATCCTGCTGTGTATCTACTACTTCCTTAAATAAGTCTGTATCTCTTCCTCACAGTCCTATTTCCAAATATTTATTTCCTTTTGTCTAAAATACTGTATTGTAGCTTTAAGTCTGGGTCAAGTTTATTTTTCTTTAGACCCATTTATGTCTCCTTAGCCAATTTCTTTGAAGTGGCCTTATCTATACTAAATATGAATTTGTCTGCATCACTGAGAGCCGGCTGTATGTAGGTTTTGGATGTTTTTTTTTACATTAAGGTTTTTAATGTGTCCTCATAACTCATTCTCCTTAATCTAGGGATTAACCTGCTTGCTGTTCACTACTGCAATATCTTTTTTGCTAGGTGGTGAAAAAAGCACAGAACTTCAGCTAAGGTTTGCCCATCCGAAATGCACAAGAAAGCACATGTTCTCTTTGTAATATGCTATACTTGCAGGCAGCAGGTACACATATTTGCCGCACACACTATATAATCGTGTTATTAAGAAAATGAACAGAGAAATGTGGGTCTAATCTAGCTAGAATGAACCTCCACAGCTGCTGATCAATGAAAATTCTGTGGGGGCTCAGGCTCCCTCAGCATACTCTTGATTCCTTCTTGCAGTGTTGCCAACTCTTATGATATTTAGCACTTTTTCTTAAAGCCCCAGCTGCTGGAATCAAAAGATTACATGAGAATCTCAGCCTTCTCTTGTCTTGTTGTCTCTTCAAGGATTTTCTAGTCCACATGGTTGCAGAGAGAAACATGAAAATGTAGAGTGAGTGCACCCTACAGATTCTAGAATGCAAAGGGGAAAAACCCCACATTTATTTAAAAAAAAATCATGAGTTTTAAGCCAGTCTAATGATTTTGGGGGTCTTGACTTATGATTTTTGAATGCTTGGAGTTTGCAGTATTTCCTAAGTAATGTAAAAAGAGGCATTCTCTAGTTACTCCCATCCTAAGCCTCAGGAGTGTAGCCTTTGCTTCTGCCCTGCCAGGAGAAGAATTTGTGAGGGACTCATCTTGAATTAATCAAGCCCTTCCCAAATGTCAGCTGGGGAGATGGAGGGACAACATCCCTCAGATCAAAGGGCCAGGTTAGGTAGCTAAACACCTTTAACAAGCTGGCCAAAAGACTTACTTTCCCCTCTCCAGCTCCTGAAATCAGGGAGTGTGAACAAAAATAGGAAGAGTAATGAGCAGAAAGAATACGCACAAGGGATCTTGGACAATGGAGAGAGGTCTTCCCTGCAATCTGTTTCCTACCCCTTCCACCCACACATGGAGTCATATTTTCAAAAGAGCTCAGCTTGTAGTAATTCCCATTGACACATATGGCTACAGTTTTAAAAGAGCTCAGTCCCAAATGTTCTGAGCTTTTTTGAAAAATCTCGATGCTGATTTTGGTGTCTAACTGGAATCATGGCTGACCTTGGCTGAAGGAGATGAACTTTTTGAAGTTCTGATTAACAGTGTCAGTCTCTCTCTTTATTGAGAAGGGAAAGGTAAGCATGCATGTCCACTCACTCAGAGCTAGTTTTTTAAATCTGGCCCAAAGGCTGATCGGGAACTACTTACATTTTATCATCCCAGAACATACTTTTGAATGGTAGCAATTCTCTGGGTTCTGAAGCCCAGTATAGGTGGACAGATTTATCTATATAATAAGATTCCAGGATTGTCACTCTTGTGTTTCATTCCGAAGCCTAAAATGTCTGTTGATCAGTGTGAAGTGATGGAAAACGCTGCAAACATGGTTGAGAATATATTTAATTGGTAAATTAAACAGTACTAAGTCACCAGGACCAGATCTTATTCACCTAAAAGTTCTGAAATAATTCAAACAGGACATTGCAGAACTACTAACTGTGGAATGTAATCAGCCTCTACACCAGATGACTAATCAGTAGCTAATTTAACACCAATGTTTTAAAAAAAGATTCCAGATACCTGTCAATTACAGGCCTGTAAATCCAACTTCAGTACTGGTCAAATTGGTTGAAACTACAGTAAAGTACAGAATTATCAGACACTGATAAACATGATTTTTTGGGAAGAGTCAACATGGTTTCTGTAAGGGAAATCATGCCTCACCAATCTATTAGAATTCTTTGAGAGTGTTAGCAAGTATGTGGACAATGTGATCCAGTTGATATAATGTACTTGGACTTTCAGAAAGCCTTTGACATGGTTTCTCACCCAGGGCTCTTAAGGAAAGTAGGCTGTCAAGAGATAAGAGGCAAGGTCTGGTAACCTAGTAACTGGTTTAAAGAAACAAAGGGTAGGAATAAAAGGTCAGTTTTCACAGTGGAGAGAGGTAAATAGGGCGTCCCCCAAGGATCTGTACGGGGACCAGTGTTGTTCAAAACATTCATTAATGGTCTGCAAAAAGTGAGTGAACAGTAAGGTGGTAAAGTTTACAGATGATACAGAATTACTCAAGATAGTTAAACAAAAAGCTGACTGCAAAGAGTTACAAAGGGAGGTCACTGAATTGGGTGACTGTGTGACAAGATGAAATTCAATGGTGATAAATGCAAAATAATGCATTAAAATAACAATTATGCATACAAAATGATGGTTTCTAAGTTAGCTGTTACTGCTCAAGCAAAAGATCTTGAACTCATTGTGGAACTTGTTCTCTGAAAACGTGTGCTCAGTGTTCTGGTGCAGTCAAAAAAGCTAACAGAATTGGCATTAGAAAAGGGATAGATAATAAACCAGAAAATATAATGCCACTTTATAAGTCCATGGTCCACTCATACATTGAATAATACATGCAGTTCTGTTTGCCCCCTCTCAAAAAAAAAGATAAATTGGAAAAGGGTCAGAGAAAGGCAACAAAAATGATTAGGGGTATTGTACAGCTTTCATGAAATGAGAAATGAAAAGACTGGGACTGTTCAGCTTAGAAAAGAGACGACTAAGGGGTGATATGATAGAGGTCTAGACAATCATGAATAGTGTGGAGAAAGTGAGTAGTGAAGTGTTATTTACCCCTTCAAGTAACACAAGAACTAGGAGTCACCCAGTGAAAATCATAGGTGGAAGGTTTAAAACAAACAAAAGAAAGTACTTCTTCCCACAATGCACAATCAACCTGTAGAACTCGTTGCCAGGGGATGTTGTGAAGTCCAAAAGTATAACTGGGTTCCAAAAATAATTAGATAAATTCATGGAGGATAGGTCCATCCATAGCTATTAGCCAAGAGGGTCAGGTACGCAACCCCATGCTCTGGGTGTCTCTAAACCTCCAACTTTCAGAAGCTGGGACTGGATGACAGGGGATGAATCGCTCAAAATTGCCCTGTTTTGTTCATTCCTTCTGAAGAACCTGGCACTGTCGACTGTCAGAAGATAAGATATTGGGCTAAGTGGATCATTGATCTGACCCAGAATTGACATTCTTATGTTCTCACAAGGTTGAATCATCATTGGGTTTCACAGTCTGTTACTGTCCAGTTTTTAAATTCTCAATCATTTAGACATTATGAATTACACCTGTGCAGTACCAAGCTACAGCAAGATATTTATTCATGCCATGCCAAGAGTCCTAGATGATTGTGAGATCAGAAGCAACTCAACCACTACCCTTACTCTACAGTTAATTTGCATGTAACAAGTTCATTGATTATATGAGGGAGACTGCTCGGATGGTTAATTACTTGGCCCAATTGCCAGAGTTCTACAAAACCACCCACACAACTCAACCAGCACACACCATAACCACAAACACACACAGCCTCTCTTGGCAGCACACTCCTGTCATTCACCACCTGCACAAATCAACACAAATCTCCCAGCACAACCCCCCCCGACACAAATTAACATAACAACTCATACAATACAACCAGCATACATAGTAATAGCAAACACATATAGCCTTTCACTGCAGCACACACCTCTCATTCACCACCCACACAAATCAATACAAATTTCCCAGCAAAACACAACCCACACACAAATCAACACAACCACCCACAGAACAACAAAATAATCCCAGCACACACAATAATTCCAATCATCACTCTGAAGCCTAGAATGTCTATGTCAGCGTGAAGCAATGGAAAGCTACAAGCATGGTTGAGAGCTCTCTTTGTTCAGAATATCGCCAGGTTCAATCATAACTGGGATTCACAGTCTGTTACCATCCAATTTTTAAGTTCTCAGCCAATTATAGCTTTTTTACACACATGACTTTATGAATTACACCTGTGTGATAGCATGGGCTTTCAGCTACTAGTAAAGTAATAAAGTGCTGAAGATCTCATCCCAGTTTCTGCCGTGATGGCTTTTCAACTTGTTCCTAAGAAATAATTTTCGTTTACTTACAGGGAAGGTAGGCTTTGTGTGAGAATACATTTTTATTTGGCCTAAATTCTTGTATGGCTTGGAAGCACAAGAGAATATTTGCTGCAGTAGGTCTTGCACTGCATGTATGTTTGGACATCCTTTTAGTTCTATTTGCTATTTTCTAAACACAGTATCTAAACCATCTGTTTTCTTTTTATGCTGTTTTTCCTCAGTGTTTTGGTATTTTGGAAATTTGTCAATGTTTCTTTTAAAAGGTCCAATCCTGCATAAATATAGGTTAATGGGAGTTTTGCCATTGACTTTAACGGGCACAGAATCAGGTCTTTAGGCTTCCTGCTCTAATGTGATTTTAATTGTGTTGCACTTTTGTCCTTCTTTTCTGCTTTCCCTTGCAACATTAAACTTAATTTGTTAATTACCCAACATTTGCAAATTACAAGGCAAATCTGGAACTCATTTTCTTTCTTTTGCTTATTGCTTTGTGTCCTCTCTGTTAAACAGATGTGGTGATAAGCATCTGACTATTTTTTTATAAGATTTAGTAAACTTTATGCACCCCTTTATGCACTCTTCAGTCTTGTGTACAGCGGTTACCCTGAAAATCCTGTCAGTATGCCTTAGAAAATTAAATTGTTTACCTTAGTATGGTGCTCATTCAGCAAGGTATTTAAGCATGCACCTAACTTCAGACATGTCAGTAGTAGCCATTGAAATCAATGATACTACTCAAGCTGAAAGTTTGGCATGTATTTAATTACCATGCTAAATGGATGTGGGGGGACAACTATTTTCAGTATACCTTATTAGAAGCCTATGGAAATTTATGGAATACTGCAAATATTGAGGGAATATCCGTTCATCTAATGTAAACTGGGCAAGTTTTAAAAAGTGTATACAATATATTGAAGATGATCATCAAATATAGGAACCAGTCCTACAAGGTACTGAGCATCTCCTGACTGCATTTATCTTGCACTAAAGTTGCTGATAGTGTCAATCCCATGATTGTTTGCAGGGAGAAAATGATTAGAAAAATTATCCAAAATTCTACACTTAAAAAAAAGTCTTTATGAAAGATGACATGTTTTGAATACCTCCTTGGGTTGTATCCGCATTCACTGTATTCATGGCCTCTTTGCTGATACTGCCAACAAGACTGTAGATTGTGGTACAGATACCATACGATGTCAATCATCAGATGTTAATGACGTTTGACCTGGACATACTAATGAACGAGACAAACAAATAGCCTATTATAGGTGAACAGGCAACGTATCCCTTTACCAGACCCTTATAGTTCTCCCAGTTGTTTTATTTCACTTTTCTTATTCTTGTTTTCTCTGCAGTTTTGTTTTAATTGACTCCTTGCTTAACCATGTTATAATTCATCTCATAGAGCTTCAGTTTTCAAATGACATTACACTTATAATTTGTGTACAAATTATATCAGTTGTTGTAAATCTGTACTGAACTATCAGATATTTTAGTGTATTTCTGAAAAATATTCTCAATCATCCATTTCAGTAAGGGACCTTTAGCAAACATCACATCACCCCTAGGCAAAATTAAGATTGAAAAGTGGGTCTCAGGATGAAATTTTCAAAAGCACCTAAATCCCATTTTTAAAATGACTTTCAAAGAGAGATAAGCTTCTCAGTAAAGCTGGGCAGTTTGGTGGCCAATTGCAAAACTGAAAAAATAAAAACAAATTCTGAACAAATTGAAATTAAAAATTTTAAAGATATGAAAAAGTAAAAAAAAAAAAAGAATTGTTTTAGGCTGAATTAAATATTCCATTCTAAATTGAACATTTGTTTTGTCTGTGGTTTATTAAGCAGTTTTCATTTTTAAAATTTAGCGAAATTCCAAATCAAATATCTTCCGAAAATTGGAAGTCAAAATGTTTCATTTTGGAAACGCTGCTTTGACTTTTCTGATTTTCCCCACCCCCTGAAACAATTTGCTGAAATCAATCTGAATTCACAAATAGTTTTAGTTGACCCAAATCTGTATATTTCAGTGAAAAAAATATATGCACGGAAAATGTTGCCAGTAGAACTGCTAAGTGCCTAAGTCACTTTAGAAAATAGTATGCAGTCTCCTAAGTTACTTAAGCTCTTATGAAACTTTTACCCTAGATCAGGGGTTCCCAAACTTGGTTCGCGGCTTGTTCATGGTAACCCCCTGACAGGCCGGGAGACATTTTGTTTACCTGAGCGTCCACAGGTACGGCTGCTCGCAGTGGTTGTGGTTTGCCGTTCCCAGCCAATGGAAGCTGTGGGAAGCGGTTTCCCGGCCTGCGCCGCTTCCCACAGCTCCCATTGGCCAGGAACGGTGAACCGCAGCCACTGGGAGCTGCGAGCGGCCATACCTGCAGATGCTCAGATAAACAAAGCATCTTGCGGCCCACCAGGGCCTTACCCTGAACAAGCCGCGAATCAAGTTTGGGAACCCCTGCTCTAGATCCTAGTGGTCCTAATCACAGAATCATCAAAATGTGGGGCTGGAAGGGATCTCGAGAGGTCCATCAAGTCCAGCTCCCTAGGCTGAGGAAGGACCAAGTAAAGCTAGACCAGCCTGACAAGTGTTTTTCCAACCTGTTTTTAAAAACCTTCAGTGATTGGGGATTCCGTAGCCTCCCTTGGAAGCCTATTCCAGAGCTTAACTACTCTTGTAGTTAGAAAGTTTTTTTCCCAATATCTAACCTAAATCTCCCTTGCTGCAGCTTACTCCCATGACACGTTGTCCTACCTTCAGTGGACATGGAGAACAATTGATCACTATCCTCTTTATAACAGCCCTTAACATATTTGAATACTGTTATAAGCCTTTTCTCAAAACTAAACATGCCCAGTTTTTTTAACCCCATAAGTCAGGTTTTCTAAACCTTTTTTTAATTGTATTTTTGTGGCTCTCCTCTGGACTCTCTCCAATTTGTCCACATCTTTCCTTAAATGTGGCACCCAAAATTGGACACAGTACTCCAGCTGAGGCCTCACTAATGCTGATTACAGAGGGACAATTATCTCCCTTGTCTTACATACAACACTTCTGCTAATACACCTGAGAATATTAGCCTTTTTTGCAGCTGCATCACATTATTGGCTCATATTTATTTTGTGATTAGAATGATCAGATGTCCCAATATTATCGGGACTGTCCTGATATTAGGGGCTTTGTCTTATAAAGGCAACTAATACCTTCTTCCCCTCCCACCATCTTGATTTTTCACACTTGCTATCTGGTCACCCTATTTGTGATCCACTATAAGCTTCAAATCCTTTACAGCAATACTACCACTAAGCCATTTATTCCCCATTTTGGAGAGGTGCATTTGATTTGTCCTTCCTAGGTGAAGTACTTTGCACTTATCTCTATTGAATTTCATCTTGTTGAATTGAGACCAATTCTCTAATTTGTCAAGGTTGTTTTTGAATTCTAGTCCTATCTTTCGAAGTGCCTGAAACATTTCCCAGTTTGTTCTCATCTGCAAATTTTATAAGCCACTCTCCACTTCATTATCCTAATAATTAATGAAAATATTGAATAGTATTGGATTGACCCCCTCAAGGCCTCCACTTGATACACCCTCCCAGTTTGACAGTGAAGCATTAATCAATACTCTGAGTATGGTCTTTCAATCAGTTGTGCACCCACCTTATAGTGATTTAATCTAGACTGCATTTACCTAGTTTGCTTATGTGGAGCTGTGCCATAAACCTTACTAAAATCAAGATATGTCATGTCTACTGCTTCCCCCAATCCATTAAGCCAGTATAATAATATAATGGCTCAGGATGTGTTTCTTCAGTGCATCATCCCTTCATTCAAATCCCTTCAAATTTTAGTAGTCTTAAAGTTTACATTATGGAATTTTAAGATTAAGTAACTACAGAGTTGCAACACACTGTGCACCTTCAGTCTTTAATGATGGCTTCCTTTAATTACCACTAGGAGAGAAATTACTAATATTCACTAACTCACTAAAAGGCTAACTGAGAGGGTCAAAGTCTGAAAAATTATCAGATTTCCATATACACAACTCTACCTGTGATAAAAAGGATTTGCAGAAAGATGCACACACAAAAGTTGCTGGATTGAGACTGTACTCTCTGTCCAAATACACATGGATTCTCTCCCTTTATCCTGCCCCAAGTCTTCTCACATGCAAAATAAACTCTACATTCCAAACTCTTGATTTCCCCCTTCTGTCCCCCACCTTCTCTCTTCCCTAGCTCTGCCTGGATCCTCTTGGAATCTTTATTGAAAATTCATCACCACCCTTTGAATTAAACCATGTCTTGGTAAATGCCTATTATATCATCCTTTTCAGCTCCCTTCTTTGCAGATTTCATTTGTATTCTGAACAGGCACCAACCAACTCCTGAATTTGCCATTAAAATAAGGATTAAGTGCTGATTTGGCATGCTTATCATATGTTGGCTAGCATTATGCTAGGAGAACCAGCTGGGCACTGGAATGAAACTCTCTTAATGGCTGTTCCCTAGGCCTTTCTTTAAAAAAATTTAGTACAGCTGTTTACAGCACAATTTTGAAAAACTGATTGTCCCTGCTGCTGGAATCACCTGCCCCGCACCCCCCTTGAAACTACTGGACTGTAGCTTATTTTGGCACAAAGTTACTAAAGACCTAGACCAATTTAAAAGTTGCCACCATTAGCACACTAAATACTCACTAAAAACCTCATTGTTATAAGACTGCCATTAGCTTGGTTCGGGTTCACATTCAGTCCTTTTTATAAAAATCCTCTATCTAATTGGCAATAACTTTGGCTTAAAAAAAACAGCTTTATTAGGGGAGGGCACTCTCACTTCTTTCCCAGAGGAAGTTTTCCAACAGTTAAAGCTGTCTTTTTTGTGTGCCTCTGAGCTATAACATGTAAAAGTCAGTCCCACTAAGTTATAATTATAAGTGTAGGATAATTCTAATGATGTCTTACAACTGATGAAATCTGCTTCAACTCTGTCTACCACTTGATTACCATGGAAACCATTGCTGGACAACAGAGTAATTCTGATCAAAAGGAATTATTATTAATCTTCCCTGTCTATAGTGGATGGGGATTTGGCCAGCTTTTGTTAAAGTTTCTGGTAGAGGCTGAAAGGGGCAGGAAGGGTAAATATTAATTCTTAATGTGCTGGAGAGCAAGAATGGTTTATTCTTGGTGGGATACAACTGGCTTTCACAAAATCAGATATTAGCAGATTGCAGGATCAGGTTTACACCACCCAGGGATTAGAGATAAACAAAGGTGGTTTGGACCATGGAAAAATGCAACACGAAAAGCTGACATAACAAAATTATCTGTCTATTTCATGGACAGTCAAATTTCAGTTGAAACTTTAATGCTGCAAGGAGAACGGGGCGGGGGGGGGAGGGAATGTAATAAACGGACTTGTTTTCAAGGAGACAAATGATGACATCACAATGTGGTTACTTTGTGTTCAAGTGTCTAGGAAATTTACTTAGTGGGACCCTTTTGCTCTGTTGATATACAGGGACAATAATCTAGTCCATAATGAAATTTGAAATATAAACAGTTTGCAGAAATTTGACTTAAAGAAGGTTGCAGAAACCTGAAGCATACTGATCCTACAAAACACAAACACACAGAAACGTATTCTACTTATTAAAGAGCTCTGAGCTCTGTAGAACAGGCCAAAGTTTTCCAGGAATCCACCTTTTCTTTATTACCATCAAAACAAGCTGACAATAATGTTTAGCGTTTCTGAGACTTCCTAGTTTCTCACCAGTTTGTGTGCTCCATAATCGAAATTAGATGCCTATATTTGTTATTGTTTTATTCATATTGTAGTAGCTGCCAAAAGCCCCAATCTGGATCAGGGTCCTAATATAAACACAAAGAAAGGCATAATCCCTGCCCCCAAAGAGTTTATAATCTAAAAATGATAAAAACACACAGAAGGTGAAAGGAAAAGAATGTATATGCCAAGTGATCAGGGAGACAATTGGCACGTGCCCTGTTTTGTTTCCCTTTATTTTTTTAAGTATGTATTTATGTATAACAGAAAGTAAGTTTTAGATTTTTTTTTTTTAATTTTGTGTGTGCAGGTGGAGGTGGCACCCAGGATAAAGAGGGGGAGGGGAGAAAAAAGGATTGTTGGAGGTGTGGAAAAGGAAACATTGGGGGAGGGATGTAAAGAGAAGGGGAGGGGAATAGTGAAAAATACAATGGACACGGAACCTCATTGGTTTTAACAGGGGGCTGCTGGTGGGACATTCTCTGTCAGAGACCTTTGATTTGGAACTCATCCCATTATTGGTTCTAAACCTGCTGATCTTCAGGACTTGGTGCAAAGCCTTTTGGAACAGGGGGAAATGGTTGAGGATTGGTCTCATGGGGGCTTATTATACCTTCTAAGATTATTTTTGTGTGGCTTACTTTTGACTATGTGAATAAAGCCATGCTGCTAGATTTGATATAAATACAAAAATGAAGACAAAAACCTCTTGTTCTAGTTTAATTATTTGCATAGCATCAATAAGCACTAATATGTTAGAAGCTCAAGGCATGGAGAAACTCTGAAACTCATTGTAGAATTTTATAAGATCACACTCACTGTCCCCCCATTGGGAGAAAAAGTTCTTCTTTGTTGGTAGTTCACACCTGGGTGGCCAATTAAGAAGCATCATTGGTGCCAATTGAAGAATTGGATGTTTATTGCTTTGGGCACAATAAAGAGAGAGTGGGTGTAGAACATAGTGAAAGTTTGATTTAGGCTAGAGTTCAGCATCTGTGACTGGTTTGGCACGGTGTCCACGTGTGAGGATAAGGCAAGGAAAAGTCAAGCTAGTGAAAATCTTCTAATATTGTTTCTTGGCAGTCACGATGACCTCAAATGTCAGTAAATGCATTTATCTTTTCATATATGTATAGTCAGCATCAATGGCTTGGCTTCTGTCTTACTCAGAGGGACAAGCTCGGACCTTGGCATGTCTCCACCCCCATATTTCTTGGCTCATGTATCTGTACTAACCAAAGTGAGAGAAAATCTCTTTATTAAATGGCAATGGCAAGCCAACAACAGACTTTATTATGGGAATCTACAGCAGTAAAAAAAAAAAAAGTTTTACAGTTTTTGTGACTTTTAATTCATAAATTGTATCTTTCAAAATATTAGGAGATTCTGTTGTATTTAATAGATATGGGGATTTGAAAGTATAAGCAGACTACTAAATAAGAATCCAAAAGTTCTGTGGTGAAATATTGGAAGCTTTGTCATTAACTTCAGTGGGGTCAGAATTTTGACCCCAGCCTTTTGTATTGTCCTCACAACCATACATACATATATGAATAGATTCAGCATTCTGTGCAAACATACATCCACTCACCTAGATATACTGTAATTAAATAAATGAAGTAAATATTTAAATACTTGTTTCTGATCCTTTTGGTGCAGATAATCAGTGTTCTTACTATTGGCTTCGAAATATTTGAATTGGGGTTTCCCTTAGAAGCTTAGCTATGCCATTCCTTCTGTCTACCACAGACATTACTAGAGGCAAACACAAATTAGCCCCCCCTACACTAGACATTCAGTTTGGCTGCTTCTGAACATGTGGTTTTCTATGTATGGATTACTCTACTGAGACTAAACAAAGCACTGGCTGTTAAGAATTTCCACTGGTATATTCTTTTACTGCTATTTTTCCATAAGGATTAAAATGTATTAAAATATAGTTCTACATGGAAAAGAGGGGAAAAAAAAGAATTTATGATTAATTGTGGATAGTAAAATGCCTTACATTGATGTGTCCCACTATTAATCAGGTTTTAGTCTGAAAATCTATAGCATCTTTGAGAGTCCTTTGTGGTAGGGGTATTTTTTTACTGAGAAAAGGATGTTAGGATTTAATCTGTGTAATTAGCATGGCACAGAAACTTTATTTCTCTCATTAGGAAAACAAATTTACAAAATTAACTAAACTATACATTTTCATGTTTTGTAATTTTCCTAACCATTAGCCAGACATTATTATAAATACTCATAAGATGAAACCCCGTTAGGACCAAATCCTATTCATCTGGCTCACACGAGTAGCTCCATTTGGCCTGATTCTGATTTCACTCATGCTGTCTTTACATTAGTGAAATAACTCCATTGATTTTACAGTCTGGCCAATTGAATTTAAAGGAATTAACTATTCTTCTTCCAAAACTAAAGTCAGTGGAACTACTTGTGGTCCTGATTCTGGAAAGGAATTTAATATATGCTTAACTTTAAGTGTTTTCCTGAATAGAGATGGTTTCTTGAATCAGGGTCTGTGTGAGTAAGGAGAGCAAGATTTAGCCTTCTATTCATTTAAACTTTAGAACTGGCAGCGAATACTAGACTTTGGTTTCAATGTTAAATATGATCATATTATAAAGATACTACTTGAACCACAGTAGATTTATACTCTCTTCTGCAGTGCCAGAATAAACCATCAAGATTAATGCTGTGTGTGTGTGTGTGTTTGGGGGGGGGGAGGTGTATAAGTATGTATTCTTAGAAATAGAGCTTATACTATTATTCAAGATGAATGTTCCAAACCAAGAATATTTTATACTTCCCCAGTTTTCCATACTTATTTTCCATAAAATAACATTTATATCAGAAGGATTAAACTTTCATCTCTATTTATGTGTGTGTGCATGTGCGCATGCGTGTACATGGTCTACTTTCTGTAGCTGTCAAAATTGGTGAAATTTTAATGTTAGAGTATGGAGGAATTAGAATGACACAGAGAGAGTTTTTTTTAAAGTCTGCAGATGTTGTATTTATAGGATGCAACAGCAGACTGGCAATCAGGAAGCAATATAATTGAGTAGGAAACCGATTTCCAGGTGCATTTCCCATTTAAGGCATACTGTTTGTTTAAAAAAAACAGAACAAAAGAAGACATGTAAAGTCAATATTAACAGAGCCAGTCTAATTTGAGAAAGGACAGATGCTATAAACTTACTTATGTTGCAGATACTGAGGACTGCTTGTAGTGCATGTCACATGAGTGTTGTGTATTTCTGCAAAGTTCTGTTTTATTCAATACACAAATATTAGTTTTACCGAGAGAGAATCATAGATGGTTTCTCAACTATAAAGATTTATTGGTCCTATGCTAAATAACATAGGGAGGAAAATTGTATTAGGGAAGTTCTATTATACAAAGACTAGAAAAAAGAAATGATACTAATTTAGAACACATAACCTTTAATAATAGGACACTGTCCAAATATCCAAGCCTGTAGTTTGACCTACTGTGCTGTTCTTCCACATTTATTTAAAACATATTAGAAAAAATTGTTAGGGCTAAAGTGGGGCATTGACACCAGAACTAAGTGGGGCAGTGCATAGTGTGCTGTTCAGGAGCAGACCAGAGACCAGATTGTGATGTGGAAAATTACAGTCTTGTCCTTGGTTCTTCCCCTTGTTTCAGGGGGAAGTAAGCTGTGCTAGTCCCAAACTTGCTGCAGATTACTTCTCCTTATGTGCTACCAGGGCTGCACTAGCCACCGCAAAGGATGGTTGGGGTAAAAGCTCTTGTCATCCATGCACTCACCCCCATCTGCCTGGAAGCAGGAGGTAGCAGCTCCAGGAGGGATAGTCCATGATGGGGCCTAAGGGTGCATTTTACTCCATTTATTGCTGTAAGTAGCTATGTCCAGCAGGTGACATTCTTATATTTTCCACTCCATCACTTATTTAAAAACTCCCCACCGTATCTTTATTTTTGGTGGTATAGGTCTTCAGATCTGGCCAAGCTTCATCTGGTGCAGGACTTTGCAGAGGGAGGAAGATGGAGAAAGTGGTTTAGTAAAATAGGAATTGACATGCTACGTCAGAGCTGGGGCCATTTAGTCTAATAGCCTTTCACTTACTCTGGCCACAACTGGCTGCTTCAGAGATTAATGTAAGAAACCCTGCAGTGCAGGCAGTTATGGGATAATCTGTCCCCATGGCAATTTCCTCCTAACTTCCCAATAGTTAGAGGTTACTTTATGCCTTGAAATATGAGGATTTACATTCTTTCAAAAATTATTTTTAATTCTGGATATTCTTTATATCTGTGTATATGATTCCTCTCTAAAGCCATTTTTGTTCCAAATTCCTGTGGACAGGCCCTATCCCAGCTCCAACATGCCCCTATGCCAAAGGGACTAAGTGGGTAGTGTAATGCTGGGTTCTATGTGAGCCAAGGATTCACTTTCCCTGGGGAATAACCTTCTGGAAGTGATAGGAAAAAAAGATGAGGATCCAGTAGTTGTACTTCAGTCATTGTATCCTAGAATATTGAGTTAATCCAGTAGCTGTACTGTGGAGAGAGGATAACTGGAGTGACCATGACTGTACTGTTAAATAGAACATGTTCATCTATCTGTTCCATGTATGACATGAGGGAAATATTACCATGAGGGAAAATACTTTGGTGTGGCAAAACATAAGCATGTATATTTAAAGAGTTGCTTACACAGTGACATTTTTGTGTCATATCTTTGGCCTCCCTTTTGTCTTAATGAATTTCATTTTGACTAATATGATATGAAAGGTACTTGGCTGTATATGATCTGAGAGCTTTATCATGTTAGTGAAAATGAAATAAGCTAATCTCATGAAAGTTGCTAATAAGTCTTAAAGTATTATCAACGTTTTAGCATATTATTGACTCATATGGTAGTATGGAAAGGGGAGTTGGCTAATGTGATAAGAAAGCAATTAATGTAATACATAAGAAAGTAATATGATACGACCTTTGTATTGAATTACTAGCTTTGATAAAACCACTAACAGTCTCATTCAGTAGCTTGTCCAATGTATCTATGATAGCTCATTGAGGTCCACCATGGAAGCAATTAGACATACATTACTTCTGTTCTTCCTAATCCAAATGTCTCAAATAGAACTGCGTGGGAAATGCTTTTTTCCCTCTCGTGAAAATTTTTGTGACTTCAGAATTTTTTTCTGCCCTCATTGAGGCAAGCCTGAGACCTTTTAAATTTTCTCATGAAAAAAAGAGAAACATATCCTAGAATAGCCAATAGCCCAAGTTAAACAAAGCAGGTATTTTAATTTGGACCGCCCTCATCCCAGTTGAATGTCCAAAGCACTTGGCTGTTGGCTAATATGGGGTTGTTGACATGCATCTGCTCGCTGTCTCTCTTGGTTTGACAAGAACTTACATCAAGGCACCCAAGAAACCCTCCCTGACAAATTGTCATTGAAACAAGTATGCTGCTGGAGTCCCATGCGTTGCTCCTGCCTCCAGCCCTTGACTCACCTCAGCGGCAGGGGTGAAAGTAAGTCCAGTGACTAACCAGTACGCTGGGGTCAGCTCTGGCCCCCGGAAGGGGCAGGGCCTAGGGTGGAAGGGGCGTGGCTGAGGGAGTCAGAGCTAGCCCCAGCCCACCTTGTAAGGTAAGTGCCCCTCCCCACCGGGGTAGCAGCAGCAGCCCGGGGCTCCGGGGGCTATTTAATGGGCCTGGGGCTCCCCTGCTTCTACTGCCCCGGCCCTGTAAATAGCCGCGGGAGCCCTGGGGAAGAGGCAGGGCTCCAGCGGCTATTTAAAGGACCGGGGCGGCAGACGCAGCTGGAGCCTCAGGACCTTTAAATTGCCCCTGGAGGCTCCCCCCCGCTACCCCTGGGCTCTGGAGGCTATTTAAAGGGCCCGCAGCTCCCCTGCTTCTACCGCCCTGGCCCTTTAAATAGCTGTGGGAGTCCTGGGGAAGCAGCGGGGTTCCCGCGGCTATTTAAAGGACTGGGGCGGCAGAGACAGCTGGAGCCCCAGGTCCATGAAATAGCCCCTGGAGCCCCCCGCTACCCCTGGGCTCTGGGGGCTATTTAAAAGGCCCGGGGCTCCCCTGCTTCTACCGCCCCGGCCCTGTAAATAGCCACCGGAGCCCTAGAGTAGTGGCGGTGGGGCTCCGGCGGCTATTTAAAGGGCCAGGACGATAGAAGCAGCGGGAGCCCCGGACTTTTTAAATAGCCCCCAGAGCCCCGCAGCCCTACTCCAGGGCTCCAGCAGTGGGACTCTGGTGGCAATTTAAAGGGCCTGGGGCTCCAGCCCCTGCTAGGAGTCCCAGGCCCTTTAAATTGCCCCCTGGGGAAGCCGGGCCGCCCCGGTATGGCAAACCGGCTCTTGCCAGTACGCCGTACCGGGGCGTACCGACTTACTTTCATCTCTGCTCAGCGGGCATCTGCAAAGCAGGCAGTAGTGCTGGAACTCCAGCAGCAGGGAAGGAGAAGCAGCAGGTTGCAGCCGTAGGGGGAGGAGGGGCTCATCTGGCAGCCAGCCACCCTGCTGCTTCCTCCCTGTCTGGGCTGCAGGGACTCAGAGAGAGTCGCTGCCGGGGGAGCTTCTGCCTTCTCCAGCGGGACGTCCCCGCCAGACGCGTCACAAGAAATGGGGGGTGGTTACGCAAACCTTTCATTTGTGTGTGTTTAATGTGCCCCTCCAAAAGTATTCAAATTTAAATTCGTGTGCATGTTCCTGGACATATGGAGCACAAGAGGTTCAAATAGTGTAAGTATTGATAGTATGGATACGGTTTGAATAAGCAGATGAACCTGAATGCTTAATTGAACCTAACTTCTCACCATTAGAGATTAGTGTATCACTAGTTAATATTTATATTTCTTTATGCTATACTATTTATCAATCACTGAATATTTTAGGAATTCATCGAAAAAATGAAAGGAAAACAGTTTTAACTGAATTAGGTGCTTATTGAAGTTGCTGGATTGATAGCCCTTGAGGCTGAAATCTGTTAATGCAATGACATATAGCAATGTCCTACCACTCATTTACTTGAAACATTTACCTGAATGACACTAGGAATGAGGCAGAGCCAGGTGAGGTAGAACGCTGGCCAAGTCCATCCCCAGTTTAGCTCCAAAGATGAATTTAACTCATTTTATTTTAACTATTTTCAAAGAAAAGCACATTTTTATTGTATGTCAAAAACATTTTCATTTTTTTTTATTTGTTTAAAGTTCAGAGCAACAAGAATGCTTAGGAAACTCATATGAAGAGCGATTGAAAAGATTGTTTCCCTTAGAAAGAAGGTAAATTGGGAACTTCAGAGCTCCCTTCTTATACATGAATGACAGGAGGAGGTTTTTAATTACCACTTTTTGAAACTGGTTGCCGAAATCAAATTGTTAAATACTCATTTGCTTTCTTGAAGCGTGGAATTAAAACCTCAGCCAACCCACCAAGTGAGATGAAGCTTCCCTTTTGGCAGTAGATTCTGAACTTGATGAGCCTTAAGATAAAGACATTGTTTTGTATATATTAATTCTATTTTTAATTACATTACCTTAAATATTTTCTTTGAATTGTTCTTTTGTGATCCTCATTTTCAGTTCACTAGTTTTTTTTTTCTAAACATCATTGAGCTTGTAATTGTCTGAGGCGGAAATGAAAAAAGCAAAGTTGTTGAGGCGCCCTGAAACACCAAGGAATCCAGTAGAGGCTTAATGGATTTCTATACCCCATTTCTAAAAGGCTGTTTCTAGTTCTAATTCCTTCTCTGGCAAAGTAAATTTCAGTGATGCGTAAATTCAGGGATGTAAAGGTTATGAATGTAGCACTTTGCTTTCCTGTTTATTCCTCCAGGGTCATGAAAGCTCATCCGAAGTTACTAGTGTCTTTTTAATCTTTTTGCCAAAAACTGTGGGATACAGGATACAGCAAGAATGAGCTGCTCTGTCTATCCGTGACAAAGGCATTCAATATCACTATTTATTACTTTTTAAAATTCTGATAGATATTGTACTGCAGGTGGAGGCTCTTGGCTAATCAGAATGCATGGTTCCTTTCATACTGAATATGAGTAAGGGGTGAAACTAATCTAAATTGACTTCTTCCTCTGGGTCTTCCAGCCCATCTTGTCTTTCCATGCATGTCTTCTACGTTATATGCTTTCCTGGACAGAGACTCTCATGGTATCTGTCTTGTATAACACCTGGCAGACAGTGCTTAATAACTACTTTTATTATTCCACAAAATGGCTGTTACCTCTGAATAAAGAAGCTGATATTTTCACAGAATACTACCAATGCATTTAGCTCTTTCCCTTCCTGGGTCAATGTCACATCATCATCTTAACTTCTACATACAGTAGTTATTGAAACTGATTTATAAAAAGTTTTCCTGTTTCTGTCCTCTCATATTAAAATATTGCATTCTTTCTTAATTAATAAATTTTCCTCTCTCCCTCTTCCTAGCTCACCACAATCACTATTTAAATCCCCAGTTACCCCTTTTACTTCATAGGAATACAGTTTCCTTCCAGTCCTTCAGTACCATGCTTTCTTTTTCAAGGTCAATTAATATAAAGTTTAAAACAATTAAATTGTCATGTAATAAACCTAGCTTTTGATTCACATTTCCTGCCTTTTGCTCCTGGAATAACTGGGGCAGAGATTGCTGTGGGGGAAATGCACACGGTCTAAAGGACTAATCTGATGGCCTCTGAAGTCAACTGAAGAATGGGATTCTTTTCATCAACTTCAGCAGGCTTTGGATAAACCCCTAAATGTAGAGCAGGCATCCTGTTTTTCAGTAAAATCTCTGGCTAATTTAAAAATCGCTGCTGACCAGTCAAATTGTTTTTGGCCAGAAAGATGGTGGTTGTGACTAGGGGATTCAGGATTGTGTCTGGTGGAGTTGGGTTAAAAAAGAGATAGGAAACCCCTCTTCTGAGGAAAAACAATGAATTTTATGCACCTCTCATCCATTGTTCCCAGGTTACCACTAACAAGTGTGTAGCAATCAACTGAAACACTTAGCACAGTAGCAGTCTTAATCACATGTGTCTGATCTAAGCCAATCAGTGTGGCAGCTGCCAGCTGAACTCATCATCCAGATTCCTAGGGGGGAAAAAAGCTCATGTTGAGTAACATTGACTGATTGTATTTAATATCTTTACAAACTCATGACAATATCAATGGGGATAGGTAGGAACTGCCAAAACCCATAAGATCAGTGATCCATCTTGTCCGCTATCCTGCCTCTGGTAGTGCCTAATACCTTGAAATTTATAAGAAGGTGCAAAATAAAAACACAGAGAAAAATTACGTAGTGACCCTCCCCCAAGACAAATTTCTTCCTAACCCCAGGCTTATTTTTACATGAGTGTGTATACATATAAAGTGTGTGTGTGTATGTGTATGTAATGTATACACATACATTAGGAAATAGAAAGTCTATATTCTAACTAATGATTAAACAAATCATCTTATTTTCTATCTTAGGTATTTATATGCCCCTTATCACCCTAGTATCTGAATACATCAGTTTTTTAATTTATTTATCCTCACAACAGCAATCTAAGGTAGGGAATTGCTATTATCCCCATTTACAGAAAGGAAACTGAGGCACAGAGGTACTAAGTGTCTTGACCAAAAGGAAGGTCACACAGTATGTATCTGGTAGAGCAGGTTATTGAGTCCAGGCCACGAAAATCCTAGGCTATTTCCCTAACAACTAGACCATCCTTCTACTTTTGAGTGCACTGGTTGTACTCTGATTTCAACAGAATTAGTCCTGATTTACATCAGTGTGAGAGCACAATCACATGCTATTAGTTCAGCCATTGCTTAATAGTTGTAATAGCAGTGATGCCCTCTTCTCCTCAGCTCCAACCAGATTTCCATACTGAAATAAAACACTTGGTTTTCCTCTACTAATTTATCCACTTGGGAACCACACAGCTACTCTGGAAAAGTGAGTGTCCATTTTATTCTTTCTTAATTACATGTAATTGTTATGCAAACTTACGAAAAACAAGATAAATTGACCTATTGCTGTATAATTAAATACAAATTCAAAAAACCATAAAATTGCCCATATATTAATAAATTAAACTTGTAGTTAATGCTTATATTTAAATTGGCATTTAAAACGATTGCGATTTCAGGTTAATCTGTGTTAATTTAGTTGATAAAGTTGCAAATTTTTATTTAATAAATGTGCTAATAAAAATATACGGTGGTTTATTTTTATTTTTGTATGACAGTTATCTTCCAAAGCATTCCTTTCAGTGTATATTGAGTGTAAATAATCAATACACTGTTGCTTATTTAGTCTAAAATTGTTATAAAAGGAGAGTTAGTAAATATTAGTGTTAAGATTATATAAGCATTTCCATTCTAACCCCCTGATTTCTATCATGTACTAATCTCTGAAACTGTCACTTTTGGGCCAGAAAAGTTCTACACTTGGTCTGTGTCTGACGGTGTTTTTGCTTTGTTTTGTTTATCTCTGCAGAATTTGAGCTCAGATGTTTTGGAATTTAAGGAGTTTTAAAAAAGAATACTTTCCCTACTATAAAATAAGATCTGTGAGCCTGTTGTTTAAATTAAAATTGAAACAGCACTGATGATGGGGGTAGGCATTTTAATTTTAGCAAGGAAACAGAAATGCCTTTGCATGTTGTGGTTTAATCACTTTTGATTTAACTGAATAATGAGCATTTAAAAGTATGCTTCACACGTTTGTTAGAATTGGTATATATGGGTTTTTTTAATCACAGCAAAACTAGGCTGTGGTGCACATGCAAGCATGGCTAACTTATCTCCATAGTTAAAAATGAAGTAAACACACAGAGAACAAGGGCAGTCTCTGAAGAAACTCTTTCTTTATTAATTGTGTATTTTGTACTGTGCACAGTGAATGGGACAAGGGCCACCTACATTTCTGCCAGTGGACATATTCAATGCTGTCTAAGCCCTGATGCTGCACAACTCATGCCTAAGCCTTGCCTGGATTCAGAAACTAGGCATTCCCCTGCCTATCTTGCCTGCATGCCTCTACCTCTTCTTAGACAATAGCTCAGTAGTTGGACCAGTCCCTTCTTCAGAAGCAGGCCATTTGTCTCATTTAAAGATGGACAGTCTAAGTTGTGTGCCCTATCCAAAGAGGCATGGTTTGGTCCATTATTGGATGGGGGGGAATGAAATTGTGAAGAGCGCACTGCCCCATCTTCACCAGGGGAAGGGTGATGTGCTCTTCAAAATGGCGTCCCTATGCAGCATGACCTCACATGCACATTGCATATGAGATCATGCCAGTGGGGGTGGGCCTCCACCTTCCTAGATGTATTAGAATGTCTGGTATTTGGAGATGCATGGGTGACCAGCCTACTTCTTCAAATCCCCACTCTGCCTGATTTTGAGCAGAGACTTAAACCCAGGTCTCCCACCACGGAGGTGAGTACCCCAACCACCGGGCTCTGCATTGCACCACCTAAGTCCCCCTTGTAAATCTAACCCTAAGAAATCAAGGTGTTTAGAACCCCTATGAAAATAAAATTAGTCTAAGTAGAAAGGAATAGAAAGCAAATATTACAATATGCTACATTCTGATGCCAAAGCTTTAAAAAAATTGTATATTGTATTGTATTATTCAGATCATAGTATTTGATCATGTAATTAAAGACTATTACAGAATATGCACAAACAGGTGGGGTTAAGACTGTGAGTGCAACCTTAAATTTGTCATTTCCTCATTTTTGAATGTTTAACATGCAATCCTAACATTCTGTTGATATTTTTTTGATGGCATAATTATACAGCTTGGTTTCTGTTTTGCATTAAAGCAGATGGATTGTGTGCCGCTCCTTTATAGTGAAATGTCAACAGTCCCATTTTATATCTCAACTTCAGGGCATATACTCCACTTATAAATGTTTTTCGTGACCTCCTGTTGAGCATTAAAGTGTCAACTAAAGCACTAATTTGTATTTATAAAAGTTGGAATACATTAGTTCTGTGAGTTGGATGCAAAAATGTTTTTAAATAGTGTTTTTTTGCTAAAATGTTGTTGTTGTTTTTTAAAGGAAAGAGATGTGGCTCACAATAAATTGCTAATATCTTATTTGCAGGCATGCTTTTTATATACATCCAATGTACAGTGACATCCAGTTATGATGTATTTATATCAACCTACATTTTGTTGCATTTCTAAAATGTGCTTAACAGTGATAGATCATAATGAATACCTCATCTGATATACTGAGCAATAGCCATATGGCTGTAACTAAGTACCTGGACTGTATGTAATATGCCTGATTTTGAGGGCATAAGTGAGATTTAAGGAATGCACATGCACTTCATTCTAAAAGGAGTCTCTAAATGGAGGTGAATTTTACCCTTTGGTTTTGGGAGATCTGGCAGGGATCACTACAGCAAGAGCCTCAGAAGCAAAAGTGTTGGGTGGGGGATGACACCACTGTGTGTTGGGTGGGGAAAAATATTATAGTTGACACCACTGTGTGTTGGGTGGGGAAAAATATTATAGTTCCTATAATAAGCATTATTTGATTTAATACCTAGTAAAGTACAGGTTTTGGTGTCTACTTTCCCCCCAGTCTTGCAATAGGATCTTGTGGTTGAAATATGAATATAATGTATTATTTTTGAAGAGGACAAAGTAGCTCTTGCTACCTTTTGGACATTTTATAGTGAGAGCAGTATTAAACAAAATATTGCTTTGAAGGCAGTGTGGCACCACATGCTTAGAGGAAAGCACCCCAGAGCTCATCTATCATGTTTGCAGAAAGTCCCAGAAGCTTTCTCTTCTCATATCACCCTAGCTAGGCCTGTTATATTGCAATATTGTACTGTTCATTATTATCTGCTAGTGTCAGACTCTGCCTCTCTGGAGCCTGTAAATAAGCTTTCCTTTCAGACTAACACAACACAATTACAAAGCAAGTGATTGTATTATCAGATGTTACTTCATCGCTGCATGATAAAGGCCTTAGTATACGGTTCATATACATCTGGTTACTGTGTCATATCGTGCCCCTGTCCTGTAATCAACAATGTAAATTTTTTAGGGGGAAATAAGCCTTCCTTGCCCCTTAGAAGGAAACAACATTCAAAGGTTGTTTTGTTTTGTGGGTTTTTTTTTTAATCAACTTTATTACAAGTATTCAGGAATGAATTGATTTTGATTTGTTACTATGGAAAGGCAGAAAATCACAGGATTCCACTCTCACTGTCTTGTGTCTAGCTAATTTTGTCAATCGATTGAATACTGTTTTTTTTCCAAATGTATGTATTTATAGGGAACTAATCTCCAGGTATTTAGGCCATTAACTTCAATGGAATCAAGAATTTACCCAAAATATTGTTTCAATGAAGTCATGTTTCCTTCCCCTTTGTTTCAATCTCCTACTTGAAATATGATGCCTATAATGAAGACATATAAATGAATTATTCTTAGGACTCAAATTAAAATAAAATTAATGATGACTCTTTAAAAGTATTATTTTTGTACATCCTTTCATCCTTCCACTCACTGGAGACATTACAAATGTAAAAAACCAAGGCTCAAAAAAGTTCCTCTTAAAATTATATTTGTGGTTAATCTGAGTCCAGCTGGTGTTTACAGATATATTTATGCAAGAGAGTTAAAATAACTTTATGTAAAATTAAAGCCTTGGCAGCAATCCAATCAAATGCTAAAACACTTAAAGGTTAAAGCTTGAAACTATCAGCAGATGAACTAGTCAAAATGTAAGCAACTTGACATTGATATTCATAATGGGTTTTTTTTACAAATTTAGGATTCTCTTCTGGCTTTACTCTTCTTAGGCATGTACAGACTGTGACACCTAAGGACAACTGAACTGCATGTATGATACTATAGTCCATATACCATATACCAATGGTAAGGCTAAAACACATCACACTGGTATCTAGTCAGATCTCTCGCCTATTTTTCAGGAATATCTGCTACATCATTCCCCACTAATTATATCTCCTCTTTTTTTCACTATCTGCAATGATGGGACCTGAACCACCTTCCCATAAGGTGTCTATTCCACCAACCAATTGATCTTAATGTTAAGACCTTTTTCTTATTAACTGCCCCACATTTTTCCTTTTTTTGCTTCAAGCCACTGTTCCTTGTCCTACCATCTTCCGATACTGAATGAATCCTTTCCTTCATTTGTAGTTTTACTTCAAAGGAATTTATAGACACTCATCATGTTCTGTGAGTCTTCACTTTTCTAGACATTATTAAATCATTCAGTCTATCTTCATATGATTTACTTTCCAATCCTTGTATTTCATTTTTGTTGTCCTTCATTGTATTCTCTCAATTTGTTCAGTATGGTTCATTATCTGTGTAAGAGCATTTCACATAGTGGTCAAAACTGAACCTTGGTGTAAGCAAGTGCAGCTCCATTAGCTACTGTGGAGTTTCATCAGTTTATACCAGAGCTGAATCTGGCCCATAATGCCTGTGGAGCTGGCACCAGAGCTGATTCACGTGTGTGACATCCCTGCATAATGCACAAAATTTATCTCTACACAGAGAGCATGCACAAAGCCATGTACTGCTTAAGTCCCACTTTGCATATGCTTTGTGATGGCCCACTTCACAGAGATGAATTTCGCCCAGTGTACGGAAAGACCCAATATGTCTAGACCACAAAGGGCAGAGAGTACTTGAAGGACAGGAAGGGAAATATTTTTCCCTTGCCTTATTCTCTGACCCCTCAGAGTCCTCACATTCCATGATATTAATTAGCTCTCAGATCCAGACTCACAGTGGTGTCAAATACTTATTTTCTCCAGATCTCGCTCTTCTTTTTCTTCTCTTTTCATCTTACCAAATTCATGTAACAGCACTGGAATTAACTCTTCTAACTTCTAGTATAGTTATCTCTATGTCAGATTTTTTCTTTCTCTCTGTGGTACTATAATCCCAGGAAAAGAAAAAGGGAAGTCATAAGTTTCAGGGTTGCTGGCCCAGCAATCTTCCTTCAGTGATGGGACTTGCAAGGGCTCTGTGCTGCTCTAAAATTGAATGGTGTTAGCCAGAGAAGGCCATATTCAGTGCATTCCTGCTGCAACCTCCATTTTTATGGATCCAGAAGGGGGGATACATAGCTGCCCTCTCCTCATGTAACAGTGATCAGACAGCCTTTTGAAAATATAAGTATTGTTTATTTTAGCTGTAGGGTCAAAGCTCTTGGAGAAAAGGGGTCTTAAAACAGTCTACATGCATGTCTATCTTACCTAAATATTTGCCATTCCTAGATTTTAGCCTAGACATCTTTAACTTCTTCAGACATCCCCTTTGGGTGTTGGGTACCCTTTGTTCTTCTGTGTTTTACCTGTCCTGGTTCAAACCAGTTTTGTAGACTGGCTGAAGAAGAAGTAGAATCTTCAAAGCTAATAGGTCAGGCATTGTCTCTTAACAATCTTTAAGTCTTTAACAAGGGGTGGCTTACCTTGAGTCATTCTTTCCCTTCCTGCTTGCTTTTCCAGGCAGCCCCATATTGAACTAAATCAATACTCATACTGTACATGTCCCTATAACGAGGTCAACATGCAGTGTTCATAAATTATTACAGAACAGCTTTAAATCTGTCACACAAGTTAAGTGCAGTTGGAGCTGAGCAGAATGGCATTCTGGTGCCCCTCAGCAAAGACTCAGTTGACCGCTTGTGTTGAGCAAGCTTCATCCATCTGAGGCTTAGAGATAGTATGGGTGTGAGCTGTAAAATATGTGACCTCTGAGACTGCAGCCCAGTTATGTGCATTATTTTCTCTCAAGATATGTTAACTTATAGCAATTAGTCTAGCTACAGAACATCAACTGTGAGGACAGATTCACTGATTGGGCCAGCTTCACTGTTATTTCTGAAAATACAGTCTCCATGTTCTATATGTTAAATCCTGTTTAAATTTCTTTAGGTTTCTAAAATGTTAGCTTATTTTAATTTTCCTTGTCCAGAAATTGTGTGGTCTTGATAAAAATAACATTGATGTCAATTGAAATACAACCATTGACTAAATGGGTTTTAGCTCAAACCCTATGTGAGGCTGTCTGTTATGCTGAGAGTTTAACAGTAACTCTCATTTTCCACCATTATAAAAATATATAGCTATAGTTGCTCTCACCACTTGGTCGAATGAAGCAAACACAGGGTGGAGTGCTGGATATTTAACCATAAAGTAACCAGACTTACAAGGCTGAAGAGCCTTTGCAAAAAGGTTCAAGGCAAATAGATGCTTCTGATTTATTACATATGATGACGTACTGTATGGCAGTAATCATACATCTGGGATGATGT
The DNA here is from genome assembly GCF_002925995.2 of Terrapene triunguis. Taxonomy (NCBI): domain Eukaryota; kingdom Metazoa; phylum Chordata; order Testudines; family Emydidae; genus Terrapene; species Terrapene triunguis. Next base: position 14,156,553 of record NW_020664368.1, on the reverse strand, counting down.
CACAGTGCAATATATATATATACACTTGTATTTACATAAATTAGTTCTATCTATTGTATATAGTGTGTTGTGCAATAAATTTACATAGTTTTAATATAGTTCATTACTCTTTAAAATAAATGAAAATAAGAAAAATATTAGGCTAAAAACACTTCCATACTTTGTAAAAATAAAGTGTATATTGTTCCTGAAAATTCAGATAGAACACCATAAATAGCCATCATGCTACTGAAGTGATTCATATTAACATCAATATATTGTTCATATTAGTATGGAGTTCAAAAGAAAGCATTTTAAATAAGTTCTTTCAAAGAATGGCATGTATTTCTGAAATAATAAATATACTATAATTTACCATATTTCATGCTATCACCAGATTTCCTCTGTATAATTATATTTTTTGTATTTTAGAGGGAGAGAGCACCTACTACTTCAATGTCTGCCAAAAAGCACATGTCTTGAGGTTTTTGGCTTATCTGTGGTGCTTGTCTGGTAAAGCATCTGTAGTGTGAAGATATACTAAATATGTATTTTTCATTTTTACTATAAAACAAAAGTTGGTCCAACAGCAAAGTGAATCTCATATCCTTAACACTTTTCTCTCTGTGTTTATTTTATATCTCAGTAAATACTCATCTCCCCAGCCCACTAAGTGAAGCAACTTTCTGTTACAGAACTTACCCTAAAAAATGCCATTCATGATGGAAAAGGGAGAATAACAAGAGCAAAAAATGACCACAGCCACTCCTATAGAAGCAATCCCACAGGCTGTGCAGATTCTACTGGTTTAGCAACTGTACCTGCGGTAAAGGGGCAGGCTACCACTTCAGCTGCTGCCGCTGCTCTGTCCAGTATCAGTAGGGTCCATCAGAAGAAAACTTCATAAAGAACAGCATAGTGTCAGTGTTGGCTGCCAATTTGCCAGCACTGTGCCCCCCTTGCTGCTCCCCTCTCCCCTGCCCGTGATGCTAATAAAACCTAAAGCCCATTTTTCTTTTTCTTGCTGTACTAATCTAGCTGGGGAAAGTGTAAGGCCTGTTTTCAAGAGTTAGTGTAGTACAGAAGTTACAGATGTTGCAGGTGGAGGCATTGGACATTTGAGTATCTGTCTGATTGGTGTGATGCTGTGGCAAAAAAGGCCAATACTATCCTTGGTGTATAAATTGGAGAGTAGTGAGTAGGAATAGGGAGAAGAGATTTTTAACTCTGCCTACGGCATTGGTGAGATTGATACTAGACTACTCTGTCCAGTTCTGGTGTCCACATTTTAGAAAGGATGTAGAAAAATTGGTCTGCCCTTAAAATCTATTAATCTAGCCAGATTGATTCATTACATCATTGCACAGAAAAAGGCAGATACTCATTCTATATAGAGGGTCAATTTCCATTTTTAATTGCAATTTGTATATTGGGTATAAATTTAGGACTTGATAGAACCCTGAATCCAAAGAGAAGCTCCCAGTGATGTCAATGGAAGATTTGCATAGACAAGTGGCCTTTATGTATAAAAAGCATCCACTTTATCTTCACTATTCCTTGTTTACTCTGTATCGTATTGTTGCATTCAGCATCAATCAGTGGGAAATATGTGCTCTCCTTTAGAATTATCACTATTTCTTCTCTTTGTTTCTCTTCCCTTCCCATCCTATGTTTTCTTTCAATCCCTTTTCTTTCTTTCTCCTCTATTCTTCCCTTTACATTCCTTTCCTTACAGAAATTCCTTGTTCCCACCTCCTGTAGGCCATACTCCTACTCTGCGGTCCTTCTCCACTAAAGCGATGGCAGTTCAATAGTTAATGCTTATACTACACTAAAGTGTCATCAACTGGCTGTAGAGTCAACATACCATTCAGTTAATTAGCAGCAGGGAGTTCATACCTCAGAGTCATTGTTTCAGGCTGTCTTTAGACACAGAATGGCATCACTGCATAGGATTGATTCCTATTTGGAAGGCTTTCCTCACAACCACGAGGACTAGAAATTTAGGATGGAACCCTAGCCCCATTGAACTCCATGATAAAACTCCCTTTGACCTCAATGGAGCCAGGATTTTGCCCCGTCCCACTTTTTTGATGGTTTCAAGTCTGCCAAATTTGAACATGTCATGCAAACCATAAACACGTGATGCAAGCCAGGTCCATTAGTTGTGTGTTTGACACCTTTGTATTACTGTGTCCAAATTATAGCATGTACAGGCTAAGCTTCCTAAGGCATACTGAGATAGTAGTGCTTAAACCTGGAGATAGTGGCTCAGCAGTATTTTCTGAGTATATCTCCATTTCCAACATGGAATCTCTATCCTATTATGTCTGAGGCTACGTCTTCACTACCCGCCTGAATCGGCGGGTAGAAATCGATCTTTCAGGGATCGAATTATCGCGTCTCGTCGGGACGTGACAATCGATCCCCAAATCGACGCTTGTACTCCACTAGCGCAGGTAGGAGTAAGCGCCGTTGACGGGGGAGCCGCGGAGGTCGATTTGCCGCCATCCTCACAGCGTGGTAAGTCGGCTCGGATACGTCGAATTCAGCTACGCTATTCGCGTAGCTGAATTTGCGTATCTTAAATCGACCCTCCCCCCGTAGTGAGGACATAGCCTTAGACTGAAGTAAAATTTGAGCAGATGTGCAGTAGGAGGAACACATCATTACTAAATTCTAAGAGTTGTGTTTCACATCAGTGAATTCAAAGCTGCTTAACTAGGCATTACTTTTTCATCCAAAACATAAAAAAAATGAACCTGAAGTATAAGGCAAATGGGTCTCTCTTGTTTATATTGAAGTTTTACTATTCACTTATAGAAGCAGGCTTTTATATGTGCTTTACAGAGAGTCTACACCTCAGATATTGTTAGATCAGACACCACTATAAGGTAAATAAAGTGATATGGTAGGGTAAAATTTAGCTCTGATGTAAGCAACTTCAATCTCCTGACGTCAGTTAAGCTACACCAGACACCTCAGGATTTAAAAAAAAACAAAGGTAAACCCTAATTACAGCACCATAGATATCCTTTAGTCACAAATAAATGAGTTAAGACCACATTTCTATAATCAATCTTTAATGCAGCCACGTAACTACAAAAGTGCTCATCTCCCCTAGAGCTGACTAAAGGCAGCACAACAATATCCACTTCCAGTGTTCATTCCTCATTCCAGCCCTATTCACATGCAAGTCAGCTAAGAATGTGGGGGAATTGTTTAAATGGCCCCACTTACAAGTTATAGGTGAGGGGAAACAAACTTTGCCTTTTCACTTTATTTAGAATTATCTGCCTTTTTATTTTGCTTAATTTGATAACATTTGAAAAAAAAACCCAGAGGGTTGGGGGGGGGGAGGTGAGGATTTATCTGCATTTCTTCCTCTTCCTTTCCACAAACACTTGCTCCACCCTCTTTTATCACCCCACATTTTCTAATTCTTTAGTGTTTTATCATTCATTTAATATAGGTTCTGGGGCATGACATTTAATTTATCAAATTTGTAGGAGTTGTTTGTTCTTCCTCCTGTTTTGTTCCAAAGTATGGTTTGATCCTCCTTGCACGGTGAGGTGAAGGTGAACACTGAAGTGTTTTATGTATTTCCTTAGGCTCTTCATGTACGTCAACTTTTTTTTAAGGAAATGGAAAAGTAATCCTTTCAAAATGCTTTACAGTGGAATAATATTCTCTCTGTTTCTATGGAAGCAAGCCAAATTGTTGTGCATAGTGATTAATTTGAGGATTCACTGTCCTTAGTAGTAGCCATGAGAACATATCTAGATCAATATGAAATAAAAAACGTGGAATTGATCAGAAGTGCAAAGGCATATATCATACATGTTATCTGAAAAGAAAGTCAAGTGTTCATATTGATATTTCTGGAGGGGAGTGGGTATCTTTGTTTACTTATTTAGTGTGTTAGAGAGAGCCTGAAGAGAAAAAAAATGACATGTTTCAATGGCTGGGATTCTGTATGATTCCTGGATTTGAGGAATGTGCTGGGTCTCACAGATCTCCAGGAAAATTGCTGTAAGCAGATATATTAGAAACAGTATGTATGATAGAAACATTGTTACAACCTCCTCAAAGCTGCATGTTCTGAATGGAACCTAGAAAACAGTGCTGTTTTTAGTTGTTTTCCTATGTGAGCTGTTTGTCAGGTACCATCTAGTGCAGGGGTTGGCAACCTTCGGCACTCGGCCCATCAGGGTAGCTCCCAGTGACCGCGGTTCACCATTCCTGGCCAATGGGAGCTACAGGAACTGGCGGCCAGAACGTTCCTGCGGCCCGCCACTTCCCGCCGCTCCCATTGGCTGGGAACGGTGAACCGCGGTCACTGGGAGCTGCGGGGGGCTGTGCCTGTGGATGGTCAACATAACCAAAATGTCTCACGGCCCACCAGCGAATTACTCTGATCGGCCGTGTGCCGAAGGTTGCCGACCCCGATCTAGTGATACACAAGATCACAGCCACCCACTCTTTATACTTTGCAATGGGTGGTAAAACTTCTTTATCCCCATAAGACTTGCAGTACCTCACCATATTGCTCAGCATTATACACATGCAGTTTCTCTTCCTGGTTTCACATCCTCTCCTACCACACCTTTCCTCACATTCCTCCTCACACTTGCTGTTCATCTCTGCCTTCCTCTGCAGTCACCCAAATATTTCAGCTCATTCCCATATTTCTTTTTCCTTTCCATCTCTATATTATTAGTTTAATAAGGAGGAAAAGACTGGAACTGGAAAGAACGCTACGTGTCCTAAGCTTTGCAAATAATTGGATTTTGTTTGCCATACAATGCCCAGGTATGAACTGATGCATTCAGTAGATGCAGTTTACAGATTAGTTAAGAGTTCATCCTTATTTGTGTTCTTGGAGAGATCCCCAATCATTTTGACTGAACTAAAAAATAGAATATAATGTTTTTCCGACTAGATAATTTTCTGTCTTCGGGATTTTCTATGCCAGTCCAGACCCCATCTCATTTCAGCTGGTGCCACTTTATACATAAATTCTCTCATATTCTCAACATTCTAAGTCTTACAAGGTTTCAGCTGACCATTGCTTATTAAACTGAGCTATGTGAGGCAGAAAGCTGCTTATATTGAACAGGAATGTTATCACCACAAAAAAGCCTCCATGTGGTGCCTTTAATTATTAGTAATGGTGTTAATTTCTTCCTATCTATGCATATCTATATTATAGTTGGGCAATGGCAGCACTCTACTTAAGGTTGACATGAGCTTACTGTTTAACAGCCAGTTTTTCTAAATGCTCTAAAATCCACATAGGTATCTGTATTTTCTACTGCTTTCCTTGTCTTTGTGGGTTGACAAGAACCAACCTCACACTTGGCATGGAGAACTATGTCAGCATTTTATTGTTACGGGAACTTCCATAAATCAAAACGTTTTTTCCCCAGTAGCTTTTGGAATGTCTGCCATTATAACTAGTGGATTAATGAGCTGCTTGGTTATTGCTTGATGGGGTAAGTGCTCTATTTCTTGGGGTTCATTCCCCAACATTTGTAAACAATAAAGAAAATAATTTAATTATTATAAACCCCGGGGTCTGTCTTGGGGGGGAAAAACAATATTCTAGCATTTTTCCTTCATATCTTCACTGCACATTGGGTGCCAAAAGCATCACATGCTTCTTTCTCTTAATATCTGCAGCAGTTCCAAATCCTAGTTGTGATTTATAGCTTTTCAGTAACCAGTTTCTAGCTTCATGCTCAGCAATATCACAGTCCTCAAGGAGCTGACCTGCTCAGCAAGCAGTTTAGGTAAAATTGTGGCACCTGGCTGGTTTCCAATGTCTCTGGACCTCCATTATTCTGATACATCAGAACTCATCCATTCTGAATGGCAGTTTCTGGCCCTGCCAACTGCAGTAATAACTAAACTAAACAAAGTCAATTTGGCACAAACCTAAGTTAACAATGACCACTGAGGTCTGTTCACCAACACTTGTGGGACTGTATTTAATTATTAATTACTGTGATAATTTCACTTTCCTATCTTTAGGTTGCTTCCAAACATTGGATAGGCAACAGCTGTGGCATGACATGAAAGCAACTTATAATGCACATGCCTCTTTTGAAAACCAGCTGATGTAATTAAAAATTTTAACAAGACAATGTTCTTAAAGGTTTGTGTAGTTATAAAATAAAGCTGTGAAGGATAATTTGATTTTCATGTGACAGCTTAAATACTTATCAAAACAGAGAGGGAAACAAAAGAAAGGGAAAAGGCTATTGTTTGGGGATTTGCGAGGAGGTGAGGAGGGGCGTTGTTTTTTTTTGTTTTTGTTTTTGTTTTGGTATGGGCTTCCTTCACTGTTACAGTTTATTATCAGAGATCTGAGTGGAAATCTAAAATTTATTTTCTGGGTATACTGAGTTTAGCCAACCATGTGTGGAGGGAAGGAGATGTGGTCACAAAGCCTATTCCTTACTGTGTACACTTTACATTGCTTCATTACTGAACATCTCCGGTTGGATGGCTGCAGGGAGCTGCTGGCTTGAGTAGTAGCATCACACGTGGATTCCTAAAAGCTGTTAATATCAGACACAAATTTAAATAAGATATAGATGTCTCCTGGCTTTTGATACAAGCTGAACACCAGCCAGATCTGTAGCCTCCACTGCTCAAGAGGAATCTCAAAGGGACTCTTTTAACAGGCAAATATGAACCAGCTATTCGTTGTTCAGGGTTGGCAATATTGTGGTGGCTCTTTTTTGCTACTTGTTATTTGATCGGTTTCTTATGCCACCGATTTATCAATGAAAATTATGTATAGTCCATTGAGTATATTGGACTGCATTTACGATTAGTATAGCATTAAGAACCTGTGGCAAGCAACTGAAGGTTTAGTGCTAAACAACAATCTCTAGGCTTAGCCCTATTTCAAAGATTCTTGCATGTGGCTTTCCTTATTAGATATCAACCAATGTGTGACTAATGTGTTATTACCAGCTATTACAGCAACCTAAGAGAGACCATTCTATTATCGCAGAAATCTAGAATTAATGATCACCTCATATTAAGAAAGGTCAAACAGTTTTTAAAAGCCATTATAGTGTATAATTGGAGCCAGGAAAGCTTGCTCTAAACTATTCAGTATTTATTTCAATATAGATGATCAACATACACATGTCTTTTTTATACATGAATAATCTGGGCTAGCTTTAACATTATGAGGAGCCTCCCTCTTTTTAATCTCTGCTTTCCTTTCACTCTTCCCTCCAGTGTTATTCCTTTTTTTTCATCCAAGCCCTTTCCTCTAATTACTGTCTCTCTTTCCTTTCAAACTCTGCAGATGGCAAGTTAATTTGTTCAAATAGTACCTGGAACAGTTAGGGGACTGTTGTGTACGTTTGTCCCTTAGGAATCAGAGGCCTCCCCGGGTCACAGGATTAGCAGGTCCCTAGAGCTGCCTCGGTGACCAACCCCTCATGTTAGGAAAAATTGCTGCATAAGATTCCACTCCTCTGTTTCACAACTTTATTTGTCCTTAACTCTGTATTTGTTATCTGACACTACGCTTGAAAGGATAAGAAAGTTTCATCATTACGTGTTTTTCAGGGCATACAGAGACATTGCCTGCAGTGCTAGACCAAAAATTAACTGGGAGAAACTTAAACATATAAACTACCGTAGGTGGTCAGCAGAGTCAGATAACTAAATTAAATCTTGATGGCTGATAAATGCCAGTGCTTTAAACTCTGTTTTATTTTAAATATCAGTGTGAATCTTAGTAGAGTTTCAAGCAAAACTGACTGCTTGCAGTGATTCAAGCTAAACCTTTTAGGCTGGAGATCTGCTATGACTGTAGGGAGTTTACTTTATTACTTTGCAACCAGGAACAATGAAAATAAACATTTTTCTATGAAATCTGTAAGTGTCATAATCAAATGGTTAAGGCTGTGATATGTGGCGAAGCCTTGAATTATATTTTCCCTAGATTGGGATCACATGTGAAGCAGCAGCAGATTTCTCCATGGCTGTTTGCATTAGATGAATGCTGCTCAAGGGCATGGCAGTAGAATTGGCTTCCACTTCTTACAAAGTTATATAATGTATTTGGAATGAAAAAAAGATGATTCTCCATTAGTGAATCCAAATACTGTGTCCCATTTTGAACCCAGTGTATAATCTGCCAGGGAGGATGGGGTTGGGGATAGGGAGGGGGCTGAGAGGAGAGGAAGACTTGTGATGTAGTGCTTTTATACATCTTCCTAGATGTGTGTGTGTGTGTGTTTTAATCTTCCTGTGCTGTGCCTGAGCATACTAATTGCTTCTTTTCTCCTGCCTTGTTAGTTCTGCAAACACTTCACACTACCGTACAGTAATGCTTTACATCAGAGGTGAAAGGGTGAAGGTCATATGACACTGCTTCAGTGGAGAGGTTTTATCCTCTAGCATTCTTTAAGCAGAGTCTTTTCTGTTGTAAGTTAAATGTGTCTCTCATTTCTGAGTTGAATGGAAGGTCTGTTTCTGAGGAACATTATTTCTTTTATTTCTTTCGCTTGGATGCCTTTTTTCCTAAGCGGTATGTGTAGGTCATATGAATCATGGCCAAAAGATTTCCTGGGGATATTTTGCCCAAAGTTATTTGTATGATGTACCCATACAAGCTTCTCTAAGACCCTTTAGAAGGGCCTATTATTGTGATGCTGGAACAGAAGAATACATTAAAGTGCATTTCTGAGCTGAACATTGACTGAAAAAAATGTCAGTGTGCATCTCTGTATCAGATGTGCTCAGTCTACAATCAAAATGATGATTTTCTAACTGTCAGCCCTGCAAAGTCAGCCTAGACTCTGACAGTGACAGCCTAGACTCTGGCTTCTTCTTGGCTGACACACGGCTGATATTAGAGAGACAAGGTGGATGAGGTAATATCTTTTATTGGACCAGCTTCTGTTGGTGAGAGAGACAAGCTTTCAAGTCACACACATTTCTTCTTTAGACGCTGGTCCAATAAAAGATATTACTTCACCCACCTTTTTTCTCTAATGCTCTAGAACAGTGTTTCCCAAACTTGGGACACCACTTGTGTAGGGAAAGCCCCTGGCAGGCCGGGCCGGTTTGTTTACCTGCCCCATCCGCAGGTTTGGCTGAGCGCGGCTTCCACTGGCTGTGGTTCGCTGCTCCAGGCCAATGAGAGCTGCTGGAAGCGGCGGCCAGCACATCCGTCAGCCCGCACCGCTTCCCACAGCCCCCATTAGCCTGGAGCCGCGATCGGCTGAACCTGCGGATGGGGCAGGTAAACAAACCAGCCTGGCCTGCCAGGGGCTTTCCCTACACAAGCGGCATCCCAAGTTTGGGAAACACTGCTCTAGAACTAACACATCCACAACCACATTACATACATTGCTGATAGTAAAGCAGTGGTGTGCCATCTGTGTATGCCAGGCATGCATTGTGTGCCCCAGGACCGTCTGTGCCTGTGGGACAGTTCTGTCCAGCCCCCAAACACACATGGAGGACGCCATTTTGTAAAACAAACTATACAAGCAAGGTCACGCTGCATAGAGGATGCCATTTTGAATTCAAGTGTACAATTGCATGCCTGACTAAATATGTCATGGCATGCCACTGTAATAAAGAGCCTTCATTTGTCACCTAATAAAAAGTTTTGTTGCTGATATATGAATCTGAAAAGAATCCACCGTACTCTTTTAAACGTTCAGGAGTAAAAGACTAGTAAGATTACTTTGTCACTAAAATAAGTTGATATGACTCTGATTACATATGGGAAACAGATCTAATAATGCATAATAAAATTCAGATTTACCCTAGTCACTTGTCTGATCTGCTCACTTAAAGGCAGTGTTCCTGCTAACGCCTTGTGAAAGTGTTCTAATTCATGCCCTACACATAAAAACTGATCATTTTTATATATTGATGAATATCAAGTACTCACACTGACTGTATTAGGTCTGTCAGCCATAATTAATCCTTTTGTCCGGAACAGAAATGAGCAAAGTTGCTCCTTTCTGTGGCTCCATTCTTTTCTCTTTCAGATGACCTAAAAGGTGGTGGTGGTTGATTGCTTATCTACAGGAGTAAATTCACATTTTGTTACTTGGGTTCCCAGTTTGGGTATGTTGTTTGATTGTCAACTGCTTCTGAATCATTGCTGAGCAAATGATTGATTTTTTTGTTTGTTTGTTTTTTTGTTTCAGTGGCTGAACTGAAAAATCTGGAAAAATAAATCAGTTAATTTCTACCTGAAGCTAATTTTTTTTAAAATATTTTCTCAGCAAAATGAAAACCCAATGCACAAATAAAATAAAAATTCATTCACAGGGAACAACATTTTTGACATTTTCTTTGTTTGCATCAACATTTTGTTTGTAAAATGTTGTTTCAGAACAGAATGTCAACATAATTTATTTTGAAATGAAACATATCCAAAGGAAAACAGTTCAGTTTTTTTGGCCCAAACTCTTCGTATTATTTGCTAAAATTTCTGTGCCCTGAAAAAATCATTTTTTGCCAAATTTACTCTGTGCTGGAAATTTTTTGCCCAGCTCTATCCTGAAATTTCTGATAAAATTGTGTTTCTTTTTTATCTATACTTATCCTGAAGGTGGTTACGTTTTCTTGCAGATGCCAACATTGCAACTGTTACGTTTACATTTCTCACCCTGACATCGGATTACTGCAGTGTCTAGTTAGGGCTACACCTAAAAATCATTAAGAAATGTCAACTGCTTCAAAATGCAGCTACCTGTCTTTAAAGGGTCCTTTTTACAGGATCATGTTATACCTGAGCTCCATGATCCACATTGGCTTCTGATTAATTTCCTGGTACAATTTAAGATAGTTTTAATATATGCAATCCTAAATGGTTGAGTCCTGGTTACCTCAGTCTCCACCCTCCCATCCCCCCTGTTAACAGAAATTATCTAAAAACATTGACTGAATAAGGAATGATTGGATCACAATCCATAAGAAATCTGATAGTAGAGCATTCTTTAGTCTATCAGCAGACAAGATCCAAGGACTGGAAGTTGAAGCTAGACAATTTCAGGACTAGAAATAAAGCACACATTTTTAACTGTAAGGTTAATTAACCATTGGAATAGCTTATCAAGTGTTGTGGTGGCCTCTTCATCAGTGGAAATTTGTAAATTAAGGTTAGAAGATTTTTCTAAAAGATATGCCCTAGTTCAACACAGCTATTGGATTTGAATTAGGAATTAATTCAGGGAAGTTCTATGGCCTGTATTATGCAGGAGGTTAGACTAGATGATCATAAAGGTCCTTTCTGGCCTTAAAATCTGTGAAATAACCTTTAAGAAAATAAGTGTAAATATGGTATGTATAACTTCTGTGGGTGGAAATGGGAACAACAATTATGGTAGATAGATAATCACAATCACTGAAAATACTTTTTTCATGGAGAGGATTTGTTTGCAAGAAATCCCCTGTGTGCCTTCAGTCACTGCACTTTTTGAGACTGTGTTTAGGAAAAGGGAAAATCCTGGTAGACCAAAGCATTCTTGGATATTACTATTAGGAAAGAAATAAAAATATTTTGATACATTTGAGAATCAGACGTAGAGTTTTAAGTCAAAGTCCACAGGATGCAGTTTAAGAGATTTTCTCTAAATGGTCTTCTGCTAAATTACACTGGTCTACGATTTTTGAGAAGTCGTCTGCTTCAGAGATAAAATGTGCTATTTATTATGTATTTTGATGTGCTGAATTCAAATATGACAATTAAAACAACTGATTGGCTACTGTTTCTAAGATATTTAAGTTTTTACATTTTATGTCTATGTATATTGTGTAGATAGTAGAGTTTTAATCATAAATTGTAAACCTAGGTCTTTTCATGTGTTTATGGTTGCTTTACATGATAATATTTCACCTGTCCTGTTTATGTAACACTTTAAAAATCAGCAAAAGGGTTATATCAATAAAATTGAGTATGAAACAAAAGGCAAAAAACTATTATGTACATAGTTTAGTCCTATTCAGTGTCTACTCGGCGCTTCTTGGCTTGTCTCTTGTATTCATTAAATGGAGCATCTCTTGTCACTGTCCAGCAATAGTCTGCAAGCATCGATGGGCTCCATTTGCCCTGATAGCGTTTCTCCATTGTTGCAATGTCCTGGTGAAATTGCTCACCGTGCTCGTCGCTCACTGCTCCGCAGTTCGGTGGAAAAAAATCTAGATGAGAGTGCAAAAAATGTATCTTTAGTGACATGTTGCAACCAAGGCTTTTGTATGCCTTGAGGAGGTTTTCCACCAACAACCTGTAGTTGTCTGCCTTGTTGTTTCCGAGAAAATTTATTGCCACTAACTGGAAGGCTTTCCATGCCGTCTTTTCCTTGCCACGCAGTGCATGGTCAAATGCATCATCTCGAAGAAGTTCACGAATCTGAGGACCAACAAAGACACCTTCCTTTATCTTAACTTCACATAACCTTGGAAATTTTCCACGGAGGTACTTGAAAGCTGCTTGTGTTTTGTCAATGGCCTTGACAAAGTTCTTCATCAGACCCAGCTTGATGTGTAAGGGTGGTAACAAAATCTTCCTTGATTGAACAAGTGGTGGATGCTGAACACTTTTCCTCCCAGGCTCCAATGACTGTCGGAGTGGCCAATCTTTCTTGATATAGTGGGAATCTCTTGCACAACTATCCCATTCGCAGAGAAAACAGCAGTACTTTGTGTATCCAGTCTGCAGACCAAGCAAGAGAGCAACAACCTTCAAATCGCCACAAAGCTGCCACTGATGTTGGTCATAGTTTATGCACCTCAAAAGTTGTTTCATGTTGTCATAGTTTTCCTTCATATGGACTGCATGACCAACTGGAATTGATGGCAAAACATTGCCATTATGCAGTAAAACAGCTTTAAGACTCGTCTTCGATGAATCAATGAACAGTCTCCACTCATTTGGATTGTGAACGATGTTGAGGGCTGCCATCACACCATCGATGTTGTTGCAGGCTACAAGATCACCTTCCATGAAGAAGAATGGGACAAGATCCTTTTGACGGTCACAGAACATGGAAACCCTAACATCACCTGCCAGGAGATTCCACTGCTGTAGTCTGGAGCCCAACAGCTCTGCCTTATTCTTGGGTAGTTCCAAATCCCTGACAAGGTCATTCAGTTCACCTTGTGTTATGAGGTGTGGTTCAGAGGAGGAGGATGGGAGAAAATGTGGATCCTGTGACATTGATGGTTCAGGGCCAGAAGTTTCATCCTCTTCCTCGTCTGACTCAAGTGAGAATGATTCTGGTGCATCAGGAACCGGCAGTCCTTCTCCGTGGGGTACTGGGCGTATAGCCGATGGAATGTTTGGATAATGCACAGTCCACTTTTTCTTCTTTGACACACCTTTCCCAACTGGAGGCACCATGCAGAAGTAACAATTGCTGGTATGATCTGTTGGCTCTCTCCAAATCATTGGCACTGCAAAAGGCATAGATTTCCTTTTCCTGTTCAACCACTGGCGAAGATTTGTTCTCACAAGTGTTGCAGCATATGTGTGGGGCCCACCTCTTGTCCTGATCTCCAATTTTGCAGACAAAATAAAGGTGATAGGCTTTCTTAACCATAGTGGTTATACTACGCTTTTGTGATGCAAAAGTCACTTCACCACAAACATAGCAGAAGTTATCTGCACTGTTCACACAAGTACGAGGCAGCTCTGCTCACTTTGGCTAAACAGAAATGTGTCCCTTTGCAAAATCAAATACTGACAAATAAGAGAGCACGACACTGTATGATTTCTAGAGCTGATATAGGGCAATTTGTTCAGCAGAGTGATGTAAGTTTCGTTATGATTGCATCATCCATGACTTCTAGGAATAACATGATGCAATTCATATCATGTATGATGCAATACCAGCTTCAGATTGCATCATTCATTGTTTTGCCTAAAAAGCAAGTACTGTCCAAACCCAGTCATAGATTTATTCATAGATCCAGTCAAAGATGTATTTTAGTCATTTCTGGTTTAAACTGAGATCCCTTCCCTTTATAACTCACTTATTCTCTGCCATTCCCAAGTCCAGGGTCATATATACTGACCCAATAGCATATCTTGAAAACTAGAGCCAATCAACAATTTTAAGCATCATTTTCGTTCTCAGTGACCCAGAATTAATAAAGTTTGACTATATTTATTTCAGAAGCATTTTGGCTGTAGAGCAGTGTTATCAATCGCTATATTATGGCTACAATGATATAGCATTATCCTTGATGAAACAAAATCCCTTTGTTTTTGAAAGTTAATAAAAATAATGTACATCGCAGGGCCTGTCTGAACTTTGTTTTTATTATTAATTTTGTTATTAGTAGAATATTAATTTTGACTATGTTTAGTTTCACAGGCTTTCTGTTACATTAAGTTTTGGTTTTCTATTACATTAAGTGCATTTCCCGTGATTAACTTCAGAGTCAGCATGATTTTGCTTTAAAATATTGGGGAGCAAAACATTTCAGTATAGGTGAATTTAACATATTACACATCACACAGCATGTCAGTATTAATAAGAACTTTAATTTATAACAAAATTAATAGCTAAATCTTTGCTGCATCCATTAACAAGATTTAATAAATCAAAAATCCAGGTCAATCAACAACAATATTGCAAATAATTGTGACTTTCAAATACCTAAACTGGGAGGATGAATATTAATGGTTATCTTAAATTACCGTGGCATGTACATCAGCATAAGCCATGATAATAAAGCCAACATTCATTTATAAAGGCTCAAAGCCAGTGGGAATTTTTAAAAGCAAGTTTCTTGGAACGTGCTTTATAAACTAGCCAAGCTGTTGAATAACTGTTGTGACTATTATTTGTATTGAATTATTTGCTGACATTTCTGATTTCTCAGATTATATATGTTAAGCAGATTGTTGGATTTCACCATTTAGATTTGGCAATAATAAAATAAAAATCTAATTTCATATGACTCTTTGCTTACCTGTTTTCTAACTGTAATCTCAAAGCATGCAGAAATGTGCTATCATGAGAAACATGTGATGTTTTGTCCCTGTTATGCTGTACATTAGCATTTTGCTGTATATTAATGACCTGTGCTTATTTTCGTCTATCCATCTATGTGTTCCCATTTAAATAACATGTCTGGTTTATTTAGTGATTTTTATTCCTGACTCAGCAAAATCTTAGTTTGTAACCTAACCTGTTTTGGATCTAGCTTACTCATATAATAGGATATTATGTGACATGAATATACTCATAAATAACTTTTACATAAAAAGATGTGTCTGTCTGAAGAAAT
The DNA here is from genome assembly GCF_002925995.2 of Terrapene triunguis. Taxonomy (NCBI): domain Eukaryota; kingdom Metazoa; phylum Chordata; order Testudines; family Emydidae; genus Terrapene; species Terrapene triunguis. The sequence goes on along the minus strand of NW_020664368.1, from coordinate 14,141,283 downwards.
ACTTGTCAAAAAGTGACAGAAATGCTGCTTATTAAATTTATACCAGCACAACCACAGCTCAAATCACTCACTTCAAGTATATGCACATTTTCTAAAAAGCAATTTTTAAATCAGTAAATTTCCCTACACATATCCGTACAACATTAATTGGTTAATAATTATATTACTTTGTGGCAGAAAATAAATCACCTTTCTGTATTACCGATTGCTTGTAGACAGTGCATTCACTTATACCTTCCTGAAGAGTTCATATACAGATTAATTGCCAATAGATGCAGGTATATTTATGTCCTATTAATGCTAGTCAATCTATTTTAGCATACATGTAGACATTTATAAAAAAAATTATCCTTACTGCCAAATTCATATAGATAAAGTCCAAGGAATGGCCCAAAAATAATTGAGATCGTCATTCTGGAACACTTCTAGTGATACTAGAGAAGGCATACAAAGCGTGGGCAAAAAGCAGATGATTGGGAACTGAGACATTGGGAGATTAACTAACATATCAAAGGTCACACAGGAAGTTATTAGCAGAGCAGCGAATGGAACCCATATCTCCTGAGATCCAGTTAAGTGCTTTAACCACACAATTCCTATGTCCACTTCCTCCCTTGTTAATACAGTTACATCATAGATGAATTAGGCCCAATCTGTTGTAAATGGGAAATTATTTGTGTTTTTTTTAATTAAATCATCAGATCATAAGGTTTAATTCTTGTTCATAAATTTACTCTTTTGCCCTTCAATAGAATCACCTCTGATCACTCAGAAAAAAGATATTTTAAAACCTTGGAGAAGCGTGTCTCCTGTCCTGAAATAGAAAATGTATGTAAATCAGTAATGCATATCTTGGGACTGATGAGTATCACAGGCTGCCCACTGAGATCATAGTGAGTTAGGGAGATGTTTTGCTTTTAGGCAAAGATGCAGATTCTAAGACAATGACTGTACAGGCAAGAGAAGAGTGATCATTTGTCTAAATCAGGCCTTTGTTTAGACAGCCTGTGACAGCTGGCACCTGCTGCAGTGAGCTGAATAGGCTGGATTGTCCTGCAGTTTTACTTCAGGTCACACGGGACTGTGGAACCACTTGAACAGTTAAAAGACAAAAAACTGTGCTAAGCTGAAACAGAGAAGGGTCTTGAAATGATCTTCCATGTTATGCCACCTTCCCTGTAATAATAGTTTGAATTTGCATATCAAATGGATTAAATTACATAAGGGATTAAATTACATTTCCATGTTCTAATGTGAATTTCTTGGGGTTTTCTGATAGGCGTGTGGGCTCTTAACCATTGATTTACCACTGAAGATATTCCATATAGAATGTACAGTACTTTATGGCTCTTGCTACTTGATGGGACCACATTGTTTTGTTGCACAGGGTTATAAATTGTGTTTCTTTTATTTAAAATCACATTTAGCTATTTCTAGTGTGGAGTGGAAAGTAAGTCACTAGTATAGTGTAAAAGAGGCAATTCCTTTACCCATTTAAAGCCTGATTTACAAGATGTCTATTAGCAAAATGTTATCAACAGTTCAGCTCCACTGGTGGTAGCAATGGTAGAAGAACAAATGTAGACTGGTGGCCATCATTCTTTCAAGCACCATGTTGCAGAGATCTTCTATGGATGGCAGTGGGGTTTTTGTGTATTTGTTTGCAAAAATCCTAATATAGACACCCTCTAATTGAAAAGCCAAGTGACTAAAAGCCAAGTTGGAAAACAAGCCACACCATTTCTCTCTACATGAAAACTTGATAAGGAATCTGGGGTATTTTGTGGAAACTAACCATTCAAATGATATTTGGCACACCTTATATTAAATGTACATTTAAACACAGTTTATAAAGAGATAATAAATGATTAATAGCTGTTTAGATAAATGCATAGTCAGTTGTTGTATAGTCCAATAGGTCCATAGGTAACTTCTGGCCATCTATAACACCTATTGATGTGCTTATAACCATCCATAGCCTATTACATCCAAAACTACATTAAAATAATGTTAAGGCTGCAAAATGAATCCTTCAGAAGTTATTAAATGCCAGAACTGGGGAGGCCCATGCATATCTAGCGTAAAAATTACCTGTTTAACAAAATACTATAGAACTCTCTTTGCTGGCATATAATACGAATGTGCTAGCACAATATGTTATGGGTTTCATGGTATTTTGCAGAAGGGTAATTTGTAGTTTATTTACTAATAGTTCTTTGATTACACACTAATCATATAGTTATAGATACACTTACCGCTGTAATAAATGTTTATTGTAATTTTACTTTTGATTTTAATGCTGCCGTAGCTAATCATTTTTATTGGTGGTTTTTAAAGGAAATTTCAGTTCCTTTTTTCCATCAGTGTAATTATTAATTAATTAATTAATTCTTACTACTTCCTTTAAAATTAAAAATAAAAATAAAATATAATAGCTCAAACAGTTCACATGTTAAAAAGAAGAGGCAAGTGAGAAAAAGAACAGTTCTGGTATATGCTGATGTGATATATATGAACAGTCGCATCAGGAAAGGTACTGATAAATACGGTACTATTGTCCATCTATCTGTTTGTCTATCTGTGTAGGTATTATATAGTCCTCATCACCATAGTATCTATTCACCTAACTTGGTGCTAATTTAGTTCCCATGTATAGGTTCAGTAGGATAAGGCAAAACAATCTTGTTTTTAGTTAATTTAATCATTTCCACTCTTAATCCTATTCTAGTATGGCTGCATCCATAGATAGCACATCTTTATATTGCTGAATTGTTGTTTTTTCAAAACTTGGGAATTTTGAAATGTTTCTGACCAAACCAGTAAAATTGTATATTTAGTTCTTTGATTCCATAATCTTTCTTATTATTAAAAAAGAGTTGCTCGGTAATGTTTTGGGCTACTGATAATTATCATCCAACAGTAAGTGCTTGCCTACACTCCAGTTCCTCAGTGTCCATATGGCACACTGACACTAGCTTCAAGGAATTTTTAAGAGACTATTTTATATAAACTCCCTGCGTGGATCAATATTTTTTTAATAGAAACTCTCCCGAAGGCTATACTTTTGTAATTAGTTTTCTCATTCATATGGAATCAAACTCAGTGCATTATTGATATGAAATGGAAATCCCCCGAGTACACAGAAATGCAGGCACCATGAAATATTTCTCTAGCCAGATTGACCGCACCACACCTTTAAGTGGGGGCGGGGAAGAATTTGTCTGGCTGGCCAAAGGAAGGGAACAGTGCTTTATGGCTGGGGTGGAAAACTGCTGGAAAAGGAGACAAGGGGCCAGCATGGCAACACTGACTCATCCCCTGGGAACCGGATGGGCAGAAGGGTTTAAAAGGGACAACCCTGTGCGTGAAGCCCCCCTTTTACATGGAGCAAGCTGAGGCAGCAGCAGGGAACAGGGGACTTCAGCATGCTTCAGCATGGCTCCACTTAGATGCAGGACAGTGAAAATGGGGTGGGTTGATTCCCCCTTCCTCTCGTGAGAGGCAGCCAGACGAGAGTAGCTCCAAAAAGGGTGGGAGAGCTGATTAGCCTTCTCCCTCTGGGTTGGTCTCACTGGGACAAGGATAGGGGAGCGGGATCTTATACTTGCACAACCACTTACTTGCTCTATGAATTCGTAATACTACAGTAAAAAAGAGAACATAGCAGGAGAAGGAAACAGGGCGTGTTGTGGAGGGAGGAATATGCGTGTGATGGGAAGAGAGGATCTGTTGGATGTATACCTGAACTGAGTCAAGGAAGCGCTATAGATTTACCCATCACTACTAAAAACATGCTTTCTGAAATGTCCAGGCTATGAGCCTGATCTTGCAAACAGTTAATCATGCATGTATAGTGGGACTCCAAGGCAGAGTAGCTATGTGCTTGCAAGTAACTATTTGCAGAACTGGGCCCCTAAACTGAGTTTCACACTAGTACATGATGAATTATTCTACTAGAGAATGCTATTATTTAGAGATTGCTGTAGGCCACTTATGAAGCTGAGAGTATGATCATTCACATTTCAAATATCTCTAAATCATAGCACCAAAAAATAAGCATAGAAACCTTGATGTGCAACACTGCCTTTAGATGTCCAGCCTGAATATTAATGCAAATGCCAGGTGATCTGCAAGAAGTTTCTCTTTTATAAAAGCAATGAAACATATAACTCTACTTGATAACCCTTGTTGACACTTATGTACTAGAAAAATTTACCTGTTCACTTGAGAGAAAAGATGTGCCGTTAACAGACATTTGTAGCTTCTTTAGAGCCGAAGCCAGGAAAACTTAACTACTCATAGAATAATAAAAATATAAGACTGGAAGGGACCACAATAGGTCATCTAGTCCAGTCCGTTGCAGTGAAGTAGGGCTAAGTATTGTCTAGACCAGGTATCGGCAACCTTTGGCACACGGCCCATCAGGGAAATCTGCTGGCGGGCTGGGACGGTTTGTTTACCTGCAGTGTCTACAGGTTCGGCCGATCACAGCTCCTACTGGCTGAGGTTCACCATTCCAGGCCAATGGGGGCTGCGGGAAGTGGTGGCCAGCACATCCCTTAGCCCGCGCCGCTTCCCGCAGCCCCCATTGGCCTGGAGCGGCGAACTGAGGCCAGTGGGAGCTGCGATCAGCTGAACCTGCGGATGCTGCAAGTCCGTCCCGGCCCACTAGCGTATTTCCCTGATGGGCCGCGTACCAAAGGTTGCCGATCCCTGATCTAGACCATCCCTGACAAGTGTTTGTCTAACCTGGGGGTCGGCAACCTCTGGCACGCGGCTCGCCAGGGTAAGCACCCTGGCAGGCCGGGCCAGTTTGTTTACCTGCTGCATCTGCAGGTTCGGCTGATCGTGGCTCCCACTGACCGTGGTTCACCGCTCTAGGCCAATGGGGGTGGCGGGAAGCCGCGGCCAGCACATCCCTCAGCCCGCGCCGCTTCCCGCTACCCCCATTGGCCTGGAGCGACGAACTGCGGCCAGTGGGAGCTGCGATTGGCCGAACCTGCAGACACTGCAGGTAAACAAACCGTCCTGGCTCGCCAGCAGATTTCTCTGATGGGCCGTGTGCCAAAAGTTGCCGATCCCTGGTCTAGACAATACTTAGTCCTACCAGTTCTTAAAATCCTCCTATGATGGAGATTCCATAACCTTAAGTTCCAGTGCTTAACTACCCTTACTATTAAGAAGTTTTTCCTAATATCTAACCTAAATCTCCCTCACTGCAATTTAAGCCCATTGCTTCTTGTCCTGTCCTCAGTGCTTAAGGAAACAATTTATCACTCTCTTCTTTATAAAATCTTTTACATACTTGAAGACTGTTATCATGTCCCCCCACAGTCTTCTATTCTCCACACTAAACAAGCCCATTTTTTTCCTTTCTTCATAGGTCATGTTTTCTATCCCTCTGATCATTTCTTTTACTCTCCTCTGAACTTTTTCCAATTTGTATACATCTGTCCTGAAGTGTGGTGCCCAGAATTGGACACAGTACCCCAGGTGAGGCCTTATCAGTGCTGAGTAGAGTGGAATATATACTTCTTGTGCCTTGCTTACATCCCTCCCTCTCTAATGCACCGGAGAATAATGTTTGCTTTTTTTGCAACAGTTGTATTACATTGTTGACTCATATTTAGTTTTTGATCAACTATAACTCCCAGATCCTTTTCTGCAGTACTCCTTCCTGGGCAGTCATTTCCCATTTTGTATTTGTGCAATTGATTATTCCTTCCTAAGTGTGCTAGTTTGCATTTGTCCTTATTGAATTTCATCCTATTTACTTTAGACAATTTCTCCAGTTTGTCAAGATTATTTTGAATTCTAATCCTGTCCTCCAAAGTGCTTGCAGCCTCTCCCAGCTTGGTATCATCCATAATCTTTATAAGTGTACTCTCTTTGCCATTATCCAAAACATTTATGAAGATATTAAATAGAACTAGGCCAAGCATGGATCCCTGTGGAGACCCCACTCGATATGTTCTTTCATCTTAACTGTGAACCACTGATAGCTACTCTCTGAGAATGGTTTTCCAACCAGTTGTGCTCCCACCTTATAGCAGTTTCATGTAGGCTATATTTTCCTAGTTTGCTTCATGTAAGACCTTATCAGAAGCCTTACTAATGTGGAGATACATCACTTCTACTGCTTACCACTAATCCACAAACCTTGTTACCCTGTCAAAAAAGGATATTAGGTTGGTTTGATATGATTTGTTCTTGGCAAATCCATGCTGACTGTTACTTACCTTATTATCTTCTAGATACTTACAAATTATTTTTTGATTATTTCCTCTATTATCTTGCTGGGTACCAAAGTTAAGCTGACTGGCCTGTAATTCCCTGGGTTGTCCTTATTCCCTTTTTTTAATAGATAGGTACTATATTTGCCCCTTTCCAGGCCTCTCAATATCTTCCATCATCCATGAGGTCTCAAAGACAATCACTAATGGCTCAGTGATCTCTTCAACCAGTTCCTTAAGTATTCTATATCACATATATGACATAAGGAATTGAAATAAATTGTATGTGTTTAAGATGTAGCCTCCAGGCTCTCTGTTATTGGGCAAGTCCATGGAGTCTTTTTTATTTTGGTGCACTTATATCTTTAAAAAAAGTGCAACAGTTTCTTTTTTCAAATGTTGTTAATATATTTGCTTCAGTGCTTAGAGGCTGAATGCCATGTTTAGCCCAGAGTGAATTTTTATGGATAATAAACCCCTGAAAAGAGCAGAAATGTAGACAGCCCCTTAACTAAAGTGCTGTAAACAGCATGGTTGTAATACATGAATTTTCTCTGGTTAAACTAGGAATCCCTTTCTATCTGACTCCACTTCTGTTAGGTTGGTGAGAGACTGAGGTGTCTTGTACACAAGGGAGAAGGGAATTAATGAATTTAAAAAAGCATAGGCTTTATCTTGGGAAAGCACAGTCAACATTCTGTTGGCAATATATATGACAAACCATCATAAATGGGAGTGAGTAGCTGTTAATAGCTTGGGCTTGGATTGTAAATTAATTGTGAGTGGCCCTGTGGACCGTATTGTATAGCAAACAAACTGCACACATTGTTTTGTGTATAAACTCAGTAATGGCACATGGGAAGTGAGATTCCCACCCAAAATGAGCGCTACCACTGATACCTCCTCCTATTGAGTTCAATTGTACATTTTAATTTTTCTTCTAGCTATAGGCGCTGACTCTGTGGGTGCTCCAGGGCTGGAACACCCATGGAGAAAAATTGGTGGGTGCTCTGCACCCACTAGCAGCTAAGCTCCCCTCCCTCCCCGCCCCAGCTCACCTCCCCTCCCCTCTGCTCCGCCACCTCCCCGAGCATGCCGCGTCCCTGCTTCTCCTCCCAGTGCTTGCGGCAGCAAAACAGCTGTTTCATGGCATAACAAGCTCCAGGAGGGAGGGGAGAGGAGCGGGAACGTGGCACGCTCAGAGGAGGTGGGGAAGAGGCAGGGCCAGGGCAGGGATTTGGGGAAGGAGTCCAATAGGGGCAGGGAGGGGGCGGATTTGGGGTGGGGACTTTGGGGAAGGGGTTGTTATGGGGGCGTTGCAGAGGTGGGAGAGGCGGGGCAGGGTGGAGTCAGGCGGGGGCGGGGGAGTCGAGCACCCACCAGCACCAGGAGAAGTTGGCACCTATGCCTCTAGCATAATCCAAACCTGCAGCTTTTGCTGCAGACACCTTCCATCTTAGACAGCAGCCCACCCCTCCATATATTATATAGAGAGACAAGGAATCCTTGCACATGCACATTAAGGGAGGAGCCAGAAGCAAGCAAGGGGTTCATACTAGCAGCCCCTGTGCTGCTCTCCCAGCAGGATCTCAGTGATTATGTGCAAATTCAGTGCTTGCAATCAGTGAGAGCTGCTAGCATGGAACTCATGTGCACTTTAGTTACTCCCTTTATAAAATCCATTTGTAATAAATTATTTCAAGTTGGTTCTTTAATTATTTATAGTACCAAATGGTCATTCAACATTCTGACTCATGGCTTGATTTACTTAGATAAGCAATGCAATGCCCTGCATCGACTTCAAGCACTGCTAAGCATTTTCATTTTACCCAAACCAGTTTTAAAACACCATACAAATTTTAGGCACAGACTAAAATTACTAAGTGGTTCTGAAAATCTAAACCATCGCTTAAGCCTGCTATATTTTAGTATTGATTTTAATCAGTAATATTGCGCTAAGGGTGAATTGTTTTTAACTAGATTGATAATGTTCGTGTCAAATGTACCCAGAGAGCTTGGGTGTTCCCTGTAAGTGATGTACAATAGCCTTGCCTTACTGTTGAAACTGGGCAAGAGCTACTGATCTTAAGGAAGCAAGTGAGTAAGCTGAGATGTGCAAATTGGAATGTAGGGACACTGACTGGAAGAAGTTTGGAGCTATGTGAGGTCTTAAAGAGGAGAAGAGTAAATGTGGCATGTGTACAAGAGACTAAATGGAAAGGTTGAAAAGCCAAGATGCTGGTGGAGAGTTACAAAATCTATTACTCAGAATTCAACCTTCCAAAATGGTGTTGCAGTTGTTCTTGATGAAACCATGCAGACGGATGTGATGGAGGTTACTAGAAGTTCGGACCAACTGCTGAGCATTGAACTGTGTCAAGAAGAGTTAACTATCCTTATAGCAAGTGAGTGTGCAACACAGGTAAGGAGAGAATCAAGAGGTAAGAGAGGTTTTTTATGAGTAGTTGTGCCTTATTGGAAATGTACCGTCCCACAAGAAGATAATTATCAGGGCAGATCTAAATGCATATCTTGCAGCAATGAAGGCTGGATATGAAACAATGGATGGCATTGGAACCAAAAGCTCTGAGCAACAATCAGTCCTACAGACTTGTCTGAAACTGGATTTGGCAATTGCAAACATACATTTTCAGAAGAGGGAAAGAGATTTAATAATGTATGCCCATAGAGGGCACAGCCCCCAATTAATGCCTTTTTAATACACCTCTACCTCGATATAACGCTGTCATCGGGAGCCAAAAAATCTTACCACGTTATAGGTGAAACCGCGTTATATCGAACTTGCTTTGATCCACCAGAGTGCGCAGCCCCGCCCCCCCCGGAGCACTGCTTTACCGCGTTCTATCTGAATTTGTGTTATATCGGGTCGCGTTATATCGGGGTAGAGGTGTAATAATGAGAGAGAGATCACGAATAATGATTTGTAAGGTAGAACCTGGTGAGTGTCTTTTGAAACTGCAAAGATCTCTGCTTATATACTCCAGAATATGTACACCTCAGAAGCATCTGAACTGCTGGGCACTGGAGAGGCCTAAGTGGTGGCACTTAAAGATGGGAATGAAAAAACTTTCACACCAGGAGTAATGCACAGACTTTCAAAAAATGGCAGGCCACAGGCTTGAATGATGATAAGATGGTGTAACTGGTGGGCAGAAAGGAGGCCTATATAATCAACGAGGATGACATGAGGGAGAGAAAAACATCTATAGACTTGCCAAGGCACGAGTTTACTTACATTAGAAATGGATATGGTATATTGCAAACAAATGGTGCATCAACAAAGTTTAGAGTGATTATTCTGAAAGAATGATGAATGAGGAGAACCCAGTGAAGGAATAAAGAACAAGATGAACAGGGGTTTGATAGAGTGCATACAAGAGGAAAAAGATGCAGAGGCACTTTGGAAAATGAAAAAGGAGAAAGCACCTAGGCCAGATGAAGTACCAGTAAAGTCATTGGGAAGGGAAGGCATCAAATATCTTACAAGTTTGTTCAATGATAGTCTTAAAGGGAAAATGCCAGATGATTGGCGTAAAAGCTTTATGATGCCTATTTTTAAACATAAAGGAGATATATACTGTGTGCTATCACCCAATTATGCTGACATTGCATGCTGTGAAAGTATGGAAGAAGACTACTGAAAAGTGTGTGAATTTTGAAGGTCAATATGGATTCATGCTGGGAAGGAGCACAACCGATGCCATATTTCTGATATGAATCCTCATGGAGAAGTTCAGAGAAAAGACACGGAAACAAGCTTTGGACTTTGTGAACCTAGAGAAGGTGTGTGTAGAGGGACGGCTGCCCCACTCCAGTAGGTGGGGGTTAAAAGCAGCCCTGGAGAGGGCTGTGGCTGGGAAAAGCAGTGAGAACAGCTGAGTGAGTAGCTGACCACAGGTGTGGCCAGCTCAATCAGGGCCCAGCTGGCCCTGATAAGAAGGCTGTGGGCCAGGAACTGAAGCAGTCTCACTCTAGCCCTAGAGTGGGAAGGGCTAGCTGCCTGAGAGGAAGGTACCTGAAGTAGAGCAATGTTGGGGAAAGGGCAAAAGTTGCTGGGGAGCTCCAGCCTGGTAAATTCCCAGGTTGCAGGCCTTGGTGAAGGCCTACAAAGGTACTGGGGCTACATACGTTCAGCCTGGGAATAGACAGAGGCAGCTAGTCCTAACCCCTTGCTAATGATGAGTGGCCATTACAGACTGTAGTCTGCCCCAGTGAGTGGGGGCTAGATGATGACTGGCAGTAGCCACTGAGGCAAGGTGGGTTTAGAGCAGGGGTCGGCAATGTTGGCACACAGCTCACCAGGGTAAGCACACTGGCAGGCCGGGCCAATTTTATTTACCTGCTGACGCGGCAGGTTCGGCCGATCGCGGCCCTGGCGAGCCACGTGCCAACGTTGCCGACCCCTGGTTTAGAGGGTTGGGGGTTCCCCTGGGAGGGGAGACCCAGAGTGTGGGGGTAATGCTGGAGGCAGAACCCTGAGGTAAAGGGCACCGGGGTCTGGGAGGGACTCGGGGGCCAGCGGCAGGCTGTAGAGGGCACTCCGAAGCTGGTGAAGAGCTAATTCCCAAGACAACCAGCAGGAGGCGCCGTACCAGTTAGTCTTCGCATCGCTACAGTGTGCAATCATGTACCAAGAAAACTAGTTTGGTAGAGTTTGCAATGGAGAAATGTACCAGAAGGATATGTCTGTCTTCTCCAGGATATGTATGATTCAGTGACTACTGTAGTCAAAACTAATATTGGAATACAGTACAAAATTTTCAGTAAATTATTAGCCTATATGAGGGCCCATGCTACTTAAACGCATTTATTTAATAGAGCGAGATTCCATATTAAGAGGAAGAAGGTAAATGAAAAGTATTTTGTGTTCAAAATATGTAACTTGTTTTATCTAAGTAACTATTTATATTACCTTCAAGGCAGGATGAAAATAATGACTCAAAGCTTCCTGTAGGCTTCCTGTTTGTATGTATGTTTATGAGTGGAAATGCTCTAATAGACATCCATAAGATTTCTCTATCTATTCGGGGGCGGGGAGGGGGGAAATTGATTTCACAAGAAATATGTAGTTTCATAAGAAACCTTTTAGTTAGCCATTCATGCCAGGTACTGAGCATCCTGACTTGCCATTGATTTCACTGAGAGTTCAGGGTCCTCAGCACCTTTTGAAGCACATAATAGCTTGTATTGCAAACTCCAAATGTATAAACTTCATGAGAGTGACCCAAAAATCATGAGATTTAAAGCAAAAAATATTATATTGTGGTTTTTTTGGTCTGTCTTTTCATTTTTGGACTCCCACTTCCCCTTCCCCCAATGTGAGTATGTCACTAGTACTGTCACCAACACCCACTAAATATATTGGGTATGGTGATTTTGACCCTTTCTCCGGGAGCTTTTTCTACCACATCTACCCACCCCCTAAACCTGAAATAAATCCTTTGCCCCCAAGGACCAAATCAGTTATGCCTCAGTCCTTCCCCCAGCCTCACCTCTGCTCCTCCTGCAGTTCCTGGGGTTCTTCACCCGCTCTCCTGTGGGGTGGAAGCTGCAGTGAGGTTCCTTTCTCTCACTTCCAGGCTGGGGTGGGCATTTCCAGAGGTTCTTCATCCTCCTCTGCCTATTTCTAGGTTAGATGTTGTGGAGAGGGGGAGAAGCCGAGGAGCAGTCCCATTGCTCACAGTATGGGAGGAGTGGAGCCACCCTGAGTTTCTGGGTTATTTCTGCTGCCTCCTCCCCTCCTGTGATAACAATGTCAGTTCCTGAGGGAAAGTGGGGGAGAGAGCTTTGCCTGCCTCTGCAGCAGATGATTGGCTGCTCTTACCCAGGGGGTAGGTAAGGGAGAAGGCAGCCAACAAAAGGAGTGATTTTCCACAGGCCGGGCTGACATTTGTAAGAGTGCTGATGTTCTGGTGTGATTGCAAGACAGGCTCCAGCCTTGGCTGAAATCCCATGAATCACAAGGAAAAAAGTCAGAATTAGCAATGCTGGAACAGGGCCTTAGGGTTGAAAAGTAGAAAACATAAAAAAGCTCTAGATCCTCAGCTGCTATAAATTGGCAAAGCTCTGGTGACTTTTTAATGGAACTAGACTGATTGAAACCAGCTGAGGATGTGGCCCATACAGTCTGAAAACTTCAACTTCTCTTTTTAGAACATAATCAAATCTGGTCATTTCTAAAACTGGGGATATGTGACATGTCAAATTTAAAGATGTTTTGAAAATTATATTCAGAACTGTTTTGTGGGTGTATCACCAGTGCCTCTTTTGTTCAAGGAAAAAATGTTGAAACTACTATAAATGTGCTTTTAGATATCTGCATCACAGAGCATTGTCAGTGCAAATCTACATTAATCCAGTAGACATGCAATCCAAATTCAATTCAGTGAACGTAAAATCATTATTGTATATAGACTAATTCTTCTCCCAGTGAGAAAGGAGTGGATTTTCTACGAGAGTATACACAGTCATGCATTCTCTCACTACCATAAACATAAATTACATATATACACTGCCATTAGAATGGAAAACTTCCATTCAGCTGGCAAGCACAATTATTTTAGAGAAATTCATCTTTATTCTGAATGGTTATAGATGTGGAGCAGAATCAAATATCAAAGAATTAGATCTATTGGTGATGTATGGCTGATAACATTAAGAGTGAGGTTGCTCTCCAAATATTTACATTACCCTTGGAAATGAGACCACAATGAGTCACCTAGCCAGCCTTCTGCAGTACCTCAGAAATCATCTAGTAAAATATTCACATATGCTGTTGCCTGTGCAAACTGTACATTAAAGAATGAACATAGAATCACATTCAAAATCAAGGCTTACTTTGGGACTATTAACATAGGTGGAACGTGTTCGGGGAGGCTCACATGCGAGCGCCGGAAGCAACCTGGAAGTGGGGGAGGCCATCGGCCTCCGGACTGTGACTCCACCCCTGATGCCCTACCCCTGCTCCACCTCTTCCCCTGAAGCCCTGCCCCTGCTCTTTCTCTTCCTGCCCCCTTCCCAAGGCCCTACCAGCCACTTGTTCCTCTCTGGCCCCCTCCCCCGAGGTCCTTCCACCCACTTCTTATTTCTCTCCACCTTCTCCCATGAGGCCCTGCCAATCCGCCAGTCACTCCGTTCCGCCCCCATCTGACATGGCCCCATCACTTTTTCCTGCCTTAGGCAAGTGATGGGAGGGAGTGGGTGGAGATGAGTGAGCAGTGGTTGGGGGGCCTCTGGGAAGGAGGCGTAGTGGTGGCAGGAAGAGGCAGAGCAAGGGTGGGGAGTGGCCCCACTTTTACGGAGCTTTGCCTTCTGGCACTCCAAAGGCAGCAGTGGGCCAGCATGCCTCCGGAGAGGTGAACCACGCCACATCCACAGCATTTCCGTCCTGCATGGACAGATTTTTTGGGGAGGCTTAACCTCCCTTGGCCTCCTATACTCACCGCCCATGGCTAATAACTGGTGAAGAGGCCCTTCTTTTCTAGGTCTAGAAAACTAGTTAATGTCATTATTTCTTCATTCATGACACCAGTGATAGAGGTGAATATGTGCTAACATTTGATAATGGTCTACCCCTGGAAATGAGTTAATATATTTCTGTAAAGTTCCCTACCACCGTTCACTGCCAGTGGTGCTCCGTTATAAGTGTAACAAGATGACCAACTGTGTTCCCACTTGGGCAATGCTGTAGATTTGTGTTTTACTCCTTTCACGGGAGAGCCTAAAAGCCTATTCAAGGGTATCATTCCAAACTAAGCACATTGCATGAGAATATTACATTTCAATGACAAACACCTGCATGAATGTTTCTGTAAAGGCTCCGGTTGTAGAAGAGCCCAACTCCTTGGTCCATGCTCCCACCACATGATCAGTAGGACAGCCTGCTCCCTGAAGCTGCTGGTGTATGCTCTATCCCTGCTAAGGGTTGTCATAGTTCCTAGTGTCCTTTCAGTTCCTGGGTGCTGTTGGTAGAGGAAATCCTCTGTCTATTTCTTTTCAACCATCCCAAAAATCATCTTAAAGTTGAGAAGACTTGAAAATATTCCTCTGGATTTAAATGCAGCTAAAAGGAAACTCAGTTTCTGTCCATCCTTTTCTTAAAGTGGCAAATCTAAGTTTGTGCTCTGAGGGCATGGCTGAGGTACTGATGAAGCCAATGAGAATTCTGCCAATGACTTCAGTAGGAGCTAGATCAACCCTGAGAGGCTCCCTCTTCTGAGACAAGGCTATGATGGGGATGACTGATGTGACAAATCCTTTCTCTTCTTGCCCAGATGCATGAGTGTTGAGGTGAGAAGCCGGTGGGGATGGTTACTCTATCACTCCATTTGGCCCTGAAAGTTTCTGCGTTGAGAGGATGTGCCAACAGCCTGATTAACCAGGCTCAGGCCAAGCAATAGAAATGAGACTACCTCTGCTTATATCTAAAGTAATCGCCCACCTCGAACCTACTGCTAGTGTTTTGTTTTGGGGGGGGGGACTGAGGGGTGAGAGGAGAGGGCGGTCTCAGCTGTATTGTGTGTAGTCCCTTGTTTGGTGACTCAAACTGGGTCTCCTCTAGTTAACTCAAATTAGCCCAGTCCATCAAATTAATAAAAAACAAATCAGTTAGCCCTTAAGCTCTAAGTTTTAAAGTCTTCCTTTTGGGTTTGTCTTCTTTACTGGTCCCAGCTGTGGATATGTGGGTCCATGACTGGCAGTTTTGGCATCTGTGCTTGGGTATGGTAAGCCTGATTGCTTGTAAACTGGGAAGGCTCTCCTCCCTTCTGCTATATTCTATATAACCCATTACAGAGGGGTAAAGAAAACTAGCAAATTTAGTAGTTTATTGATCTCTAGGCGATCTCTAGTGGAGCTTAACAGTCTCCTGAGGCTTGGCCATCTTGAAGATTCCATGCTACTTAAAACAAACATCAGTCGGGCCTAACTTCCCCGCACCACTACTAGTAGAATTGAGCGATCTCTTCCAGCTCCATTATCAAATAGCCTGCACCACCTTGATGACTAAACACGATCTGGCAGCTCTTCGACACACATGGCAGTCATGAGGAGCTGTGTACTGTCACCACAACTCAGTCCACAGCACAATGCTCTTCAAACTCCTCACTCCCATGCAAACTTAGTCCTCATAAGGCCCTTCTTTCTACAGAAGTTTAGTTAAACATACAAGCTTTATGGTGTATTCTGAAGATCATCAGACCTGAATTATTTTGAACCAGGAAGATGAGCAGTAAAGCTGGAAGTGGTTTTCCTGTCCTGCAAATTTTTTAAAGATTTTTGGGGAAAAAAATCTTGTCCCAAATCAGGAAGATTTTATCTTTTTTCTCTCTTACTTGTACAGAGCACCCCTCCCCCCCACGTTATGCAAACCCAGACTTACGGAATAAGTTTCGTAAGCTAGAAATAGTTTGTGTGTGTATGTGTGTGTGTGTGTGTGTGTAATGGTTGGGTAAACGTGTCTGATTTACGCAAAATTCGAGTTACGCAAGGCGTTCCAGAACGGAATGCTTGCGTAAGTCAGGGAGCATCTCTACTAAAATTTGCATAAATTTTAAACAAAAAGTAAAAATGAAACATTTCGCCAATTTCCAAAGTTCTTTTTCCAAAATAATTGTGGGTCAAGAAATTTGTCAAAACCAACCCATTCCTGAAAAAAAAAAATCAGTTTTGGTGAATTGGCATTTGCCAATGAAAAAAGTTTAATCAAAAAATTCCCAATAAGCTGTAGTGAGTAGAGAGTGCTCTTCCACTAGTGCTCTCTCTTATAGATGTGGGACTCCAGTTTGAATCACTCTGCTGATCAGAACTGTGGCAATACAGCACAAGGTGAGAGGCAGTGTCTCATGTAAGATATTGTGGAAAATACTGGTTACTAACTATCTTGGTTCACAAGAAAAGGCACTATTGAGAATACAATATTTTTAATTGGCTCAGGTAATAACTTGTGCTATCTAAGCTTTCAGGTTAAATAGATCATTTTCCAAGTGTAGGGGGAGGCATGTAAGCGTCTGTATAATAAAGTGATTGGTCCAGAAAAAGGCTTTGCATTAACTACCTTGTCTAGCTATCAGAATTTTTTCCCTAAGAAGAAATACAGTTGTAACAGCATTCCAATTTCCTCATTACACACTTTTAAATGCCTGTCCACTAAAGACTCTTGCTTCCCATGATTCCTCACAAGAAGGTTGACATATTATTCCCCAGTGTTCTAAACCTGATGTTAGTTTCTATTAAATCCTGCTAGACAGGCAGAACAATATTTGAAACAAGACTGTTTGAACTAAAATGTAATTGGACTCATTTAAAGTCTTATTACAATGAAATCTGACTTCTTCCTTGTAATTTGACTTGTAGAAACTGCTCAAAAACCATTACCTTTTGCCACAGGCTGTAAATTTAAATTCTATCCTAGGTAAGCATAATGAGAAAAGAAAGTTCTGATGTGGCTGGAGATCATATCAGCTTCAGCCTGATTAATTATTTCCACAAGATCAATCAACACCTTATTTAGATAACCGGAGGCATTTACTAGTTAATTTGCTAGAGTAGAACAATGAGGGCAAGCATTTATCTGGCCAGTCAATAGTCAGATTAGTACTAGAAAGTCAAACACTAGATTTGAAAAGTGGTGGTGAAGAAAGGAAAAGACTGGAAAAACACACCAACTTTGCAGTTCTTAGCCCATTTTCTGATTACATTTCAGTGATTCCACATCGTGCTATCCCTGCCCAAAAGTCTTGTCTACCACATCCACCTGCTAGTTTATTAAATGTTCAAAACCTACATTTAGAAACTGTGTATTCATTTATTTATATACATTTATGACCATCTAAAAGAAATAGATGCCTCAGTTGCACCTGCAAACTGACACATGAAATCTACAATATGTATCCAATTACCCAGTTTGTATATGCACAAGAATAATTTGCAGTCACAAGATAGACATTAGTTCTCATATATAATATTACACACTTCTGCAATGGAAATGTGCATATTAAAGCTACAAAACATTGGTAGTATGAGTCAATACTAAGATCAACAGCTGCTTGATACTCTGCCCTGTGCAGATGAATCGTCCCTTTCATGGTTAACCTACATGAACAGTGAGGTTGCCCAATCAGGAGACATGCATCTATATTCAGATCACACTCTCCGATCTCAGCGTCAGAGGATCGAGAGTGTTTTGTAAGAGGAGGGTGCAAATTCCCATGGTTTTGCAACATGCACCTAAACACTGACAAATGCCTGAATTGGTCTTGTTGGATAATAAAGGTTCTGTTTTGTTTAGAGACAAAAAAGAAATATTAATTGTATGTAGAGTATTTCCCTGCCTCTTCTTTTCTAGTTACTGGACCAAATTAAACTCTTGTATATTCCGTCAATGGAATTACAGCAGGGATAAATTCAGCCCTGTGTTTGATGGGGAAAAAACATTGATACAGCCATTATTAGAGGACAACAAAACTTTCTTTCTGCCTAGTTGAATTGAAAGGAAAGGAAGGAGACCTTCCCATTCAATTCCCAGCTCTGCCCCAGAGTTACTGTGTGACTCTTGGTGAGGTGCTTAATCTCTCTGTAACAATACAGAGGTCTCTATAATAATACTTTCTCATACTCTTTGTCTGTCTGCTCCATTTGGACTGCAAGTCCTTTGAGATAGGGATCATATGTATATACAGTGTATAGAGTAGTAGAGCTGCAGTCTTGGTTGGGGCCAAGAGGTTCTGTAATACAAATAGTACATAATGATTAACATTAGTAGTAGGATTCATAGCCTTTTGCCTTTAGGTCACCAATTAAAAAACCAGAAATGTTGGTCAGTAGTAACTTGGTCATTATCATCTGATGGCTTTTGATGGTCTTTGTGAAAAGGGTTAAGAGGGAAGATATCACCATCACCGAAACTACCACTACAATTGTAACTAATTGTTACCTCACAAATTATTCTTAGCACAAGGTCTAGACAGAAAACAAGAATGAAGATTGCACTGCCCCCAACACCCGTGGAGTCTGTCCATTCAGAACAGGGTTGAGGAGCATTGCTGGGAGAGTGTGGAAAAGTCTACACAGCAGCTACCTTTGCTATGCTGTTTGGTGGTTTTAGTTTCCAGTATTGTCAGACTGGGAAGGAGAACTAAAATTCCCTTAAATATAAATAATGTGCTCTATCTAAAAGTGTGGATTTAATGATGGGTATAAACAAAAGCCATTTTGACGTTGCATTTTTGTGAAAACTGGATCTGGCTACTATATACACTTTTTCAGTAAGATTCTCCAGTCGAAGCTCTCTCAGAAGCTTAGCAGACATTTGAACCATCTGCTAAAATTCCTTTTCTCTACCTCACTTTTTTACACTTTCGGCAATCCATGTCTTCACCTGTTCTTCTTAAGGGATGATATGGTTCACATATTTTAACAGTCTTGTATCCCCTTACTAACTGGATACATTAGAGCCACCAATGTGCCTAAAACTTGGTTATAAAGCAGTTTGGAAATGTCATATTTATTTTCACAGAACTTAATTAATGGATTTCTAGGTGACAGTTATAAGATCAATACTAGGTTTTGGGATGAGAAGGAGTGAAGGTTCAAAGTTACCTATCCTCTCCACACCCAGTGCTTCTCCTGTAACAGCAAGTCTTGTAGAAATCATTGAAGTGCTAATGTATGCCCTTTACACGTGGCTCTATGCCAAGTCACAGGGTTTTGTTATAATTCTCCTCCTGTACACCTCTTATCATGTTGAATTTGTCCTTGGTATGGATGGCATCGCTATAAGTGAGGATTTAATTATAGCCATTTAGAGACAACTTAAGAACTCTTGTCTAATTTACTGCAGTTTTAAAGTGGAATCTGGATAAGAGTTCTAAAGTTTTAAAATACTGATGGATAAGCCACTTACTGAACAGTGTGTGTAGTGTGAATTCATTTTCAAGGAGAAGTGAAAGAAATATGAGCCCTCAGCATAATTAAAATCACATGAATAGAACCACCTTACAATCTCTGCCTTCATCATTTCAGGCTCTTAGGATTGTTATGATTGATCAATTGGCTTTCTATTCATCAGATCAATTATTGTATTATAACATGTCGTGGCATTTGTTCCAACTTGAAATATGTGTCTGACAGATTTTCATGGAAGATTTTATTTTAAAATCCTATAATATATATTTAACTTTATCTTATTATTTTAGACTCCATAATTTTGGTCTTTCTTTTCTGATCTCTCTACTTATGCGCATTCGAGAATACCCAGTAGATGTCTTATTATTGTAAGTCTTGTTAGTCTATGCCTGTGATCAAGATACAGTTTACTGTAGTGAGTTATTTCAGAGTATTTATTTTTAAAGTACTTATTTGTTTTGCAATGTTGTAAGGCCCTGCGGAGCAGTCTGATTTGCCCAGGGGCTTTCCAGTAATTTGAAGGTTCAGCAACTTGTATAAGATACAGTTCTTCACTTCTCTTTAGGTACATAGGAAAGGATATAGCCATAACCCAAACTACTTGCCTCTTACCTAAATATTCAAAAGACCAAATTCTGCTCTTGAGTGAGTACATGTGGATTAATTTGATCTTAATGGCTATTCTGTTTCCTATCTGCTTTAGCAACATTTTCACTATTAGAGTGATTTCCAGCCATAATACATAATATTGAATAAAGTCCCCATTATCTGGACATAGAGGACCAGATTCTCAGCTGGTGTAAATCAGTGCAGCACCATTGATTTCAGTGACTTACATCAACTGATTTTCTGTGATAACCGTGCTTGATTCTTCATGCTCTTATTTATTTATCTATTTCTACATTGGAAGTTGGTTCACACCACTGTTGTTTTTTTTTTTTTAGTAGTTGTTTTAGATGAAAATGTTGATGCTGATATAGAGCTTCTTTCCTATTTCTCTTAGGAGAAGGCTGACATGGATAGGATACTCCCAACTTCATTCAGGGCTGAATGCTTCTGCATGAGGAAGCTAGAGTGGAAAACAGATATGGTCATATCTTGCAGACCATGAAAACATGTTTGTTTTTAATGAGGTGCTCCATTACTGTTACGGTTCCCTCAGAATAAGACATGCTGTCTGCTGTTCCAGTTAGAAAGTTATAATATCTATAGAACCACTTGTTGAAAATCAAGGTCTTCAGCAAGAGAAAATTATTTCATTTTTGTTTCAAAGTTTTTAGTGATTTATGAAATTTAGCAAGGACTATATTGGGCTCGCAGGTGGTAATGATGCTCAGAGTAGCCCTGAAAACTTTTTTAATAATCCTGTAGTGGTTGCCATTTAAATATTAGCAGTTACCATTTTAAAATTATAACCATTATCATGATGTTACAGTGAATGCCTGTAATGCAGAGGCAGTGCTTATAACTTCCAAATGGTAAATATCAAGAGTCAACAATCATCTTATATTCATAACACGTTTCATTCAGAATAGGGCTTTTCCCCTTTCTCAGCAATGTATGCTATCAATAGATCTTGGCTCCATTTTATACACATTTTATACAATCGTAAGTACCTCTTATTAAGAGATAATTAGTCTCTCTATAGTTAAGGTGGCAATTGGGTTTCATTACAAGACTTCTTTTAGTTCTTGAAGTTGAAATCTGTATGTTTTCAGATTTTAAAATCTGCTTCTCTAGGTGAAGAATAGTCTCCATTAATGCATGTTTCTCAGTGAAACCAATAGAGAAATCTACAGACAGTTGGAGAAGATTTGTAATGACAAACCAGGGACAACTGCATAATCTTCAAGAAATGGATCATTTTCACATCCAGATTGCTACCCATGGCTGCTTCCATGGCAGGACTGATTCCCTGGAGAGGGTCAGGTATCCCATATCCAGGACAATGCATTATTGTGATCCTAAGGGACCCTCACTGCCAGCTGACAAAAGAGTCATTGTCATGTAACAGCAACTCCTATCAGGTCCAACAAACTCTCTACGCCTAGACACATGAGATTCTTTATAGATAAATAATATGACAGCAATGTAAGGTATCAAATAAAAGTTTATAGCATACTGGCCATTATAAGCATGGTGAGATGCATGTATGAGTGTCATGCAAGAAGTCATATGCATGAAAAATATTGTTAGACTAAGTAACCAGGAAGAGTTGAAAAACAAGCTTTTCCCAGACAAGGGAATGTTGATTCACCTGTCTTCATAAGTCTCTGATGAAAACAAAGCAGATAAGCCAGGCATAAAGGAAGCCCCCATATGCTTATTAAGTCAACAGAAAATAAAGAGTTTGGAGGGGAGATGTGAAACCAACAGGGAAAACTCTCAACTGGGGGGTACACTTCAAAAGAACACATGCTAAAGGTTTACTTGGCTATAAAAAGGATGCAAAGACATTTTTGTTGTCCATCACTGAGGAAGAAAATGAGACAGTGCTTTTTGTATCTATGAAAGTTGGATCCTGGTCCCAGAGGTTGGTGACACAGTGATGTTGTTTTAGGTGAGAAACTTAATTTACACAAAGGATTTTACCTTGCTAAAGTGATGGTTAGTCTCTTATAAGTGGATCTGGGGTGCACCAAATGTTACCTGCAAAGCAGAGTAAAGGCTGGAAGAGTCCTAAGAATTTTATTTGGGTTAGCTAACAGACTGGGGTGACAGGGAGCAGAGAAAGGTATAATATGATCAAATGGCTGAAAGCTGAAGCTAGACAAATTCAGACTGGAAATAAGGTATACATTTTTAACAGTGAGAGTAATTAGCCATTGCAATGGTTGTGGAGGATTTTCCATCACTGACAACTTTTATGCTCTAGAATTATTGTGGGGAAGTTCTATGGCCTGTGTTATGCAGGAGATCAGACTAGATGATCACAGCTGTCATGCAAATCTCTCTCTCTGAAGCAAGGGGAAACATGGTGACCCACAGGTTTGGGTGGCTTGAGGAAGTGTCAGTCATTTCCTGGTGTTGGGCCATGCTGAAGTGCAAGAGATATCCCTAAGTAGTAGTGCCTAGCATTTATGCTTTCCTGGGTCGCTTAGTTTATCTGGCATTCATTGTGCTTATTCTCTCCAAACCATTTTGGTTGTCTGGTATCTATCGAGGGCATTTCAATTGTGCTTTAATGAAGAAAACACAGTTAATAGAGAACCAATTAATCTGAGAGATAAATTGCTGACCTATGTCCTTTAATGGTGGTTACAATTGGTGTGATGTCTCATGGCAGAATCTCAAGAGAATAGGATTCATGGCCAACTTTGTCAAGCACAGATGATTATGGAATCCCTTCTCCCTAAACGCACACCAGAGTACACTTTTACATTATCCTGTGTAGAAAGAAAGGCATGTTTATCTACTTTTATTTTTATCATTTTTAAGTAAGGAATTAAGCCATAAGGAAGCAAATCTACTCTGAGATTTTTTATGCACCATTGGTTTGGGGTTAATAAAGGATGCCAAGTGGATTTTATGATTCTTTGTAGCATCAGGTATTGTCACAGCAAGTAATGGATTCCTTCTGAAGCAGGATGTCAAAGTAATTGCCAAGTCTGAGCAGTTCAGCATTAGTAATTAAGGTAAAGGGTTTTCCTTTTTAGCTTTACTTTGTTTTTTTTGTTGAGTATTTCTGTTTGTTTTTTGGCTCTATACTGTTTTGAGTGTTTGTTTATCAGAAGATGATGTCTAGTTTTTAAAGAGAATATCTTAGTTATATTTTTGTTTGATGCATGGAATGTCATATAAATAAAAGTTTATTACTGTTGTTCAATAATTGGCTAAAACTTCCAATTAATAACATACCCAACCTGTTGGACATGTTTGTGTCTATATAAATCTGGTAACACTGCTGTCAAATATTGTATTTTGAAGTTAAATTAAGCTAAATTCATCTGACAGATTTGTAGAAAATAACATCTGTATTCACGGTCATAGCACATAGTAGCTTATTTTGATTTTGATATATGTTATAGTTTTCAAATATCCTTTAATTTTTGTGTTTTATGAAGAGCAACTGCTGTATAAGAAGTATAATCCCTTCAATGTTCCTATCTATCTTCTGTTTTAGGGTTTTATACCGCCCTCCCTAACCACAGTATCTGAGCACCTTCCATATAAAACCAATTACGTATAGCAAAGTCCCTCGTGGAGATGATAGAGTCTCTGGCTCTCCTCCTTTTTTGGGTATAAAAACTCTGCTTGGGGTAGAGTTGGTTTGTTTTGTTTTGATGATTTACTCATCAGTTTTGGAGGGTTTGGGGGTTTGTTTGTTTTTC
The DNA here is from genome assembly GCF_002925995.2 of Terrapene triunguis. Taxonomy (NCBI): domain Eukaryota; kingdom Metazoa; phylum Chordata; order Testudines; family Emydidae; genus Terrapene; species Terrapene triunguis. Next base: position 14,117,795 of record NW_020664368.1, on the reverse strand, counting down.
AATTTTTTGGTTTTGATTTTTCAATATTTGAATCTAGCTTTGTCTGATCTCTTTTGAAAGTCTGCTCCAAGGTGGACCTCTGCAACCAAGAATGCTTTGTTCTCACACACTCCATCCTGGGCTTTGTCAGCTGCATCGCCCCAGAGGAGTGCAGCAGTCTTGGCAGTTCCTGGGTCAAATATTGGTCTTTTAATGAAGCTGGGAATTGGAACCTGATGAGTTCGTGGTGGCCTAAACCATGGAGGAGGCAGTTACCTGCACATTATGGGAGCTGAAGCTAATGCATTGTTTTCATAATCAGATACATACTTAGTACAGCACATCTAGAAAGCGTTGTCCATCCCTTTGTGCAGGGCCTAGCCAGTTCAGATTTCCCATTTATTTGAATGTGTTTACTATCACTACTGAACCATGTCTTGCTGAACTATAGTGAAGGTGTTAAGAAAAGAAAAAACAAACAAAGGTTTCACATTGATCAGATCTTGAAGCTGGAGTTACTTGTGTTGTTTCTTTGTGTCTGAAATGGTAACAAGACAAAGGGAAAATACTGTACTTGCACATTTGCAGTCTAAGAGCTAAGAACGCCAATGAACCAGAGATGGATTATTCCTTTACAAGAGGCTCTGTGCTGCGAAGCCTTTATAAAATATTATTACACCTCCAAAATGCTGAATGATAGCAATTCCAGTATTTCATGTGTTTAAATCTATTTTCATTTAAATACACAGTTTTGCACTCTGCTTCTTCCTTGAAGCTTTTCAGCAAAGTTATTTCCATAATCAGTTCTATAAAGAGGAGTTTAAAATGTAGCCCAGAAATACACTTTGCATGAATATTTCTATTTCTGTGTAATTTAGCTTTCTTAGGAAATACATTTTTAATATCTAATCATTTTTACTTATACACAACAGAACAGCGTAACATCATCCTACAGTGTCATTCGTAGGAAAGGCCACTTTCACTTTTCTTCCAGCAGCAACCAGTCTTAGGGCTACTAATATTGTATTAAAACAACTTTCAGAAATACTGACATCTAGAGAAAGAGAGACTCTTGTATGACTTATAGTGAAAACCTACAAGGCACGGTTTGATGCCACATTACTCCATTTTTGCCATTGAAACACCATTGTCTGAGAATTAGCATCTGAAGGAACAGACTGTGAATCAGACCCATGTTTTTATAGGTTTGGGAATTAGGTAGTGATGTAAAATCTGTTACAGCGAATTATTAACAAATGACTAACCACTTTGGACTACACTGGTTATATTTGGCATGCATTGAATTCTAGTTGCTGCAGTGAGTTGTGTTTTATTGGAGGTTCTCTCTGACATTGTATTGCATCTCATCCCAAAATACTCAGTGCCCCTCAGGCTGCTGACAGGACTTCCAGTTGTCTACTAAGTGCTCTGCTTGTCTTAGCTGCTTTTTAAATAGTGTGTACTGAAGGTTATTGGTCACCCCTTGCATATTGATTGCACTATGACCTGTACGTATAAGAGACTGATGTAAAAAGCATCCTCCTTTATGTAATTTCCACATTTAAACTAAAGACTCTTAAACTCCTAATTAGAGAGTTACGATTTTTTTCTCCTCAGGCCCAGTGCTAGCCATAGTTTGAGTGGCCAATGGTTTTTCCCCCCAGTGGGTTATTATATCTATAATTGTGGTTTTACATTCCTTTGATGTACTCTCTGTGTACTCTGTGAACTAGAGAATCCATAGCAAGACCTTGAAAACACACACAGTTAAGAATAGTGAGCGCAAAGTTTTTAAGGAGGATTTGCACAGTGGAGCAACCTTGTAAAAGACACCATTTAGTACAAAATCTTCCCAGAGGCCCCTTTGTTCTAAACACTCTACAAGCATGTAGAGTGACATGGTCTCTGCCCAGAAGTGCTTGCCATCTAATCTAAGACAAGATACACCAACTTGATTGAGTGTGACAAACAAGATGAGGGCATTGTGGAGAGAGGATCAGGATACAGATAATAAGACCACATGGTTCATAGGGGAGTTATGAGCCCAACTTGATGGTTGGGAATCATTCATAATATCTGTTAACAAACCCATCTGTTCCTCTAAACTAGCCATCACCAGTTAGCCCTTTCCAATAGATGTCATGGCAGAAGTTCTAGTTGAACAATATTTGTGTTTTAACAAGTACCTTATTTTTCACAACTTTTGTAACCCTGAGCTTTTGTCATCAGTTTGTAGCCATGGATAAGACTTTGATAATGGAGAGACAAGAGAGGTGAGGTAATACCTTTTAATGGACCTAATTCTGTTGGTGAAAGAGACAAGCTTTCAAGCTTACACAGAGATCTTCAGGTCTGGGTAAGGCAGTCTGTCTGTCTACAAATATAGCAGCATGATTTTTTTCCCCTTGTGGCAGCTGCTCTACAAACATATAAGAAGTCACATTTTGGATGCTACTAGAATACAAGCTGTCAGAGTTCAGGGCAATTTCACCTGTATTCCCCCCTCGTGGTCCACCAAAGAGCACCACTTAAAGGTTTCCAGCTCCCAGCCATCCTGTGTCTTGGGCCGAGACCCACATTTATTTCCCTCCTCATCGAGATTTTCCAGACTGCACAGTTCCCTGTCTATGCTTTCATATTCCCAGCAAGTTAAACTGCCTAAAAGGCATGTATTCTTTGCTTTCTCTCCAGAGGCTATGACCAGTGTATTGCCTGCAATTATTTATTACCACACAGCTCTTTATAAGCAAGCACATTTATTTAAAAGGTGAAAGCATTATAGGAAAAAAATTAAAAAAAATAAAACAACCAACATGCATGCTAAAAACCTTATCAGAGGTCACCCAACTCCAGCCCCAACTCCTTGGGTTTTGGTAGGTGTCTTTCCTTCAAAACCCTCAACTGGTTTTTCCCTGTGTTTGCAAGTTCATAACTGTCTCAGATTCATAACCAGAACCCAGGCTGGGCAGAGCTGTCATTTATTTATACAGTTTAGGCCTTTGATCTTGGCTTTTATTAACAGGTAATGGGAAGACAAAGACCCTCTTCTCAGGGCATAGCTTCTAGGCTAGGTTTCTGCATAACCAGAGTTTGGGAATTCACATTAACCTTTCCCTAGGGAATTCAGCAAGAAATCCACTTCACATGTATCATTCCAAATGTCCATTCTTGTCTAGCACAGTGTCAATATAGACCTTTAAACTTCTGGGCCCCACATCACATCTTCCCCCTATAGAGGTTACATACATTCCTGGCCCACAATATTACAGAAACCTTGTATTTAATACAATAACGCTTTTTTCAAGGCTATTGCAGGAAATTGTCATAGCTGTCACACAAGCAATAACAATTGATTTTGTCGTAAAATTAAATAAGCAGCGGTGGGCAGGGCTGCAACAAAATCATGTTCAAACCCACACAATGTTGGGCGTTAAGACAGTTATGAAAATCTAATGAATGGTGCTGCTATCTGGATTTATATTTGTCTGATATACTTGAGAGTTTCACCCAGTTTGAAAGTCCCTGTTTAGGAGAATAATATTGCAAAAAGTAATTGTGTAGATGTTTTGTGTATCATCTAAAGAGATGAGTTTCATCTGGGTAATGATTTGTTATGAAGATTTTTCACAACTGCAGAACCCCCAAACTATAAGCCAGATTCCATCCTCCTTTAACTGTGGTTTAGCAAGCACGAATAAGAACTGTAATGTGTAAGTGAAATTCCAGTGTTAAAGCGGAGTGGAAACTAATGGACAGCTGCTCACATTAGGCTCCAACATTGTTTGTGTGGCTCAAGAGCATGAGTACCCAACCTTAGGGCAGATTGTTAGGAACCAGGACACAAACCCCAAATTGGTTGTGAGTTCTATACTTAGATATCAGCAACCAATTATCAGATGTAAACTCCTCAGGCATTATAACAGCCTAAACATGAACTCTGACAGTCCCCCTGGGTTCTCCAATCTGTCTTGCAACACAAGAGTGGCATCCTTTGTGAAAGATGCTCCCTTACCCCCAAAATCACAGCAATATTCAGGTTGCTCCCAGTCCCAAGGGACCAGTCACTTACCTCAGGTCAATTGTACCTTAGATCTCATACCAAAGTCAACCCTTGTAGCCAATTCTATAATAAAATGTCTAAGCATTTATTAAATAAGAAAAGGAAACAAGTGTAATGCAGGTAAACATAGATACACAAGATGAGTTACAATCTTAAGTTTCAAAAGGTAAGAGAAGCTTCTATAATAAGCAAGGTCTATATGTTCTTTAGGGCTAACCTAGTCTAAGTACTGAGGTTTTCTTGCGTCTGCTTAGAAAATCTTGCCCCCAAAAGTCCATGCAGAATGGAGATACAGTTCCTTCTTGCTAAGGTTTTTTATTTCCCTCATACCATGTGCTCAGAGCTGAAAAATCAGCTGATGGGAGTAATTCACTTGCATGACTCATCTTCATGGTTGGAGAATAGCTGAACAATGAAGACTTTTGTCCTCTTTCATGTTCCACAATAGTCCATCTGGTGTGATGTTCCATCCTTGTTGGGCAGGATGTAACCTTTTGTTGGAGACCAGCACTTTGCATTTGTTAATGTCTCTCTCCTGTCTGGTGATGTACACAGTCACAGAGGCTTACAGTACAAATGCTTAAGTATTACCTTACAACATGTGATACAAATGATATGAGTGAGATTAATGCATACAGCAACTCAAAAGCATTCAATAAAGTCTAAACACATTCTTATAATCCTAATGCCTATTTTAACAATACTAACATACAGGTGATCCAGACTGGTTTCAGCTATGTATTTGTTAGGGTTAAGTTAAGACATGGGGACCTTGGCTTGAGCTGGCACCTGGTCTGCCAGTATCACAGTAACCATGCTATTCAGCAAGATGAATAAAAGAGGAGAATTTGAGATAGGGAATGGTTGCAAGAGAAGAGGAGGAAAAGAGGAAGGTGGTGAAAGTTGTTATGGGGGAGAGACTTGGAAGTGCCAGCTGTGGGGATGTACTGTGATGAGGAGAGAAGTGGAAAACTCTAGATAGATTGATAGGATTAGCAGAAGCATTGCTGAGAAGAGGACCAGGAATGTGATCTGAGATGCAGATACCTGCAACAGCAGGACCAAAATAAGAATAGCTGGTTGTAGGTTGGTACCCATGGGGCAGAGTTCAGGGACTGAAAATGATTGGTGATGGGGAACAAATTTGCACTCTCTCTCCACAAGTCTCATAATTCACTTCACTTTCCAGCTTCTGTCTCAGTGGGGCTGTGGAGAAGCTTTTGCATGTGTTTATTAATATGATTCAATTTGGTTGTGGGAGCTGGTAGAGGCAGAATAGGCATGGCCACCTTTCATGCTATTAGAAGTTGGTTGAGCAGTGATTTTCTGTCAGCATCTATGCACACCTACCAGAATTTTTCCAATAGTATGTTAAAGAGTGGTGTTTAGCTCATTTGATAGGTAAGAGCCTGTTATTTAAACAGCTTATTAGCCTGAAAGCTAACAATTCAATTAAAAACTAAACTAATTAAGAGTACTTTAATCTGTTTGATCCTTTAGGCCATGTCTCCATTATGTACAGGAAGGATAAGGAAACCTTGTGAAACTCCATTGTTTCCCAGTCTGAAAATGTTGGATTCTGTGAAAGAAAATAAATAGGTGTAGATGTTCATTTCAGAATGAGGAAGAGATGCAATGCACAGAAGTTAAATACAATAGAGGCAATTTGTTAATACTGACAATAAGTTACACTAATTCACTAGGGCTAAAGGCATCTTTCTATAAGACAGAATTCCTTAAAATACAGATTCAATGAGGACTGTGAAAGCTTTTATGGAATATTTAAGTCTGCAGGGGACAGGAGAAAGGATGGTCCAGTGTTTAGGGCACTAGCCTGGGACTCTGGAGACTTGGGTTCAGTGCCATGCTCCCATACAGACATCCTACGTGCCTTAGACAAGTCAATTAGTCTCTTTGGGAAGAATCCACAAAGCTGCGTAGGAACCAAAGTCCCCCTGTGTGATGCACAAAATTCCTGCCAAACCCTGGTAGGTTCTTAAACTCACTCAACGCCTGCATTGTTCAAAGTAAAAATTCCCTAGAAGCGTATGTTCCTACCGCTTGCCATGTGCACTGCTGCCTTGCTCTAGGCATCTGGATGCCTACCTACCACATAAGCCCCAGAGCAATTCACAAATGAGAGGAAGATGGACATTTAGCTGCCTAACTCGCCAAAGGGCCCAATCTGGTAGGTGCTCTCTGAGCACGCTTACCAGATTTGTCCCTATTCAAAAGCCAGCTATTGGTGCTGGTGCTACCACAACCCATCTTATAAAATTCCCCCCTCCCTGGCAGAAAGGATTTGCACAGGGGTCTCCCACCTCCCTGGGGAGTTCTGTAACCGCTGAGCTATGGGATAGGCTGATGTGGGACTCCCTCAGTCTCTCCCATTGAAGCTCTTCCACTGTGGATAAATAAATGAAGAATGATTGGACCAGGGGGACTTGACTCTCTCTCTCTCTCTCTCTCTCGCTCTCTCTCTCTAGCCTAATTTAGAGAAAGGTGTGGGGTTGCCCAGCTTAGGTAGCTCTGTGCCTAGAGTGCTGGCTTTTGTGGACTAAGGCACCTCTCTTTCCCTAGTCATTGTACAGGAAGCCTAATTCAGCTTTGTGGATTACAGTGTTGTTCCTGTGATTTTCTAGGCACTTAAAAGTTTGGTGCTGTGAAGCTCAGTATTGCAACACTTAAGTCCCTTTGTGGCTTCCACCTTTTGTACCTTAATTCCTCATCTGCAAAATGAGGTTAATTGTACTACCCTACCTCACTGGAGTGTTGTGAGGGTAAATACATGAACAATTGTGAGGGGTCAGTAATGGGGGGGCCATATGAGTTCAGGAGTTAGAAAGTCAGGGTGGGTTTAGGCGCATTTATAACCTGTGACTATTTGCTCAAATGTTTGGCAGGATTAGCAAATGCTGTCCACACAGCACTAGGCCTCCTTCCTACCCTGCTTTTTCCAGAGCGCTCTGTATATCCCTTTCCATGCAACCACTCTCTTACTTTTACCATTATGTATCTTTAGGTGGACCCTTGCCAGCTCTTTGTGGGTTTTCAAGGGATCATGGGCGGTTGACTCTAGCAGGTTTTATGGAGGAGGCAATATGAGGCCTCCACATCAAAGTCCTTGTGGAGCTTAGATTTAGTCACGATCCTCAATAGGACAGCGAGAGGTGGGGGAACAGTTTCACTCCCACTACAGCCAGCGCCTACATATCAGAGATAGGTACATCCCACTGTTCTTGTCTAAAAACCTGCATGCAACACTCCATCTTTGTGTTCCCACCAACCCAAATCATTCTTCAACTCAGCATTCTACAAATGGTGCCTCTTGGCCTAACATGCTGGCTTGGCAATATATGTTAAAGTTTATTTACATTTAGGAATTATGTGGTCATATGGCCACTCTCTGTAGCACTGGATGTGAAAAAAAGCTTCTTGTTTTTGCAAAAAACATGTCTATGTAGAAAGTATCTCTGAAAACTGGACGCATAGTGCTTCACATGAGACTTTTCACTCATACTCAGTGCCTCTGGCTTACAAGTAAGTCTCATATGGCTGCAATTAAAAAGATGTCAAAAAAAACTTCATGGCAAGTAGGGTAACATGCTCTAAAGGGGGTTGTTTCAATTTTCAGTGCTTTGAGTCCTGTTGAGCTTGGGACTCAGATCTTTATCAGCTAGTCACCCTTCCTACTCTAGATATGTCAGATGATAGGGTGCCAGTTAAAACATCTTTTGGAAATGTTGACAAGTATCTGAAGGGAGAGAGCCAACTGTTTCATATAAATGAAGATGACTGAGGAATAACAGTGGAGAGTTTTGCTCCAGCGGTAGTATATCAATGAATCTGAATGTGAATGGCAAGAGAAATTTTGCTTGGGGGAGTGGAACCTGTAGTAATTCCACCTTCTGCTGTGGGTTCTGCCACCAAGGCTGACACTGATGAATTGCGTAGAGGGAAGTGTGAGTGTAAAAGCGGGAAAGGTTAAGCACTGGTGTTCGGCAAAGAAATAGAGAGATAATTAAGGTAATGTGTGACATCTCTCTTATTACAGAGCAAGGCTGTAGCTGCGCAAATTCAGGCAAGTTAAAAGAACAAACTGAATTAGTGAAGGAGACTCGTCCTTTGTGCCTACATTCTTTTAAAATGTATTGCTGCAAAATTTGTTGGATGTGTTTACTAGAAATGGTTTGCAGAGCTATTTTCTTCTTTTAAATTTGTTAGAAAAGGGGAAGACATTTGTCTCAAGTTCTCAATTCACTGTGGAACATGTACAATTATGTTCTCCCAGTTTTCAGCATAATCTTTGCATCTACTATGCAAAGGAAGTAGGGAAATCAATCTGCAAGCCACACATTTGAAGGCTATAACAGCATCTTGCCATTTGGTCTTTCTTCACATAGCTTTTTTCCTTTTTATTTCTTCTTTCTTTCTTTTTTAATCCTTTACTCTTCAATAGATGTTTACTCCCCACATTGCTCATTTCTCAGTGTACACAGGCAATTCATTTCTCTCTCTCAGAAAATTAAGCAATTTAATGCACTGGGCAGAAAAAAGCTATTTCTAATTATTTCTCCATATATCCTAAATATATTACTTCTACTATGAAGGTTAAAAGAGAGAAGAAGAATAAAAAAAAAAACCTGCTGGTGGGTACGACTCTACTTCAGTCAGTTGTTTGAACGAAATCATTTTCTCTGCAGTAAAGGTCTTAAACATTTCCCATTTCCCATCTGTATTAAACCAGGGTGATGATAGAATCAACTAAGATTGCAATTTTGCAGTATCTGGTTAGCTGGAGGTAATCATATCAAAAATCATTCATCAGTCCAGGATTATGATAGCAGCTCTACAGTCTTGTAGCATGCACACACGTTTTAATCAAATAAATACTACAAGTGAAAGTGATAAACTGAAAAAAATGCAATGTTAACTATTTGTGCTGGTATTAAGAAAGCAATTTGTCAAATTCATTCTGTTTACGCACAGTAGAGGATCTATCTAAAGGGACACAGTTTAGTTACTGTGTTTGTTGCTCACAACTCAGTTTTATGTTTCTCTTAATTGCATTGGTCACTGAGGAAGTGACATTGAAAGTATTAGATATACAAGTTGTACCAGCGTTATTGTATTATTTGCTTTTCCTTTGAAATGTTTTAGATTCTTTGGATGAAGTTAGTTCAAAATTCTGCAGAACAGGATGTGCTTTTTAGTTGTTTCTTCTACCATGTGAAATCAGTATTCACTCACTTGTTTTGGCTAACCCTTACGAATATCATGTCCTCGTATGGCTGCATAAGATTGTAAAGGGAAGTGAGAATACTAAAGAGAGCCAAGAACTTCTCTGAGTGAGCCTCAGAAAGGGATAGGAGAGAGCTAATTGGCCATATCTTCTTCCATACAATTCTAAAATAATTAAGTAAACTATGAAGAATTTTGGTTTTTTTCTTTCATTTTGTACTGGGCCTGAGACTGGTTTCCCTTTTTTTAATCTGGCGTGTTTTGGAGGTTTTCTGTTGGTGATATACGGTGCATCATAGGGCATATCTAACAAGGGAGCACACACACTTTGAAAAGAAAAAACAGTCTTCTCGCAGCAGAGGTACTGGACATCTACTGGGCCCAAAAACGGGATAAAAAAATGTGTTGGGGGAAAAGGCAACTTGGACCTTAAGGAATTTGTGATAAGCAGTAAGTGTGACAGAAATTGCAATGTTATGCAGTATTTTTGAGAGAATATATTGTACTAAGTTTATGAATGGTTTTGTATCATTGTGAGCCAGGGATTGTGTGCAATTCTGGCAGGGGGATGTTTATCATAGCACCTCTGGGAACTAAAAACAGTGGAGAATAATTAAGGTTACTCCCTGTAACTCTGAACACCTCCAAAGAGGTACCACCCCCTGGGAAGGCTTGTTTATACAGGTTCAGAATGGGTTTTTCAGAGAACAATAGACAAAAAAGAGGTTTAAATTAACACAGGGGCCTTCTTTTGTTTCAACAGACAATCAGAACAGTCTGTCCAAGAGGGGGTGGGCAAACCTTGCAGAAGGCATAGAAAGACTTTGCCTTACTACTAGGGCCCCATAAGGCTGATGGGTGACCTCTGGTAAAAAGGTTGAAAAAAGGGTTTAATAGGGTTTAAAAGAGAACTAGATAAATTCATGGAGGATAAGTCCATTAATGGCTATTAGCCAGGATGGGTAAGGAATGGTGTCCCTAGCCTCTGTTTGTCAGAGGGTGGAGATGGATGGCAGGAGAGAGATCACTTGATAATTACCTGTAAAGTTCACTCCCTCTGGGGCACCTGGCATTGACCATTGTCGGCAGACAGGATACTGGGCTGGATGGTCTGACCCAGTATGGCCATTCTTATGTTTTTATATCAAAGTTTAGCATTTGTGTAGGAATGTTAAGTATTTTATAAGGTTTCCCTGTAATGCTTTTCCCTTAAGTATAAAATATATTTTGCTTTGTGAAGGCTGATCGGTAACTGATATACACTGTTGTAGCCCCTGGAGAAAGATTAACCATAGGTGCTGAACCCAGGTCAGACCTTCTGGGGGAATCACAGTAAGGTGCAGATGGACTGCAAGCCTAAATCTCTGGGTTGGGCGAAAGAGAGCTGCAGGTCTTCACCCAAGAGAGCCTGGAATCTTAATCAGGTGCCCTCAAGAGACCACAGAGGGAGAATACCCCTGAAATTCTGAAAGTGTTGGGTGTGGGGGGAGGACGAAGGCTACTGATTTAGTGAGGTTGTGAAGAAGGAGAAAGACTTTTCAGAGTACGTGGTGGCATAGTGAAGCTTATGATGAGAAGAGGGAAGGATCTCTGGCCTTTTAAATACATACTGCATTATTCTACAGTAATGGGCCAGAACATTATAGTTTATGAACCATAGTGTTAGTAGAGTGTTTCTGCATTTTGATCCAGTACTGGGGAAAATGGTGATATTGTTTTATAAGTGTGGATGCGAGGCAAAAAAGCAAGGAAACAACACTTTGGAGACTCCAGTAAGCTTCAAGTCAATCTGGGGCAAGCTTTTCAACCTCCTTCCCCTGTCCCCTTTGGCTTCAATGCCCAAGATCCATTGTTTAGCTTTCTTTGCCTTCATCATGTACAGACTTCCATTTCACACTAATTAGAGGGGTTAGTGGGCTCTGGCACTGGGTTAGGTAAAATAATGCATCCAGGACTTTTGTGTGTGTTTGTGATAGGAGTTAGGGGAACAGTAGATTCATGAATCTTGTTAAAGAGGAAGTGTGTCAGGCCCCACAGGTCTTGAATCTGGGTCTGTGGGTGTCCTGGGAGCCATCACACTCCAATCCTCCACCAGCAGCTCACAAACAATAGCTTAGACCAGGGTCCCTGAAGCCCAACTGGGGCACAACCTTTGCCCCTATGCTCTGATTGGGAGAGATCCAAGGTTCCTGATTGGGCCACAGCCACTAGTAAAGCCAGATGAGGAAACAGGAAGTTGTCCATACAGTTGGTCTCGTGATCACCTTTTCCTGCCTTCTGATCCTGAGTTTCCAGTATCCTGACTCAGCCTGACTCTTGGTTCTAGTTCCTGCCCTTTGGTTCCATCACCCGATCCTGTAATCCTGGTATCCTGACATGCCCTGACTCTTGGTAACTGACTCTTGATTCCTGCCCTCCAGTTTGGATCTCCTGGTGTTCCTGCCTGGCCTGATTCCTGGTAACTGGCTCCTGGCCCCTTGGCCTGCCCAACACTAAAACCTAGGCCAGGATGCCCATACACCCATAAAAGCTAGCATGCCCTGGCCAGAGCTATGTTAAATGGAAATATATTCTGATTTATAATGGTGCTCAGGTGATTTTTGCTACAGTGTTCTTCTCCTGCATGAAGTAGCTCTGACAATATCCATGTAGTGCTTAAGCACAAGGGGCTGTCAATAAATGGTGTAACACATTAGGGGATTGGTGGGGCCTTAATGTTGTATGTTTGGTTCAGTGTTGCAGGGGGTGAAGGGGTCTTTAAAATCACCAAAAATGTGTTACATCATTTATGGACAGCCCCAAAGCAGTAAAAATTCTACCAGTATTTCAGCCTATCCTTAATCGGAAGAGAGAGAGGGTATGTCACCTGCAGCTTCAGGTATGTCAAGATTTGCTTATCCATACTAAGCTTTGGATATTAGCACTTCAATCTTTATGTTCTTTTCTAAAATGATATTTCTGAACATCGTGAGGTGGGTCTGTGACAGAAGTGATTGCACAAAAATGTTATAAATACTATAGGAGCAGCTATGTAAGAATGCAACAACATTGATAGTAACCTGTATTTGAGAGAGACAGTATAATTTATATAGGGGCAGGAGAATGTTTAGTGAAGTCAATAAGGACTGTGGGAAGAACAAACAGGGAAGCAGCATAATGTTTTTCTGGGTCTGAATAGCTAGGTACACACTTGAAAGACAATGGTGCCCAACTATTAGCATGATAGATCCTGCATCTAGGTTCCAATGCATTGTAAACCTTGTTTTGCAATACCTGATCAAAGGGCTACAAACAATTTAAAAGTGGTTTTGATTCCTGTGAAGGTGGAGGGCACTTGTCAGAAGCTGTCTACGGGAGACAGGCTGACACAGAGAGAGACTGGCTCTTTGAAGCAGTCTAAAGAAATTGGTCCTTCCCTGATGTAGGGAATGGTAAGCATTTGGGGAAAGCAAGCTCTGCATTTAGCCTGGTTTATTCTTTTTAAGGTATATTTTCTCTGCTGTGCTTTTTGTCCTAAATTAACAGTGCTTTACTCAAAGAAGGCTGTTTGGTCACTGATTACCATAGTTATTACCTTAGAAGTAACAAAACTGTAGGGTATGAGCATAAGCCAGACCTGCTAAGGTGGTCACAGTTGATACACAAGAGACTGCCACCAGGCATCCAGTCTGGAAATGGGAGAATAAGGTGATTCCACCCCAAGAGAGAAGTAATAGCCCAAGAGCTAATGAGGGTGCATGCAGAGAGACCAGGAGAGGTCAGAGGCTAGGGTTGCCAGGTGTCCAGTTTTTGACCGGAAAGTCCAGCCAGAAAGGGGACCTGGCGGAGTCTGGTCAGCAGTATCAGTTACTAAAAGTCTGGTTACCACAGTAACTGTGATCAGCCTCCCTGTCAAGAGGGCAGGAAGAGCAGCAGCTATCAGCTGCTGCTGCTGATGGAGAGAATTGGCTGGTTCCCATACCCAGCTCCAGCATCTCAGGTGGAGAGGTAGGTACCAGTGTCACAGCTGCCGGGGGAAGGGGAGGGATTGATCCTGTCTGCCCTCCATTACCCTGATGTGCCCAGATTTTCCCACTCCAGGGACTGACCCCCGCTTCCGCACTGCACACAGTGCATGCCCCCCTGCTGCCTGTTACTGCCTCCCCTCACACACATAGCACACCCCTGCTCACTGACCCTTACCACCTCCTCCCAACACACTGTGCCCCCATTGCTGCTAGTTAGTGGTCCCCCAACTCCAGCACCCTGTCTCTGCCAGATAGTCACCCCACACGTAGTATGCCCCATCAATTTCTGTTAGTCCTCTCTTCACAACCAACCAATGGCAGTTACTGCTCCTGCCACACCCCCAACATCCCCTAAATGACTTCTCCCTCCCAAAATCTTAGTGCCCCCCCTACAGCATTTCCCCTCAATGCCAGTTAGTGCCCCTACAATCCCAGCTCCCCTCAATGCCAGTTACTGACACCCCCCTCCACATACACATCTTTGGGGGGAGGGGTAGCTTAGTGGTTTGAGCATTGGCCTACTAAACCCAGGGTTGTGAGCTCAATCCTTGATGGGGCCACTTAGGGATCTGGGGCAGAAATCAGTACTTGGTCCTGCTAGTGAAGGCAGGGGGCTGGACTTGATGACCTTTCAAGGTTTCTTCCAGCTCTATGAGATAGGTATATCTCCGTATATTATATTATTATTAAGTAGAGCAAGGCTACTTTTTTGTGAGTTATAAAGAGTGTGAATTAATACATTTCTATTCAAATAATGTTCTGAGATGCTTATTTTAGTGACAATTTTTAAAATAAATTTGGTTTAAAATACAATACTTTCTTAAACAGCCAAAAATCACTTGCCAGCTTTTCAAAGGAATATTTAGACATCAAAAAAGACTTAATTTCTGAAAAACAAATCTGTGCATAATATGCCAGAAGCCATAAAATTTGTACCAAATTTAGAGATTTTAAAACAGAAACGATGATTAGGACTATGGAAAATGGGCCGGGTAGATAGCTGCAGGCTGGCAAATGGGTTGTTGCTTTTTATAGCAGAATTACATATGCTGCCAGGTTTGTTTGGCATGATCTTGGGATATTATGTTTTAGCAAGGCATTCTTGTTTGTGTAGCAGAAACTTTCTACGTTTGTGGAACTTCTCATTCGCCCTCACCGCAAGAAAAAAACTCACTTTCCTGTTCCATTTGGTATCTAATAACACATAGAAATGAAGTGGGAGGGGTTTTTAATCAAGTTATAGGAAGATTTTTAAACTTTTGTTTTTGGATATTAGTGGTGGTGATACTTCTCATTTAATATAGATGCACTTAAACCTGTTTAACCTTCACTTAAATCGATTTGGTTTAATTTAGTAATTTACTAGTACATGCTAAACAAGGACTAAATAGGTGGAAGTATATCTACATTAAGGTGTCTCACCTATTTAATGACAGGTTCAGTATGCCAACATTTTTATGGCTGACTTAGAACAACGCTTCCTCAGCTGTCATCCCCTAACGCCCCTACTCTACTTGCGCTACATTGATGACAACTTCATCATCTGGACCCATGGAAAAGAAGCCCTTGAGGAATTCCATCATGATTTCAACAATTTCCACCCCACCATCAACCTCAGCCTGGACCAGTCCACACAAGAGATCCACTTCCTGGACATTACAGTACTAATAAACGATGGCCACATAAACACCACTCTATACCTACTGACCCTATACTTACCTACATGCCTCCAGCTTTCATCCAGATCACACCACTCAATCCATTGTCTACAGCCAAGCTCTACTATACAATCGCATTTGCTCCAACCCCTCAGACAGAGACAAACACCTACAAGATCTCTATCAAGCGCTCTTACAACTACAATACCCACCTGCTGAAGTGAAAAAAACAGATTGACGGAGCCAGACGAGTACCCAGAAGTCACCTACTCCAGGACAGGCCCAACAAAGAAAGTAACAGAACGCCACTAGCCATCACCTTCAGCCCCCAACTAAAACCTCTCCAGAGCATCATCAAGGATCTACAACCTATCCTGAAGGACGATCCATCACTCTCACAGATCCATCACTCTCACAGTCCTTGCTTACAGACAGCCCCCAAACCTGAAGCAAATACTCACTAGCAACCACACACCACACCACAAAAACACTAACACAGGAACCTATCCTTGCAACAAAGCCCGTTGCCAACTCTGTCCACATATCTATTCAGGGGATATCATCATAGGACCTAATCACATCAGCCACACTATCAGAAGCTCGTTCACCTGCACATCTACCAATGTGATATATGCCATCATGTGCCAGCAATGCCCCTCTGCCATGTACATTGGCCAAACCAGACAGTCTCTACGTAAAAGAACAAATGGACACAAATCAGACCTCCAGAATTATAACATTCAAAAACCAGTTGGAGAACACTTCAGTCTCCCTGGCCACTCGATTTCAGACCTAAAAGTCATAATATTACAACAAAAAAACTTCAAAAACAGACTCCAACGAGAGACTGCTGATTTGGAATTAATTTGCAAATTGGACACCATTAAATTAGGCTTGAACAAAGACTGGGAGTGGATGGGCCATTACACAAAGTAAAACTATTTCCCCATGCTTATTTCTCCCCCCACCCCCCCCCACTCCGCTACAGTTCCTCATATCTCCTTGTCAATTGCTGGAAATGGGCCATTTTCATTACCACTACAAACAGTTTTTTTCTCTCCTGCTGATAAAAGCTCACCTTAACTGATCAGTCTCCTTATAGTGTGTATAGTAACACCCATTGTTTCATGTTCTCTGTGTATATATATATCTTCCTACTGTATTTTCCACTACATGCATCCGATGAAGTAGGCTATAGCCCATGAAAGCTTATGCTCAAATAAATTTGTTAGTCACTAAGGTGCCACAAGTACTCCTGTTCTTTTCACCTATTTAACTACACAGACCTCAAATTAATTTAGTTAAGTCTGTACAACTTTTCTAATATAGACAAGCCCTAAGTATTAGGACACAATTGCAAATAGTTGCACTGTGTATAATACAACACTGAATCTGCTCATTAGGTTTGCTTCATTTGAGTGTGCATTTAGTTTTCTCTTTTAAAAATAAAAAAGTCCCTGATAAGGTATGTGAGTAAAACCTACCTACAGAACAGGTAAGACTATTTAATGAATGCTTGTAAGGCTAGAGTTTTTTTTCTACGTGATTTTTCTGTGGAGAATTTTGGTATAAGAAGGAATCAAAGTATGAGGAAAAAAGTTTTCCAAAAGGCAAAGAACAAGCACTTCTTTTAAACATCTCATGCTGTTCTAAGTCTCATGAATCAGCACCAGCTTGTTCAATCACAGCAGCTTCCTGGGAGGGGGAAGCAAACGGGGTGAGGATGCGGCCTCAGGGGGAAGAGCCGAGGCAGGAGGCGGGGCCTCAGTGGGAAGTGCCAGGGGAAGGGGCATGGCCTCAGGGGGAAGAGGTGGGGCAGGGGTGTCCAGTTTTCAGCAATTAGAAACTTGGCAACCCTAGCAGAGGTATATTTTCAGGAAATGATAGATTGGCAGTGTCCTTCCAGTGAAGCACCCAAAAATGCTAATATAATTTACAATATATTTTTTTTCTGAGAAGGTGACTTTGATAAACCAAATGGAGCCTCATGATGGTTTTGAGACAACTACTTAGTTAATGTATCTGTACAGTGCCTTGAACATGTAAAGTGTGAGATATATATATATATATTTTCTACCAAAGTCCTCTCTAATGTTACTCCACTGATGGAAAAATATAGCAGCCACTCTTCAATGATATCTGACTGGACCCTAGAAATTGAAATGGAAATACCCCATTTTTTATGACACAGTGAGCCTGACCCTGCAGGTCTTGATTTCATTGGAACTTCTCCCTTTTCCGGTTGACTTCAGTGGAATTTCCCTATATAGAGTCCTTGCAGAATTGAGACATAATCTAAGCTTTTGCTTGTGATTATTTTATTGTGAAAACTGAGAATACAAAACAGAACTAGCCTTGCCATGAAGCATAAGTTTGCTGTTTCTACAGAATCAGTGTTAACAGTTCTGCTGTTTTGAGATCATGTCTGAGCATTGAGGCACATCTAATAAAATATATATGGGTAGGATTTTCAGGTTCTAAACCAATATCTCTTCAGAACAGGTACTGTGTGTATACCATTTTTAATAACAGACAGAAACATCACTAGTTCTTGTTAGAGGAATCATTTATACAATTCTTGTCTACCTATTAAATGCAAGTAATTACATCCCAATGCAATGCAATGCATTTTATTGTATACAGAAGAAAGAGTGCTTAGAATTATACACATTTTACTCCTAACAACCAAAATTTGGAATGAATGGAGGAGTCTAGGAGTATAATTATGAGATTAGTTTACAACCCTTCATGTCAGCTGAGAAAGCCATTGTGGGGCTGCAGTTTCTGTCCCCTTAATACATTCCAGTCGTGCTTTTGTACAGATTCAATGCTCCATTGCTTCAGCAGAAACACACAGTGGGGCCATGTTATTATGCAGATTATCTCATCAACCAGCCAGTGCTAGACTCTGAGATCTTAGCAGGAGTATTTGAGGAAACAAAGTGGAAGCCCCATGTGAAGGAATTGTCTTCCAGCTTGCTTTCAGTGATCTGCTGTTATCAATGGGAATATATCACAGAATTATTTTAGTTGGAGGAGGGAAGGATTTTCCAGATTTCAAAGAATAAAAGCAAATGACTGAGAGAGTAGGACAATTGGCTGGAATTCTGTTAGTATCTATAGTAGAATTCTGTAGTATATATAAATATAGATGTGCTTATATGACAGTAACTAAAGGTCCAAATAATTAACAGATTTTCCAATTAACATTCATTCTGTTTCATCTTGAATTCTGCCTTCCTTTATGGCAGTCAATCATTGGAACTCAGTTTGTGGATTAGAGTGATTTTCGATGTATTTTCAAACAACCTTATGTAAGTGTACAAACTCGTTCATCGATGCTACATATTTGTGAGGGGTTTTTTTTGTTTGTTTTTTGCTGATGCTACAACTTTCAAATATATCATCAAATACACGCTCTATCAAATACAGCCACAATCAATCAGTTGTGTGATCAAAGGTACTCTACCAGGGTTTTTTATTATTAATCAAAAAAGAGAAAACTGAAATGCAAAGTTAAATGGAAAGTTAAAGAGCTCTATTGTATGGCAGCCGGCATGAAGTTGATAACCCCCTATGCTCCACATTTCTGGATTAATAAACACTCTCCTGGTTCCTGCATCTGGAGTGAGAGTTCTATTTTGCATAAGATGACCTTGGTTGAGGCAAGAAAAAGAATGTTATTCACTTTATAACTTGCCGTTAGCACCAGTTTCAATGAAATAACACACCCAGCTCTTTCCCATTTTTTTCATTTCTTTGTAGCTTTCATCTTTCAGGACATCAGACAAGAGCACATACAAAACAGCACCCTTCATTCTGCTGCTGCTGCTGTGCGCACTAGGTTGGTTATGTGAGGGCTCACAGAGATTCTCTCTGATGGTCCTTTTTTTTTTTTAAAGGACTGAATTCAGCACCCATTAAAGTCAGTGAAAAAACTGCCATTGACTTCACTGGGTTTTGGATTGATCCCTAAGGTTTAGTAACCCTGATCTCAGGTGAGAAAGACAGATCCTCACAGTTTCTGTTTTGCATCATAAGGCCAACAGGAAGTATATCTGCTGCTAATTTTCATTGTAGTGTGTTTTTTGTTTTGGTTTAGAGTTCATGTTTAGAGTTTATCATTTCAGTGGGTAAGAGAACCGTTCTGCACCACCATTACTGTTTGAAGGCCCACCAGTGTGCCACTACTATGGGTCTTCTAGATGTTTCCTCTTATACACAATTCCTCTTCATTACTTCTGTGAGGACAGGATACAACCTGCTTACAAATTTTATAGCTAGCAATATTTTTATTGTTGCTCAGGAAAGACTCCTAAGAGACATTCTATTTTATTTTTTTTAGAGACATTCAGAATGTTTTCACTATTATGAATGATGACCCAACTATACAAGGGAAAAAGTTTAACTGGCGTATATTTTTATGGATTGCCCTAATACTTTGATTTATTACAACAGTATCAGTCCAAATCATGCCCTGATCATCCTTCAAAAAGAATAAGGGTGATCTCTACGCTGCACATTCAATGTACATTGTGGGGTGTTCACAGTGTCTTCAGAGGAGACACTTTCAGGTCTGTATGCAAGTGTTGTAGGAATAAACATCTTCAGTTAGATGCATATATCCTTGAAGATACTGACCCAAAATCATCCCTGATTTAAATCACATTGAAGATGATGAGATTACACTAGGGATGAAGTTGGCTCATTATATCAATGTCTTAATTGTTTTTAAAAGCCTTTCCAATTAAATAATGACTAAAATAAATAAAACACAACACAGTATGGAATTAAAAGATATTTTGTGATACAACACAATGTCTGATTATTTATCAGTGAATGTTTTCTTTTACACTCCCTGTATAGTTTGTATCCAGTATGAGCGTTCTTATTCGTGACACAAATTAAAGATCTCCATCTACTGAATTGCAATACTCAAGTATTCCACATGGTACATTTAATAAAATAGCTGAATAGCACATTTCAGAACTCGGTCACATACTGTAGACTCATAGATATGGATTTTGAGACCATCTGTATTATGAATCTAGCAACAAAGTCATTCACATCATGTACCATACAATAACATCCAGGGAGATATTTTAGGAGCATTGGGCCTTAGATTGCAGACATTCAGCAAGCCACTACAAAATGCTTATATTGACCTCATCCCTATGAAAGTCATAGTGTCCAAATAGATTCTTGCAAATACAAAAAGGTAACGAATATGAGAGTTTGTAAAAATGAGACCTTTTTCTTGTAAGAAGGAATAACTATAATGGAACAAGCCATTGAGCCATATATTGTAGTTTGGTATCCTTTTTGTGAACATTTTTGTGGGATTTTCAAGGATGGTGCCTAATGCACTTAACACTAATAATGTGTTACTACAGTACACACATATACTAGAGAACATGATGTAATTACCCTTAATGTTTTCTTAGCCTTCCTAACTGCAGAAGTTGTATTTGTTAATACTGTCAGTGATTATGTTTTTATTATGATAATTCAGTTTATTTAAATGTATTCTCTGAATTCTAAAGTCAACTTTTTGGCTTAGTCTTGTTTCTATTGCCTTTAAAAAGAGCAAGGTCAGGCCCTGTTGCAAACTTCTTCAGTCATATCTTCATACTGAAAAAGTACAGGCTCCAATGATATCTAACAAAGCATAGAATATATTTCTGTGGTTGAGTGTACACGTACAGCCATAGACATACTGGACAGAATTTTGACCTAATTCACACCAGAGAAGCATGGAATCATTCTACTGAACTCAAGGCTTTTACTGTGGATTTGCCTTGGTGTAAATGAGAGCAGAATTTGGCCCTATATATTTCCATAGAAATAGATTAATGTTTTCTGGTTTCATGGGGTCTATATTTTAATGTAATGTGTTCATCATTATAATGCAAATTATATTAAGTGTAAAGTAAGTTAATAACATTTTAAATATTGTATGCTGGATATTTTGAATTAAAAAAATAAGTATTTTAAAGTTTTCATTGAATTGAAATAGCAGTTTTTTCTTAAATCAGCAGTTTCACTGAAATGAAAGTTCTTAAATATTTCCCTCTACATTGAATACTAAAGTACTTAAAACTGAGATGCTGTGTTGTCAATCTTAAATGTTAAAATTAAATATTTATTTTTAAGCAATTTAAATACATTGCATATATTAGATTTAATGTTAATTAGAATGACACTTTAGTATGTATGGCACAGAGTGTACTGCTGATTAATATTTTTACAATAGGTATGGAACCAATGGATTTCCTCCCCCCTTCAATTATGACAATATAATTAAAGCCTCTTGAGCTTTCCAATTTAAGTATTTTATTGAAGAATATATATATATATATATATATATAAAATCTTTTTCTCTCACATCTCCTCTTTGTGTCATTTTCTGACCATTGGAGCATGCTTACTGGGCTTGATGTGTGAATCAGTAATATACTGCTGTGCAGTTTTGTTCATTTCTAGTCCATTGGACTTTTTCTTGTAAATATGCAATTTCTGGGCACTTTGGGCAGAAGGAGAACATGGTTCAATATGCAGTGTTGCCAAATCTTCCAATTGTTAGTGTTTTGTTAAAAGCTCCATCTGCTGAATTCATGCTATTGCATGAGAATTTCAGCTTTCATTTTATTTAGAAAAAGTAAATTTATATCTCATGGTGGCAAAGAAAACTTTGCAAACATGAAGTAAAGGCTCCCTAAAGGCTGGGGGGAGGGGGGTAACAAAAGGTAATGAAAAAGAACCCAACATTTATGGTTTTAGAAAAAAACTCATTTTGGAGTGGGGAGGTAGTCTCATAATTTTTGAACATTTGGAGTTAGCAATACTGCATACGTGTGTGCTTCTTTGGAGAACTTTTCCTCTGTGGTGTATGTGGACATAAAGGTTGGAGTTCTGGCCCCATTGAAGACAGTTGGAGTCTTTCAATTTACTTCACTGGGGCCATGATTTCACGCATCGTATGTTTTAAATGCTGTTCTTCCTTTCTTGTATATAGGGGTAGATAATATGACTACCTGCTATCTATACTTCTACAGTCCCTGTACACTCACACTTCCATTCACAACTGTATATGTAGCAATTGCCGGATCAAGTTCTCAAAAAAGGTCCCCTTCTGAGCCAAATCTGCCACATTCATGTAAGCCAAGAAAAAACAGTTCTGTTTATTTTCATCGTGGATGGAGTTAATGAACCAGATCCTCAGCTGGTATAAATCAGCATAGCTATTTTGCCTGAGTAATGATTGCTGTTCCACCGTTACTGGGACTTATGCACACACTCGCAAGCGTGCACACACATGCACATACACCTAACACTTCACCTATTTTCAAGATATATCCTGTGAACCTAGCCAATTTTTACATTGATCTTGCATTTCTTTTCTCATGGAAGCTAAGGGAATTTGTGGTCTTCAATGAGCGCAGAACTGAGCCCTATAAAATAACAGGGAAAGAACATGTTTTTATTCCATATATTCTCCAACGTAAAATAATTAAGCAATGTAAAGCAGAAATTGTGTGATTTAGAGATGCCTCAGGCAGATTAAAATTATCTGATTATACTGCTGTGTGGCTGACAGTGGGATGAGAAAATGGGCAGTCTTCTTTAAGAACGAATTGCTATTAAACAATGTCTATAACAGCCATAATTATGTATTGTGAATGATGTTCTTTGTAAATCCCCTTCAACAATAACACATCATAGCAGGTGTTCTAATGATAATAATGATTATGATGATGCAAAAATTGTAATCAAATTTGTGATTATAGAACTGTGTATATCTCTTTCTCTTAACATACATATAATTATATTGAATCCTCATAACAAATAATAATTTTATAAATTAAATGAGCTATAACATTTCCTTAAATGATCCCAATCCTTCCCACTGATAACTGTCAGTGTCATGCCTTTGCCTTTCTTGTATCTATTCTATTTTGTCACACCATCAAATTCATTCCAGTCTATGACTGTGTGTTTATATATCTGTGTATGTGAGTCCAAGGCAGAAAGTGAAATTAGAACATTATATGATTGAGTTTTGTTTGCTAAAATGTTTATGGAAGAAGAGAGTTACAAATACTCATTTCAAATGTGTATTTACAGTGGAAGAATTTGCATAGTCGTCTTGAAATCTCTCTGTGGGTCTGGCAGACAGTCAGGGACCAGAAAATGTATAATATGACATGAGACCTAATCCCACGGACCCTAATGAAAGTAGTCCGTGAACTGAAATGTGTCCACTTATACTATACATTCTCATTATAAACAATCTTGCCAAGATTTACACGAGCTCAACTTTATATGCACTGTGTGTAGTCCCATGGAACTCACAGATTAAGAATGTCCATGAGTCTTTGTAGGCTCGGGGCCTACAAAAAAAAATTGTAGAAAATTCACGAAGAGAAAAAAGGGTAAAATTGTCAAATACATTGTTTCTGTAAACATTTTACTCAGATTCTAACTGAAATTTGGAATCTATATAACAAAGTGTAGCTTCCTGCTGCAGATGCTACAGTGCAATCCTTGTCTTCTACACACTGAAGCAGGGTAATGTGGGAAGAAAGAGAACACATTTTTGTGCAGGTTCTTCTTTTTTTTTTTTAAGTGCCAGGTTTGACAGCTCAAGGTTTTGGAATGTTTAGTCCCAGCAGAAAAGAATTAGTGGGCAGAGAACAAAAAGGTACTCGGTAAACGCAATCTGTCACACAGCTGTGAAGTTTACTGCATTTATATGGTCACCACATATTTGTGTCTGTGTTATCTCTTACACATCTTTTCGTGGGATGGTCTTTTATGGTTAGATATTGAAATGGGCTATCCTTCCACCATTAGCTGTGTTGCAGGTAGGCATGGTTTGAGAGAAAAGCTGGAGGTATAGTACAGAAGCAAAGTGGTTTTGATGGGAGGTGCAACTTGTTGTCTATAAGCCAGTTGCTGCTGTATTAGGGCTAGCACTATGATCATATTAAAAATGTGTAGGATTTTTAGGTAATGTGGTCTCAACTCATTCCGTCAGATAGCCTCAATGTTACAGTACTTTTAATAAAAGAGGGAAGGCAGTTGCATCATGGGATTCCCTACCTATGGTCCAGCATGGGAAATGTAGTCCTGCCAAGGTGCTCTCACAGAAACCATGGCAGCATATCAAAATCAAAATATTTAGTTTTCAGCCGAAATATTTTGGGGGTTTGAGCATTTGGCTTTTCAATTAAAAATGAAATTTTTTTGCAAAAAAATTCCTTTTGTTGAAAATTCAGTTTTCTGCTCAAAAACAGTTTTATGGGAAATTTTTCAACCAGCCCTAACATGTATATTATATGTTTTATCCCTGGCTGATACTCATTCAGACAATTGGTATCTGACTTCAGTTCTTGTCCAGCCTATAATAGTTTCTGGCACATATTTTGGGGAAGTGGGTGTATATACCATTGCAACAGTTGACATTAGAAGATTCTACAGCATTACAAAAGTTATGAAACCTTCTATTACATACTATGCCTCCGTTCATGTAAAAAACTAAAATCTGATAAAAAAAATTAAACTATGAAAGGACAATTAGAGAAGGTATTTGTGTTTCCCACGAAAACCACAGGCATCCCACATATCTTTTTCCAATTCTTGTTTTGCTACAGAGTTAGAAAAAATAAAAACAATCAAAAATAGCATCAATTACCCCTCAC
Source organism: Terrapene triunguis (assembly GCF_002925995.2). Classification (NCBI taxonomy): domain Eukaryota; kingdom Metazoa; phylum Chordata; order Testudines; family Emydidae; genus Terrapene; species Terrapene triunguis. Next base: position 14,093,149 of record NW_020664368.1, on the reverse strand, counting down.
CACACCATATGACAAGTTCCAACAGATTGCATTAGCAAAAGAATAAAAACAAGAAAGGAAATTGCAACCATTAAACGCCATCAAATCTATTAACTAAGACAAATATTTTGTTTCACTCTTAAACGTGAAAGTCAGTTGGATTCTAATAAGTGGATTTTCTATTTTGCCAGTTGTTTCTGTTCACAATATTTAGCTACCTAGTGCTAATTTGTGCCAAGTGGCATTCCTCCAAGAGTATGATATTTCCAGTTCTCTGTTTACTACTTTCTGGAGACAGATAGATAAAAATATAGCAGCAAGTCATTGTGCTTGCAGATAGAGGAGCATGTCTATAAGACTCAGACTAATTCAATTACAGACCAAAAATGTAATGGACAGCAACAATTTAATAGTGGTAAGCTGAAAGGTAGAGGGAAAAAATTGTTTAGTATTAGGAACCCAGAGAAAAGCTAACTTTGGAAGACAAGGTTTAGAAAGACTAAAGAGAATGGTAAATGTAAAAACTAAAATGAGAAATATATCTAGACTAAAAGAAAATAAAAAATAAATACAATAAAAATAGTAATCTCCTACAGTTTGAGAAGTGAGAAACATATAACAAGAAAAACAATTTAATAAAAAATGGCCTTTTATTGACCTAAACATGGCAAAAACAAGAGAGAATCAGAAAAATCAAGAGCAGCAAATGCTTCCTTTACTACAAACACTTTTTGACACCTAGAAAGCAATTTTACAAATATTTGGAAAATACGTAATTTTGATGTTCTGTTTAATATTTCTATTTTATTTCAGATAAACTGTAAAAGAAGTAGTACCAGTAGAACTAGTTTCACCGAAAATCTAAGTACTGGACCTTTAGAATACTGTTACCTTAAATAGGTCTTTACATTTTTTTGATATCTGGAGAGGATTCTTATGAAGAATCTGAAAATAACAAAATAGAATTAATTAAGCCCTCCCCCTCAACATAGCTAACCATTGCCCAATATGTGGATACTAGATGCTTAGCAAAGTTCTCTAGATTTTCAAATCCTGCTTTTTAAAATGCTGTAGAAATTTAGCCATTTTTTAAATATTATATATAGACAGATAGATAGATATAGATATATATTCTCTTTAGGTTTTGGCTCCAAGGCTTTATAGAAATATTGATCTTCATGTCAAAGAATCATTATGTTGTTCCAAGACCACTTGTTTTCTATTGCTATGTAAGTGCAGCCTCTGGGAAAAAATTTATTTTAAGGAAATCATTCTTGAATTACAAGCAAATGAAAAGTGGGAACGGCAGAAGACGGGATTTCATTGACTCTACAATCAATAATATTTGACCTTATCCAGTTGTTTAATTGTTGGTTCTTCAAATCTGAAAAATGGTGGATTACCCTCCCTGGTTAGAGAAGCTATTTTACAGCAACTATGTGCATTTGTATTGATCAGGGCCGTGCACCAGGTCATGATTACTATTTAATGGATAGTTTGGTTGGAAGAATTAATTTGAGTGTTTCAGAGCACTGTGACCCTGTAATAAATTGCCAAATGGAATTGACGCAAAAATAATTTTTATTCTGGAACTGCAGCCTGCTGGAGCCACAATAGTATGAAGCAATTTATAAAATGGTGTTTCCAAACTGGAGATACTAAAGATGATCTTAAAAAAGTAGCAAGCATTCACAGGTTTGCACACATAAGTTTGTATTTCCATGGACACACATGGGTATGGGGTTGTGCACAAGTGTGCATCTGTATATTTATACAAGCTTTTGTGTAGATGGCATCCATTTTCCTCTTCTAGTCCTAACCTTATTCTTACCAAGTATCTAGCTTACAATAAAGGCACTGGTTCTTAATTGCTGTCTGCTGACAGCTGATATTAAACAAAATAGTGACATTTTTGACAAGGGCATTTTCTCCCAAAGGCCCCAAGACACCTGTCACTTGTTCATTTGCCCATTTATTTCATTGTATCAAGTTTAAAGCTATCCTTGCAGCCTGTGGATAGGAAGTAATGTGATGATCTACATTACATATTGTTTGGACCTTGGCTCTGAGTCCCTAGACTTCAATCATACCTCTCATTGACATTAGTGGGAGTTCCTCTGCTGATTGAGTCCTTAGTGAGGATTCCAGCAGCATGAAGTCAAGATAATTTGGATGATCTTTCCGGCAATACTGAAACCCTAACAAGAGTCCACTTCCATTGCAAATGCGGTTTGCAATATGTACATTCAGTACATAATTAGTTGACCTAGGCTTATCAATAATACAATAAAAAGGTATTCAGTAATATCCAAAAGGAAAATAATATGCTGAATATCTTTTTAATAAGACACTGTCCACTGTTCGTTCATATAAATTCTCAGCTGAATTTTTTTTTTTTACTTCAAAATCCAGTGCATCCCCGTTAGCCCTTTCACATGAAAGAGAAAGTAATTGAGGAAATTCCTTATATTATTTATAGAGTTCACATTAGCTTAACATTCTTCTTAGTTCAGAAATATTTTCCCTAAGTTAAAGGAGCAAACCCCTGAGCCAAATCGTCTGTATAAATTCAATTCACATTACTATTTCTCAGCCAGTGTAGCAATACTGGTTTTATACTCAGACTTTTGAGCTCCTATGTCATGGTGCATCTTTTAATGAAATTATCTTTAGTGGATTATGATTTGTGGAAAAAAAGATGGGATGCTGCGGGAAGTACAGAATGACTAGACTGGAGAATATACCACAAAGGTGTACAAGACAAGTAGCAGAAGGCAAATTTCTAGACATAATACAGTTTCAACAGGCTGCATTTGGGAGCCAATACATTCATATTATATTGTATGTTCATATTGAGGTTCAGTAGAGTTGGCTGCCAGAGTTCAGTATCTTTATATCAAGAATAATCTTCTTAAAGAGACCGCATCGCTATATTTGTATGAATAGGAAGGAAGTCACTGAATGTTTATACTCATTTTTTCACTGGAAAGACTATGTGGTAGAGTTCTGGCAGTGAAAAACTTCCTCTTCTCAATACAAGTAGTGGGCATAGCCATTTTTTGTCCCACAAATGCCTTTTTCTTTGTTGATCATACCTTTAGGTTCTGGGGACATTTTTCCCAGGTGACCTTTTAAACAATCATCCTTAAGCAGATAAGGGTTATGAATCGTTTTCAGCCTTCACTTCCCAGTCCCAGCTGGTATTCATGACAAGGTATTTCATTACGTTGTTTTCTTTTGGAAGTTTTCTCAAACTATTCCTAGTAAAACAATTTCCCCCCCTCCTTTAAAAATAATTGAATAAATATATTTCAGAAAACACTTCTTGCAAGAACAGTGAAGGTTAGTCAGTAATTCCAGGAACTGGATGAAATGTCACATAAACCAGGATACTTTTGCATCAATAACATTTAAGGTAGGATACACAGTTGGAGGAATTAAATTAAAATCCAGTAAAGACTATTTTCATTAGTTGCTCACTTTTTGTGGCCTATTCATCTCGACTGCCATCCATCCATCATTAACATTAGGTGTTCCATGACAAACGGTAACAAATATTTGGTATGTGTGCTAAATGTTGTCACATAGTGCCTGATCCTGTGCCATCAAAGTTAGTGGGACATTTGCAAAAGGCTTCAGTGGATTCAGGATCAGGCCTGTCATTTAGGGGTTAAAAATAAATTTATAGATTTATTAGAACAAGGATTCTGAGTTATATAAAATCAAAGATAAACTGGTCATTGAAAAAAAAAATGTCAAAGTGAAATTACTGCTGTTTTCAAGACTTCACTATTTCTTTCACATAGTATGTACCATAGATGGTGGTCTTAATGCCCAATTATTACTTCATACTGGTTAAAAGTGTGAAGTAACAAAGTTTTAGCAGATTTATTTTAAAATGTATATTGAATAAACGCAGATAAGGCTGAACTATTAAACAAATTGTTTTCCACAGCAGCTTAAATGGTGAATGCAAAGGAACAATACAGTAGGATTTCCTTTTTATTTCTGATTATTCAAACCTATGTATCCCTTGGAGTCAGCAGCAGCCAGGGCTGGGTTCAATATCTAGGGGTTCCTTTCCATCGGTCCAACACAGAACCAGCTCAAGCCCTGACCCAGTAACCTGAGAAATTTACACATCAGCCCTGGGTGCCTCTGAGAGGTAATACTTCCCCACTCACAAGCACAGAATCTCAGTGTAGAAAATAAATTTTTAATAAAAGGAGGGAAGTACCTTGGCATTCATTGAACTGCAAACAGGGTTCATAAACATAAACCATGAGTAAAAGACCGACCCCAAGTAGGTTTGGCAGTGTCCTATTCCCCTCTGGTTCTTAAGTCCAGCAATCCAAAAGTCCCTTTCACTGCACCCCACTTACAGTTGCTGCCCTTGGTCAGTACAGACCCAGAGTTCAGAAGTGCTTCTGCAGAGTTCACCTCCCACCCTAATGAAGCCTATTTAGCTTTATTCTTTGAATAGTGGGCCAGGGAACAGGTTAAACCAACCTAAGGAAGACCCTTGAGTGTGTGCTGGCTGGTATTCCTGCCCCTACCCCTCTTACTTTCATAGGGCTAGGAAATTCGAGCCCTTGTTTTACCAAAGTTCTTTGAACTGAAAATGATTCCCTCCTTTGGGACAGGTTAAGCACAGTCCTTCTTTTCTGTATTCTCACAATAATTACAAACATTGGTAACCATATTTGACTACCCCTGCATTCAGTACTAACATAATTTGTGATCCAACACCAGCCATGTTGATTACAATGAGCAAAACACCACTCCATCAGCTGAATATCTAGCAAATCTCAGCAAAGCAGGAGCAAACTGTATTTACATCGGGGCGGCTCCAGACACCACCTCAGCAAGCGTGTGCCTGGGGCGGCAAGCCCCGGGGGGGGGTGGCCTGCCGGTTGCTGTGAGGGCGGCAGACAGGCAGTCTTCAGCGGTATGCTTACGGGAGGTCCACCGGTCCCGCGGTTTCAGCGGCAATTCGGCGGCGGGTACACCGAAGCCGCAGGACCGGCAGATCACCTGCAGAAACACCGCTGAATCCGTGGGACCACGGACCGCCCACAGGCGTGCCACCGAAGGCCGCCTGACTGCCGTGCTTGGGGAGGCAAAAAACATAGAGCCGCCCCTGATTTACATTAACACACCTGGGGTCTCTTCCCCCCTCCTAGCTAGCTGTCAGGGAAGCATTCATTCAGACCCTGCTTACACCTAGAGTATAACACTTACTATACAAATTAAGTAAAATTACACTATCAGAAAGGAATAATTTGCATCCAGCCAACATCACATAGCCTTGACCTTACATTACTGCAGGGTCTCATCTATAAAACACTGCAATAAACTTTCTCTCCAGATGTAATATTAGAATTTTGTGTTCTCTGCACAGTATATTGTATTTAGAATGCATTCTATTGAATAGTCATTGCTTTATAATACTTGTATTTGCTATTTGACATTAATTCCATTCCTCTCTATGGTGTGTTCATTAAAGACAGAGAGCTATGTCCATTTGATTTCTAAATTCACAATAATAGAGTCTAATGTGAAAAAAAATCAGCTTTAAGCAAGTGGCTATGATTTTGTGGTGATGTTCTAGGGTTTTTTTTAAGTGATAGGGTAATTTTAATATTTGCACAGGACTCTTTTTTGTGCTTAAAATATATTTTAAAGGTGTGTGTGGAAAGAATACATCAATATTTTTCTTTATAATACAATAAATATCCCTCAGATTTACTTCTAAATGCAACAGTTTTGTTGAGCATGATCCTGCTCCCAATCAAGCCAGTGGCAAAATATACATTGACTTCAGGGAGACCAAGATTGGAATCTTAGGTCCAGATAATGTGCTCTCCTTGCTGAAGTATGGAGGAGCAGGCGGGAAATTTCCCTCCGCCCTGCTCAGCTACTCAAAGACAGTCACACAAAAGCAGTCCCTGGCTTTCCTGTGCTATGAGGCACACAATGACTACTTCCTCTTGCCACCTTCTGGGGAGAAAGCTGGCACCTCTCCCTCTCTGCATTGGCTGAATATTCTTGGCACACTATGGGGGGAACATTCTGTGCCAGCATAATAGTTGGTGGAACATGCGCACGTCCTTATGCTCTGAGCAGCGCTGAGGAAACTGCCTGCTGAGGCATATTTTCCCAGACACACGGAATGAAAGGCAAGATACAAGGGATGTGCTTTAATTAGGCTGCAACTTTATTAACTTAACTCATCTGGGAACTATCTGACAATGGCTTGTGCAGTACAGGTCATGATTCCTTCCTTTATCGTTTTCTTCTGGTGAAGTCTGCCATCAGCTCACCACAGCTGGTCCATAGCCCATTGCTGGGACCTCACCAACCTCTCCCTCATCTGAGGGTGAAGAGGCTAAGTAAAGGGGTTTTCTTCTCTCTGTACCAGACATTAGGAGCCCTAGCCCCATTCTCCTGCTTCTTTAGGACATGCCTTCTCTTAAGACCACTTCCAATTCTGGTTGATCAAGGAACTGGACCCCTATAGAATGAATGCCTGCAGTGGACACATGTCGCCTGCTGAGTTGTGACACCTTGAACCATATCTCCTGATCTACTCACAAGGTCCCTGAGATACTCTGGGGAAGGTGTGGAAATGCACCCCATTCTGGCCAATCTGTCAGGGTGGAAGACATCCTTTCCAGTCCCAAAAAAATGACAAGCACAAGCCCACAAAAACTTGGCCCTCCACTAATGCCAGGAGTGGGAGTGTGGGAGCATCTAATACAAGGAGCTCAGGCTGGGGCGGGGCAGGGTTTATATACCCTCCCTCAGGTGTGCAGAAGGCACTGGCTTACCCGAGGCCCACCAGTTCAGGTGATACCTATCTCTCTCCCAGCCACCCCCTCCCAAATCCTCAGGGTCAGAGGACCCTTAAAGGAGTCACTGCCCTTTTTTATCCACCTGTCTAGACAAAGCCCTCTTGCCTTTCAAGATGAGGAGTTGCTCTTCTGATGGTGTGGTACTGCACCTAATTAAGGGATATGGCTACATGACACAATCTGGCCCTTAGTGTTTTCTACATCACAATCTAGCCTATAGTATTTTATACACCTAATCCAGTAAATGGATGAAAATAATAACAATGCAAAATGAGAAGGAAGTGAAGCTTCAGAAATACATGAAATTCTTGCCAATTGTATGCAAGAATAAATAACCCTGAGCAGGTCTATTTTAAGGAAATTGTTTTTTTTTTCTCTATTTCTAATTCTTTCCTGATTTTATTTTTTGGAGGGAAGAGAAGTAAAAGAGGGAAAACTGACTAAGCATTTCAAGATGAATAATTAAAGCAGTATGATTTTCAAAACCCTCAATCCACCCAAAACTCTAATTTTAAAACTCATTCTCAGATATTTTATTAATAAATTATTTGTTTGGCTTATTGATTGTTGGCCCTTAAATTCAAGGATAACAAGGTACTATACCGGAGAGATAGCAATATAAGGTAACATGCTTATTGTGTATTTAAAGCAGTTCAAGTGAGTTTGTGGTTCTGATCACATTCACACTAGTGAAAATCGGAAGTAACTCCATTGACATCACTGGAGTTTGACCAGTATGAGTTCAAAACCAAGCCCTGTGAATGAGTAGCCAGTAGCTCAGCTATACATTAGTGAACTTTATCCTTTTATATCCTAGTGTTTAGCAATGTTCCAGCAGCTCGGAATTACCATGTTGCAGGGCAATGTGGTCATGTGCCTTCTTCCTCCGATATGCCCCTCTGCTAGTAGCTGGAGGAGACCTTGTAAGAGCCACTAAGGTGGCAATACAACACCAAAGGATCCTTCTACACATGGGGAAACCTGAATTGTGCAGCCAGACCAGTTTTAGGGAAGCTTTGTGCCACCAGAATGACAAAAAGGGGAGAGAAGGCATCTGAGGATTGGGGTCAGCCTTTAAAGGGTGAACTTAGGCAAGTCACTTCCCCTTTTGATACCTCACTTCCTCTGCCTGTAAAATGGGGCAAATGACGCTGTCCTCCTTTGTAAAGCACTTTGAGATCTATTGATGAAAAACTTCCTATAAGAGGTAAATATTATCTGCTGGCTAATTAGCACTAGCAAGGGGCCATGATATTACTCTTTGAGCACCCAACATGGGAGTCATAAGAAGTGAGGCATAGAGTGACTAAGTGACTTGCCCGGGGTCAAAATGAAAATTTGTGGTGGAGCAAGGAGTTAATCCTGGGTCCTAGGCTAGTGTCCTAAGCACCATGCTAACCTTTCTGTCTGGAAGGTGACGGATCTACTTTTATTTCAGATCACAAAGGAAAGGGGGGATGATGAGTAGGGGCTGGGAAGTAAAAAACTGAGGGGGCTAAGGATAATTGTTCTTTATATATAGTATTTTTGACATTATTTCTCAATATTATGTATTTATCTAGCACTCAAAAGTGCAGTGGGTACCTAATAGATGCTTAGTATACTGAAGATATTTATTTTCATTAGCATCAGATATCTTGAAAATGACAGGACTACTTCACACCTTTGTGATTATATATTGCAGGGGTCTTGCCCTCTGTATGTCAATCTTACATACCATATTTATCATCAAGAAACTGTAAGGATGAACTTCGAGCCACAGCCATGATTTTCTGGTTTAGCAAAGTGTTTATCTTTATATATATGAATATGCTATTTTTTTCTTCACCACATCCTTGAAAACCTACTTTATTTAGCTATAACAGGACTACTATGAACATGTTCAGTGACAGAGGAAATGCTTCAGAGAACTTCTGTAAGACCACAAAAATTGTGTCAATATCAGAGCTCTATAAATCTGACCCTCATAACTATGCTATCAATAATTCAGATAGCATAAACTAACATTGGGTCTTAGCAAAAGGTATAACTGTTATTGTTATACTGTGATGGATGGATTTTTATAGTAATGTCAAAAACTGATATTGATTCATGAAGGTTTTGCTACTTTCAATATAAACAACCTTCAACTTGCCTTCAAAATTGGTAAAAAATAGTTTCACTTTTTGGGATTGGATGGATATTTCTAAAAGCACATTTGGTGATAGTTTTCATACCCACAAAATATGTGCACTGGCAGTTTGCATGATTTACAGCATGGGGGATTCAGTCTGCATGAGAAATCATTGTCTGGAATAAATATTATAGTGGCTGTCTACACTGCATAGAAGATAATCCAAGGTGAATGATGACCAGACGTGTGTGATGTGAGTTAAATTATTTACCTTTTACATATAATTATTTTACATCCTTTTGTGGCACGTATGCAGTATGATGCATGTGGTGAGTCTTAAATACTTGTATATTTGTCCCTGCTAAAAAAAGGGAGAAATATTGTATTCTATATTAATTGGATATATTTGGCTAAGCTTTTAAATGTGACAAATGGAGACATGCCAAACTGCCTGAAAGTAATTCTGTCCATCAGTGAACCACAGTGGCTGCCAGTTTACAGATGATTTCTAGTTTTCTTGGTTCTGTCACATTTCTTTCATGCTAGCTATTTACCATCTGAATAAGGAGAAAGTACCCTGAGCCATAAATAAATGTATTCGTCTTCTAATATGAGAGTTTCAGTGAGGGGCTTGTGTTATATTGTGTCACACATCATAAACCAACCTGAGCCTCTGTAATAGCATAGATTGCAGACAGATCCCTTCAAATAAGCAACAACGAAAGTGCTGCTGGAAGCCTTAGAACACAGTTAATAAGCAGACAGACTTTCAGGCCGTCTCATCATTTCCTCGTGTAGGAATGAGGTTTGTTTTAGATGAGCTAATTCTCTTCAGGACACCTGAAAGTGTATTTATGACAGTACACACAACATATCCCTGTGGATCCAACAGGAGAAGGCTTTGTTGCTTTGTGAATGTGATCCAAAGCAGCCTTATGCTTCTTAATTTACAGGAAATCCAGGGTAAACCATTTATTTACAAACGGGAACAGTTGCCAAGAGAGAATAAAAAAGCAGCTGATTAATCAGCATGCAGCTTTCATCTTGAAGGGCCTCGCTGCCTGGACCTTTTTAACATTTGGAAGATTGGCCTTGTGTGAGAGATGTCATGTGGAAATGCCTTTGATAGCTCTGTGATTGAGAAAGGGACAGTAACAGGTTTAAACAACTCTGCATGACAGAACAGAGAACATGCATGGCTGGGAAAAAGTTACAGTGCTTTTGCCCTTTGGAGTAAAATGAGAGAAAAGCTTGCTCTGGTACTTCTACTGATAAAATTTGCTTTCTGGAACGTGACCAAGTCCCAACATATATCATCTGTGAGAAATAGTGCAATCAAAAGGTTGTGTTCCTAAATAGTCTTGGAATATCTTGGCAACTGCTAAGGAAATACAAATAAGGAATAGTGCCCTCCTAGCTCGACCCTTAAATTATGCAGCTGTTCATTACCAGAATTATATATCTCATGCTGCCCTTTGGAAGAAAGGCGTGGTGCATAGAGCTGGAACAATCACTGAATTATAGTACAGTAAGAAAGACCTCCTAAAGTGTCTCATGCATGTACAGGAAGATAAGAAAGGCCAGCTTAAGTTCTTGGCATTTTAAAGAAGGCAATCAAGAAACCCTTTGAATTCTTTGGTTTTCTTTCTCTGCAATTCATCTACATTTTATTGCCAGTCTGACAAAGCATCCCATTCATGTGTCAACACTCTTCTCTCTCTTGATGCCTGGGTGTTTATAACAAGCTGAATTTGCAGATGCTACTATTAGAAAACATTAATACAGCCAGTTGCATGGTGTTAATATTTATATAATTATTGATGATTTTTATGGTTCCCTCCTTTGTGCTTCTGAAATACAAAGGCTAGCAGTGTTTGATGCAATCCTATAAACCCAGATTATTTATCCATAACAGGCTTTGCATTTCAGACTGAAATAAACTATGTTATGCTAATCAGTTTACTGTTAATAAATGATCTGAGTGACATTTGTCAATTTTTTTTAACATTTAGATATGATCTGACTAAGAAAAATGGCACTGCAGCATAAAACAGATACTTTGAACATGTGTGCTTGAGAAACTTGAAATTTTTATGTTCATTCAATTGATAATTACTTGCTTTTATGTCTCCTGAGAGTTTGTCCAATACTATATTCTGGCAAACAGTACAAAATAAATGATACAAAGTTACATGATACACATGAAACACTGGCTAAATGACAGCTCTCAAAATGTAATTGTAAATGGGGAATCATCTTCAAGTGGGTGTGTTTCTAGTTGGGTCCTGCATGGATCAGTTCTCAGGCCTACAGTATTTAACGTTTTTTATCATTGACCTGGAAGAACACATAAAATCATCACTCGTAAAGTTTGCAGCTGACACAAAGATTGGTGGAGTGGTAAATAATGAAGAGGACAAGTCACTCATACATAATCATCTGGATTGCAAGCAAACAATATGCACTTTAATATGTTATGCATAGGGTTGCCAGGTGTCCAGTTTTCAACTGGAATGCCCAGTTGAAAAGGGTGCCTGGCGGCTCTAGTCAGCACTGCTGACCGGGCCTTTAATAGTCCGTTTGGTGGCAAAGCGGGGCTAAGGCAGGCTCCCTACCTGCCATGGCTTCATGCGGCTCCCGGAAGCAGCTGCATGTCCGCCCTCCGGCTCTTACATGTAGGGGCACACTGCCCTCACCCCAAATGCAGGCTCTGCAGCTGCGGTGTCGGCGCCTGTGGATGGAACAGCTCGCAGAGCCGCCTGGCCACGCCTCCATGTAGGAGCTGGAGGGCAGATATGTCACTGCTTCCAGGAGCTGCCTGAGGTAAGCGCTGCCTGGAGCCTGCCCCCCCGACCCCTCCCATGCACCAACCCCCTGACCCAGTACTAATCCCCCTCCCAGCCTCCAAATCCCTCGGTCCCAGCCCGGAGCACCCTCCTGCACCCCAAGCCCCTCATCCCCAGCCAGAGCCTGCATCCCTGACCTCCTCCCAGTGACTGGAAGTTGAAGCTAGACAAGTTTACATTGGAAATAAAGTGTAAGCAGAGGTTTTTAACCATTGGAATAATTTACCAAGGGTGTGAGGATTTTTTTATGACTGACAATTTTTTAAATCAGGCCTGGATTTTTCTTTTAAAAGATATGCTCTAATTCATACAGGTGTTATTTTAGGGAAATTCTATGGCCTGTGTTGCATAGGAGATCAGACTAGATTATTACAATGTTCCCTTCTGGCCTTAGCATATATAAATCTACTAAATGAATTATTGCCAAATTCCAGAAAAGTCTTCCTACTTTTACTAATACTCTGTATTAATTTTGATATTATTTATGTTTTATTTGGACTGTACTGAGAATGAACATGTTCATTGCAGTATTGATGATACAAGAGACACATATCATTTCCAATTAAAATATTACTTAACCAGAGTGGAAACCTGTCGATGTAGAGTTGTTAATGGCACTCGTCAGCCATACAAAAACCATGTCCACACTAGGGAATTCTTGGAAAAAATTCTGATGAGTATTAACACTGGTTTAGCTGGTCTTAGCACTGGTGGGAGCCTGTAACTCTCTCTGGGGATACTCAGATCTATGAGTCACCATGTTACCTTAGGAAGAGTGAGCTTTGCTGGAGATTATACTGTGTGTCAGCTCCTTGCCACACTGGTCTATCGTCTTCACCAGCAAACTTCTCAAGGCTCTCCCACCCCCAACCTTGCCTAGCAGGTAACAATCAGTGAACTCCAGCCTCCAAGCTCCTCAGAGATGCCCTCTGCAGTGCCTGGCACATCTCGCTGTACATTCACAGAAGATATTAAGTTTGCTGCTCTGTTAAAGAGTCAGTACATTACAGCATATTCATTTAACTGGGGGCTAAAAACACCCTCCCCTTCAAACATAGCACTGAATTGGCTTATACTAAAAGTAAAACAAGTTTAACAAATGTAATAATTTTAAGTGATACCAAGTAGAAGTAATAAATGTAGAAAGGGTTACAAGCAAACAAAAATAAAAAGATGCTTTCTAATGGCTAAGACCAAATTTAACAAGCCACAGCTTTGTTCAAGGTAGTTTCCTTACCAATCTTCCCTTTTAGCGTCCCTGGTTAGCTCTCAGCTAGGATCCCCACAGAATTCAAGGTGCTGGTTTTTCTTGTCTCCTCGGGTGAAGGATAACTTGGGGGTTCTCTGCCCCTATCTTTATAATCCAGTAAACCTCTCAAAAGTATATCTTTCAAAGTTAATTGATCCTGCTTCGAGAGGCAGGAAGGCTTCCTGAGGTGCTTTTTCTCCACTTGCTCTTCTGATGTTTTTTTTTTACCTTTTATGTAAATATACTTTCATTATCTCTGCCAGACAGCCAGGCTGCTCAGACAAACAAATACACATTCCTTTGTCTAGGGCAGACTGGGCTTATGCATTGTTAGCCAAACACATTTTAGGAAACATAATCCTAGCACATATCCATAGCTCTTTGTACACACCCTGTAGATACACCACACAAGTATATTAATGATCAGTGAGTTATTAGTTTTCCAGTGATACCTCGGAAGGCATATTTTGTACAAAAAATATGGAAGTAGTGTGTAGGGTGTAAATACAGGGGTGCCTAGGGCCATAGGCCCCCAATGTGGAAAAGTGTTTGGTGGCTTCTATCATGTTTAACACCATATTAGTCAGTATTACTGAGTGCTAGCACAATATTCTTTCTTAAAATTCCCTAGCACAGACCAGACCAAAGAGAGGTAATTTAAAAACATACACAGGTTCATTCTTGTCCTATAGACTGGGAAGAGAAAGAGAATATTGTCCGATAAGATTTATTTTGTTTGAATGTGCAAAGTTCAAAGAGTTGATTCAGGTCTGAGGAGCCGAAAAGTGTTTAAGGAAAAAGGAAATATATCTCACACGATGGTTCAGTTCCTGCAAACCTAGTTCAAAGAGTTTGTTTGAAATAGACGTGAGTCAAACACTTGCTTTGTAAATCAGGATCACCTCCTATATGATTAAGGAAGGAATTCTCAAGGAAGATGCATGTTCTAAGAACAATCTCTGCAGTGTATAAATGTGCTGTGAATTAAGAGAAAGAAAATTATATCTTTTGATTGTAACAGCTAAAGATCAAAAGTGGATGTGTTTGTTTTAGGGGACTGAGCTAACAGGGTGACGTCTGGAGCTAGGGAAAGATATGTCAATTTAGAGGTAGCTCTGGCATGCTAAGAAAACAGCTATGCTTAAGGGAACAGCCTTCCTATTATGGGAGCAGTAAGGAAGTATTATTGCTTTTATCTTCAATCCTGTGTAACTGTGTTTATGGAATAGCTTTACAAGAACTTCTAATGAATTGTGAGTGATAGTCTTAATGTCTACTGTCTTTTATATTCCATGTCTTTCTCCCTAGTGTAACCTAATCAACATTAACCTAATCAACACTAAAAGCCTATATCAGTAGAAATATCAATAAAATCTCTGTTGCACAGATTGGGCTGAAACCACTTGCCCCGTTGCTACTTTCTCAATGACCAAATGAGAGGAGGTTTGAGAAAGGGAAGGATGTAGCAAGGTCAGTAATGCCTGAAGGTGTTTATTGAACATGGACATATCCACTGCCTGTTTAAGTGTAGTTGACAAGCGTTAACAATCTATGGCAATAATGGCTCAACAGTAGGGTTACCATATGTGGAGTGTCCCAAAAGAGGATACTCCACGGGGCCCCGGCCCCGCCCCCGCCCCGCCCCCGCCCCCGCCCAAACTCCACCCCCTCCCCCAAAGTCCCCGCCCCAACTCCGCCCCCTCCCCTGCTTCCCGCGAACATTTGATTCGCGGGAAGCAGGCAGCAGGTAAGCGGGGGGAGGGAGGCGGCGCGGTGCGGCGCGGCCTAGTCTGGCTCCCTCCCGCGGCCGGCCCCAGCCCCGGCCTGGCTTGGCTCGGGCCCTGGGGTGCCGGCCCCGGGCCAGCCCCCGGCCGAGCACCCCCGGGCCAGCACCGC
>NW_020664368.1:13979250-14073212 GCF_002925995.2 Terrapene triunguis | reverse complement strand
AAAAAAAAAAAAAAAAAAAAGCCGCGATCGCGATCTGCAGTGGCAATTCAGTGGGAGGTCCTTCGCTCCGAGCGGGAGTGAGGGACTGTCCGCCGAATTGCCGCCGAATAGCTGGAACTGCCACCCCTCTCCGGAGCGGCCGCCTCAAGCACCTGCTTGCCAGGCTGGTACCTGGAGCCGGCCCTGTCTCCCACACTCCACATGAGTGTCCTAACCACCAGACCAATGGCTAAAAATGGTTGGGGGGAAGGTTATCACCTTCTTCTCTGACTGTTTTGTGAGTCTAGCCTAAATTTGTGCATTTTTTGTTTCTGTTTTTTTCTTGGCCAAAGCTATCCTATGAATTTGTGTGAAGTTCATGAATAGTTTTGGGTTGACCAAAACTACATTTTGATTAATTGATTATTTGTCAAAAAAATGCCACCCAGCTCTAGTTGTGCGGTGTATCGTCTCTTCCAGACTTCATTAGTGTTACTCTCTTTAAATGTCATAATCTTAAGGCTGCATCTACACTACCACTTCTGTCGGCAAAACATATGTCGCTCAGTGAGTGAATATTCCACTCCCCGTGAGTGACGCCGGCACAAGTGCTAGTGTGCACAGCGATATGTCGGCTTCTCCCATCACCATAGCTACCGCCACTCATTAGGGGTGGATTATGTTGACCAGAGAGCTCTCTCCCATCAGCTTAGGGTGTCTACAAGAGAGATTTTACAGCGGTGCAGCTGCATCACTACAGACATAGCCCAAGACACTTAAATGGCCGCCATTACTGTGTATCTTTGAGCCCTACAACTTGAACACTCTCACGGCACTCTTATAAGGCAGTGAAGTACTGTTATCCCCATTTTACAGACCTGAGGCACAGAGAGACTAAGGGCTCATTTACATGGGGAGATATTCCAGTATTTCTATTCCTGATTAAATGTTCTTGTTTAAGGCTAGGTCTACACTACCCGCCTGAATCGGCGGGTAGAAATCAATCTCTCGGGGATCGAATTATCGCGTCTCGTCGGGACGCGACAATCGATCCCCGAATCGACTCTCTTACTCCACCAGCGGAGGTGGGAGTAAGCGCCATCGACTGGGAGCCGCGGAGGTCGATTTTGCCGCCGTCCTCACAGCGGGGTAAGTCGGCTCCGATACGTCAAATTCAGCTACGCTATTCGCGTAGCTAAATTTGCGTATCTTAAATCGACCCCCCCCGTAGTGAAGACCTGTCCTAACTCCATGTGTTGACACTTTAGTTCTGGAATAAGAATGTCCACACCTGGAGTTAATCAGGAATAGTTCATCTCCTTTAAATTCACATTCTACCTTATTCCAGGTTAACTTTCATGTGTAGGGAAAACCTGAGTCTTTGGCCCATGGTCATACAGGTATTCTGTTGCACAGCAGGGAACTGAATCCTGGTCTCTGGCTAATGCCCTAGCCACTATGCCATCTTCCTCTAAGTCTGAAAATATGAATGCGCATCCCAGATATTCTCAGATATCTATCAATTGGCACATCAGATATAGTTGTAGGAACACAGTGCCTAATTTTCCTAGATGATTTACCTAAATTTAAACAAATCTGGAGGGAAAAAAGTCAAGATTTAGTTGGGGAAAGGTGAAGGTTTGGCCACTCCTTACTTTGCCCACTCCTAATTGAACTAGCTCTCAATTTCTTTCAAAACTGAAAGTGCCTGAAAGTGTCATGTGAGATTTTCCTAGACTCCATGCCCAAGGCTCCTGTGGCGCTACATGCAGCCTGAACAAAACAGCCCAGCATATTTAATACTGCAGATTTTATAGTGTGCGTTTGATTAACTGCTTTATATTAAGAATTGTAGGTGATGACTAAAATCTATTAGGACATGATTCCTTAACATACTGCAGATATATCATGTATACTGAACACTAATTGTAGACAGTGCTTAGCCAGTGAAAATGATACAAGTCTATAGAGAGGCTATACTTATACTATAATGAATGGGAAAAATCAGGGTGGGATTTTTCTGTGACTTTTTTGGTTTTTTGTTTAGTTGGTTTAATGACAATCTTTTGTGTCTGTGTTGTGTTTTAGGGTTTTTTGGGGTGGAATAGGATAGGGTAGGGTTTGTTTGTTTTTAATTTTGCTCTCAGTATCCCATACCATGAATTAAAAAAAAAAAGCAATAATGGACCTAGTACAGCACCAATAAATGCCTATCCAACAGGAAATACATATAATAAAGCAAAGTACGTCCAGTATTGACAGGGAGGATAAGGTGATTCTCAGGCTTGTAATGTTGTAAATGTGCAGTATATGCAAGTGTTCATGGTGGGTGCTGTGATTTGCTGCAGGACATGCTGAGGCAGGCACTTGTGTAGATCAGTGCTTCCCAGCCTATTTAATCAATTATGTCACTTGATCAGCATGAAACAGTGAGATCTCACTACCTCCATTTTTTAGTTGCAAAAATGGGACCCCAGAAGCAATTACATTGTAAATTAGCTGACAAGCAGAGAATACCTAGTGGATGCATAACTACTGGAGTAGAGAATGTTTTTACTGTTATTTCTTTTCTGAAAAGGAACATTGTGGAGGGGAAGCAAGAGTCAGCCCTGAATCGGTTTCCAAGCTGTTCATATGTCATGCCCGTTCTCTGTGAGTGGATGCAATATATGAACTGACAAAGTGCAGTGCTTCTTTGCCACTCAGGCTACTGAGTGCTTACTAAGTGTTTATACCTGCAGTTGTGTGGAAATCAGATAATTAGCACAGTAAAAAAAACCCACATTTAATAAAAATAAAACTAGGCAAGCACCAGATGTTTTCTATTATTAACACTTGAAGGTTGGGGTTGGTTTTTCTTTAGTATACTTATATTTAAATGTGTTTTGAGCAGGGGTTCAATAGCAGCAGCAAATTTCCTTTCACCCCATGAAGCGATATTTTTTTTTCCAGAAAAACTCAATTGTCACCGTGACGTTTTACACTCCTCCACACATCCGCCCTTAGCCCACCACATGCACCTACGTACCCCCTTTGCACTATGCCTGCACTCCTTAAATGCTGCGTGGGCTCAAAAGTAATGTGGGACTCAACTGCCTTTGCAATGCTCACAGACTGAAACTGGTTGAGAATTCCTTTTTTTATTTTTATTTTTGCAAATGTTGAAAACAATTTTTGCAAATAATTTCTGTATTTTTTTCAAGCAGCTCCACCAGACTCTTTTTGTGTGTTCTGTGGAGGCTAATCTCGCTACCTTGCAGCTATGCCCAGAATGGGTAGCTTTATTCCCTTGCATGGGCTCTTAGGATGGGCCACAATCCTGCCATTCTTATTACTGGGATTTTCTGTTTTAAAACTATGGGTCTGATCCACTGCTGCAATACTATTCTTCTGGCACCATCATTGTATTGAAATCAAAGATGTTACGTTGATGTAAAACTGGAGTACCACGGTGGTAAATCAGGCCCCAGATGTTTTGCTTGGAGGGTCAGATTGTGGGTTTTTGATATTTGCTTGAAAGTCTATTCAGTTTCCTTGTCTCAGGGTGGTTAAAAGTCACACTGATACACTAACTTGTGGGTAGGATGTCTGCAGGCCATGTCACATTTGATGGCTGTATTCCATCCAGGCAGAAATCTATTTTCAGTTAGTGATCAACTGGAAGAAATATAAACTACTTCAGTGGCCTCAAGTGCTACAGGAGTTAACTTTGGCACTTAGAGCGTTCACCATGTGACAGCCCAATGGATATATAACTAAATCCCCATGCACAGTTTGAAATTTTACAGCTTAAGTTATATCCATGTAAGTGATCTCCAAACCTCTTGAGCATAAGGACACTCATATCACAACCTGTGGCAATTTCCAAATGCAGCTACTAACATTATTTTCCTCCTGAACTATTCAAACTATGTCACCACGCCCACTTGCTACTTGTATTTCTGTAGGATCCCCATTGTCCACCACATCAAGTTTAAATGCTTATTCTTGCATTCGATGGACCTTCTTAACTCCACTTTGGCCTACGTCTCTGCACTACTGTACTCATAATACCCTCTGCACCAAATATATCCATCGCCACTCTTCATACTTCTCTTCTGCCTATCTCCTTGCCTTTTTTCACACAGCCTACTATGTGAGGAATGCCCCCAGTGCTGGTTCAACCAGCCACCACCCTCTTCACTTTCCAGACTCACTCGTTCTGTGATGTCCATGGGAAGTGAACACACACAAACAATAAAAGCACTGTAAAACTAATACTTCTTCTGAGCCCTTTCAGTCTGTCCTATCCTCTTCACTTAACTTGTAAGTGGGGCATAAAATGTCCTCATTTGGTTCCTTGTACATTGTACATGAATACATTGTTGTTGTAACTGTATATTTGTTAAGTATCAACAGTGATGTGGGCGATAGAAACATTAAGAGTGTGGTCTGTGTCAGAATCATAGATTTTAGGGCCTTGACTAACTCAGTACTGTGCATCAGTGGTTTTCAACCAGGGGTATGTGAGAGAGCTAGTCTGGGCAGCTGAGGGCTTGTGGGAGGGAGGGAAATAGGACTACTGGGGAATGAATAAGAGTGTTGGGGAGGTCTGGGAATCAGAACAGGGAATAGCAGGAATGTGGAACTTGGAAAAGAAGTGGATCTTGAGCTTGAGCACCTGGAAGGACAGTAAGTGGAGAGGAGCTATGCTAAAGGAACCACCTGTGGTTGGTTAGAGAAGACATCTTCTCCTCTGCTTCCTGTACCCCTAGCTCAGTTCAAGTTACCTCACCTACAGTTCAAGTGACCTCATTGGCACTCATTAAATATTACATACAGCTAAAGGGACCAATTCTGCTCCGAGTGAAGTCAATAGCAAAACTCCCATTGATTTCAAAGGAGAAAAGGTTGGGCCCAACGAAGGTGTGGAGAAGCAGTGGTCTGTCTCTTGTTCCATGGAATGAGAGAGCAGATTTTTTTCTAACAATAAAGTATTTTGACATCTCAGATAATGTCATTGCATTCATCAGAATGTCTTTCTGCCATTGTTTCTAAATGACTCACTGACTCTGAAATTGCTACTTAATAAATTAATTCACTCAGTGCAAGGGTAATAATCTGCTTAAATGCTCATAACTACAATTTTATAATAGTTCCTCTGCTAAAGCTAAATTGTTGGTACAAAGCCAAGTATTACTGGAAAGGGTTTGGAGGGGGTGAAGCTGAAAGTTTTAAACTACCAGTGATCATTTTCATCATTCTTTGGTTCATGATAGGTGTCTAACCCAAACCTAGGACAGAGCATGAGCAGGTCAAGGATTTCTAGGTATTTTGACAAGGCATTTTATAAATGACGAGTAACATCTATGCTGTTATTCCTGTCAGTGAAGTGAAACACTGAATAAGTGAATCCTAATAAAACTTGACAACTGGAATTCTTCATTTCATTTTCATATTTCAATAAATCAGCTAAATAGATCTCTTGTGAAAAAAAATTGAATTTCATGTTATATTGATTCGTCTAATGGCTTTACAAACCTCTGTAAGGTTTATCAGGGATAAACAAAGTTGATCATATTGTCTATTGTTTTCAGAGGCTTTGAATGTGCTAATTGTTTTTAAATATTTTTATTTAACTGAATTGTTATTATACGATAAATTAAAACAATATAATCATAAATATCAAAGCACTCCTTACCACTTATTAATGTATCAATCTCATGGGGACAAAAAAAAAAACAAAAAAAACCTGAAGCTATAGGTCAGGGGTCGGCAACCTCTGGCATGCGGCTCGCCAGGGTAAGCACCCCGGTGGGCCGGGCCCATTTGTTTACCTGCCGTGTCCACAGGTTCGGCCGATCGTGGCTCCCACTGGCCACGGTTCGCCGCTCCAGGCCAATGGGGGCAGCGGGAAGCCTGTGCTTACCCTGGCGAGCCGCGTGCCAGAGGTTGCCGACCCCTACTATAGGTAATACATTAAAAACTACATCTTAGAGTAAACTTTAAAATCTTCAATGAGCTGAGGCAAGGAATAACATTTCCCAGGCAATACATTATATTATTAAATAATACTAACCAGGAGACCATCAGGATCAGGATCTCTCTGTTCAAATAAGCAGTGCCCCAAATCTACATCTCTCTTTGTGCCTTCAGCATTATACATATAATAATGCTTTGAAAAACTACAAAATACATGTTTTTGGCTTGGTATACTGCTACTCAAATCTGAGCTGAGATTTTGTTTCAGATATGAAGCAAAGTTTTGTTTTTCTTTCTCTGGTAAATTTCTTAATAACTAGATGTGATTTGTTGAGAATGATATTATGGATAACTTGAGAATCCGGATGCAAAGAAGCAGGGACAGTATTTAATGGAGCCCCTTATGCTTATATTTGATTCTGATCTCCATTTGTATCAGTTCTAGTATTGATTTTTAGCTTCCTGTTTCCTTTCTTTAGCCTGACAGTTTGAAGTAGAGTTGGGTTGAAAATAGTTTTCCCATTTCTGAGAAAATGTTTGAGATTTCGAATGTTTCCTGTTTCACATTGGATCAAAACAGAGACCTTCCAAAATGTTTTGTGAAAAAACTAGAGGAAGATTGATTCCTCCAAGAATACCTTTCACTGAATCAGGCAGAGCAAGGACTTAAAACGGAGTTTTCTAGATTCCAGGTGAGTGCCTTAACCACCAGGCTATTGGCTATGCTGGGTGATAGAGCCCTGCACTGGACTAGGGTCGAGCCCTGCAGTGGGACTGGGATCCCGCAGAACCTGCTGCCATAATAGTGGGAGTGGTAGTAAACTATAGTCCCACACAAGGCTCTACTGGGTGGCTTTCTTGCACTCTTTCTGTCCATAAATTCCATCCTAGAAATCTTCCCAAGGAAAGTTTTGTGGAAACCAGCCCTTTTGTGTGAAAAGTTTGGGTTTATACCAATTGGCATTTTCTAATGAAAAACTATTTTATCGAAAAATTCCCAACCAGCTCTAGTTTGATATTAGCTCATTAATGGTTGTTAGCTGAAAAAAATCTCAAAAGCCTATTGGAAATAATCAAAATAATAATTTTAAACAGCTCACACTTCTATAGTCTGCTGTTTCCAAAGAGACCTCAGGAACTTAGCTGCCCAAATGTTTACCATAGAAAGTCAATGGGTGTTGGATGGCTAACTCTCTTAGGCCTCTGGAAATCCCAGTTGTCATTCATTTTATTCCAAGGAATCCAAAAGTGTTTTACAAATTTAAATATTATTCAGTAATATATAATCCCATTTATCTGAATTTTGAGGAATCCCTTATACTTTTGAAAACTCTTTGGTTTGCTTAAGTGTTTCTGATGCAGAAGACAAAGCTTCAGTTTAGTTAAATGAATTTTAGACAAAGGGAGTTCTCCATTAAAATGTAACTATTTTTGGTTGAAAAGTGATTTGATTTGTTTCTGTGAGAAAGCAATTTAGAAAAAAAAAATTGAGTCTCCTAAGTAAGAGTTGAAAGCCCAGAAGTATAAATCTTACCAATGACTACAATATAATTATATACCTAACCAAAATTATTCTGAAAATGGGATATGCTTATATTACATTAATATTCATTTACAGTATATTAGATTTGATTATTTTGATGTAAACATGAACAAAACATGGAGTTTTTCAAAATTCATTTAAAATAAATGTGTTTTTCACTGCTTATTTGGCCTTTGGCACATTTACTTAATGACCTTCATAGGAGTTTTACCATACATACTGTAAACCGATTTAGAAACTAATGGAAACCTCCTATAAAGAAAGTTTGTGAGTTAATTTAATATTCAAGAAAGTGAAGAAATTATAGCACTTGTCTGAGTTAGGCATAATGCAGGAAAGTACTGTCCACACTTGACCTTCAATTCCTCCCTTTTCACTAATTCTGAGCTATGTGATATGTACAAATAAGAAGTAGAACGACATACAGTTGAATAGCAATTTATAACTAGAATTAAGTCATGGACTTCTCAGATCTGGAATAGTTTAATGGCAACTCTGCCATCTTATCTTATTCCATTTTGTTTTGTTTTTAAATTGTGCTAGAAGAGGACACAAGGAGTCCCATTTAAACAAACTTGTAGCCAGTGTGGGGAAGTGTTGTATTTATAGGAAGGAAAGTAAGTACAATCAGGGGAAAAAAACAAAATCACTCCTGATCCCAAGAGAAACCAGTGTCAAGGACTTAGCAATGAAAATAAACTCTTGATATGTAGTAATTTAGTAAACTATTAATTTCATTTATTATATATCTGTAATTGTGCAGGTTTTTCTTACGTACATTGATGCCTCAATATCGATATAAGCATAACTTTTTAGATTCCTATTTTTGAAAATCTGATCCCAAAGCTTTCTGATAATATAGGTATATTGGCTTCTTCTCGGTACTGTTACGGAATAAGAGGAGCGTAAAGGAATCAATCATTTTTGATTCCATAGGGCCAGCTCTATACTGGCCCTGATCATGGGATAGATTAGAGTAGCATTATTAAAGCAGCAAATTTCCAAAGACTCAAATAATAGATGAGCTATGCAAAAGACACAATAAACCATTGTTTGCATAGAGCCCCACATTTGTGCTCACCATCTTGTTTGTGCTCTTGCAAATACAGGAGTTTGGAGTGCAAGGAGTTGTTGTTTCTTTTTTGTTGTTCGTGTTCTCCATAGAACTGTCTGTTAAAATAGCAGGAACTCCAAAGGGGAAACGGCTTGGAGCATTTTTTTACAGACTTCCCGGAATGAAGCTGGGGGAAAAAATTGCTGGACGTGCTATGAAAATACTCAAAACCACAGTATATTGTACCTATGGGAGACTTGAACTACCCCAGTATTAATAAGGTGACTGATAAAAATAAACATGAAACTTCAAAGGGATTTTTAAGTTATAGAAATAGAGAAGCCAACAATCTTTTATATACTTTTTAGCATTTTAGAATATGAGGGAAATGGAGAAGTAAAAGGGTTAAAAAACCTTAACAGAATGTTTGTATTTGTTTTCAAGAAAGCAGGTTGTAGGTAATTTAGAAATGTAGGGCTTAGGTGGTGTGACACTGAGCATCAGAATGCCTAACTTTTAGTGCCTAGAAAATCACTGTGATTCATGAAGCCTGAGTGAGGCACCTAGGCTCTTATACAATGAATGGAAAGAGATAGGTGCCTTAGACTGTGATGCACAAAAGCCAGCATGCTAGACAGGGAGCTGCCTAAGCTAGCTAATGGGAGAGGCTGTCCAGCAGGTATGTACTAAACCCCACTCCTCTCATTTGGATTAGAGAGAGAGAGAGCATTACAAGAATGACTCTGTAGCTTGGTGGTTAGAACACTCATTTGGGCGGTAGGAGACCCAGAATCTGCTGTAATGACTCTTTAATTATTTAGTCACACTGCAACAGCTTCAACAGGAGAGACTGGGAGTGCCTTATGTCAGAATATCTAGTAGTCCATTGGTAAAGCATTCCCATGAGAGGTGGCAGCTCCCTCTTTAAATTCCTTCTCCCTCTCCAGCAGAAGGGGGACTTGAACCAAGGGTCTCCCACAGCCCAGGTAAGTACCTTATCCACTGAGCTAAAGGTTATGAGGGAGATTATTATCATCGTTCATCACCCCCACCCTCCCCTCCCACAGCTGTTTTTATTTTAAGTCACCTGATGTGCCTGATCCAATAGGTGACCTCTGAGCACATCTACTGGCTTGGGCCCCACTTGCGACTTAGGTGGCTGGATGCCTATCATCCTCTGGTTTGTGGATTGCTCTGGATGCAGCAGATAGGTGTTTGGATACCTGGATGGAGGCAGCAGTGTGTGGCTCAGAGGCAGGAACATAGGCACCGAGGGAATTTTTACTGCAGAAACTTTGCAGAGTGAGTTTAGGCACCTAGAGGGTTTGGAGGAAATTTTATGCATTGCACTGGAGCCTAAAACAGGGACTTAGGTGCCTAACTCCTTTTGTGTATCCAGCCCCAAGGCTCCACTTCTGCAAACACTTGCATATTTCATTAATTTCATTCAACTCAGTTGAACTACTCATATGTATAAAGTCGCTCACATGCATAAACAATTGCAGAATTGGGGCATTAGAATCCATATTACCTCTGACTTCAGTGGAGTGGCTTCCATGTGACACAGCTGAATTTAGCCCCACGGAAATACAGTGCAAGCAAGGAAGCTGAAGTCAGTCTTATATCTCAATAAAAGTTTGTTTAAAAATATACAAGTGTAGCAGAAGCCTGGAACATCTTAAAAGACATAACAATAAAGTCATATCAGACTGCACGTCCACTGGGGAATAGAGCAAGGAGTGAGATCTGAGAGTAAATAGAAAGTGGACACATACAGAGAAAAGCCTCCATTGCTTAAGAGAACTAAAGAAAGAAAGATAGAAAGGAGGTTGGGAAGGATAGTCAAACCAAATTACTTTGCAGGAGAAACATAATGGGAAGGTTGCGGGTAGAATGAGTAATCTAAAGAGAGAATATGAAAGTCATTTGGTATAGGTAAAGAGAAAATGAACCTGAAAATAAGGCAGGATTGTTAATAAATGAATTGGTTTCATAATACACTTTTATGTCATATGATAACTGACATTGGCTGCTGTTAAAATCATTGCTGACCGGAACAGAAAATCCATGATTTTTGAGTAGTGTCTGCTTTTCCAGTTCCGCATTTATTCCTTTAAGTCAGCTGTAGGTTTTCCTATTTCTTTCAGGAGTCATGGGAAGATGTTAACATTGGCTAATATACTGCAATGGATATAGTATTTGGGGTATATTTCAACATGATTAGAAGTATACTTAAGATAGATTTTGAACTGAAGCCATACTGATTGTTCTGGATGACAGCTTAACATTATAAATCTTGCCAAAGGTTTCAGAGCTAGGAACTTTGGACTGCTATCTAAATTAAAAAGAAAAGGTTCACATCACAGGCCACTTCTATTAGAGAGAAACAACCTGACACCCCAACCAATATCAATAAGAATTAAATGAGCCAGCTGGCTTGTGGATTTGGTTAATTCAAAGAAAGAGACAGACAGAAGGAATATGGCGAAGGATTGAAATTGAGTCATCCAGCTGGGAGCAGACCACAGGAAGTTGGAGTCCATGGAAGTTTAATAGTTGTAGGTTAGTGAAGCAAGTTGTAGGAATGCAGTGAAAGAATCTGTTTCAGAAGCATTTGCTCTGGTCACAAATTTCGCTGCTTGAACTAAAACACTAAGTTACATCTTGCTACAGTTCTTGGATGTTTCCTTTATCTTTGGCGAATGATGGCAGCAGGAGCTTTCCCCTTCATACGCTCCTGTGCTCTCTGATCTTTTTTTCTGACATGTTCTGATGGGAACTCAGCCAGCTCCAACTCTTGACGCTGTTAGAAACAATGTTTTTGTGGACATTTACAGGGATTTGTTATCCTTAATAAGAGAATTACATTGTATCTATAAAGAACAGCAGTAAAATATTTTCCATCAGAAAACACACTGTGATGGGAGATACAAGCCCTTGGACTTAAGTTATCAATTATATTTTAGGGCAGCAGGAAAATGAGAGGGGGAGGGAGGTGGCTTTTAGTCATCATGCACACCCAGACTACAGGTAATACTGGAATACTGATTGAACCTTCAAGGATGCTGAATATAAACTAATAATTATTAAAGTGTGATGGCTGAGCCCAGATTTCAGTGGTTCTATGTGTCAAACAACATACTTAATGGTCTTTTCAATGTACAGTCAAACAGCTTACTTAAAGAGTGGGATAGAAACTATAAGTCTTCTGGTCTTCTGTTGTGTATTCAATTATGTTAGCGCACAGAATATCCTGGTATAGGTGCAATATAGACAGGTCAATCTCTATCAGTCTAAAATTGTATGTCATTTAGGGGCTGATTCTGCCACCCTTATGGATGTGATATTGTACCTTATGGAAAAAAAGATATACTCAGTAAGAGTAAGAATGGTAGCATCTGGTCCTTAGAGTTTAATCACTACTCTTTTTGTCTCCAGTTCTTATGCTGCTCCAGGCCTCTACTCCTATCACCTCTCCATTCCCCAAGCCATGAGTAGTCTCGCCTAGATTACTTACAAATACACAGCCTTCTCTCTCATGAATACAACTATCCCAGACTCATCTACCTGTTAGAAGGCTTGGAGAATCATCATTCAATGTAGTCCCACAGGGCAGGGCCAGCTCCAGGGTTTTGGCCGCCCCAAGCAGCCAAAAAAAAAAATAAAAAAAAAAAGCCGCGATCGCAATCGCAATCCCGATCTGCGGCGGCAATTCGGGGGGAGGTCCTTTGCTCCCAGCGGGAGTGAGGGACCGTCCGCCAAATTGCCGCTGAATACCTGGACGTGCCGCCCCTCTCTGCAGCGGCCGCCCCAAGCACCTGCTTGCCAGTCTGGTGCCTGGAGCCGGCCCTACCACAGGGATCACTTCTTGGCCCAATGCTATTCAATAACTTTAGCATTGATCTGAAGGAAATATGAAATCATTCTTGGTAAGATTCACAAATGACACAATGATTGGTAAATAAGAGACTGGTCAATATTTATAAGGATAGGTCAGTCATACAGAGAGATCTGGATTGCTTGGTAAATCTTGTCTCATTTACGCAACATATCTTTTAATACATGCATCTGGGAACAAATAATGCAGCCTTAAATTTGGGGGACTATGTCCTCGGAAGCCGTGACTCTGAAAGGGACTTAAATATCAGGGTTTATGTAAACTCCCAGTTCAATGTTGAGGCTAAGAGAGCTAATGTGATTCCTGGATATATAAGCATGGGAATGTTGAACAGAAATAGGAAGGTGGCATTGGTGAGACCATAACTGGAATACACTGTCTACTGCTGCTGTCCGCAACTCAAAAAGAAGGTTGAAAACCCAGAAAGGTTTCAGAAAAGACTTACAGAAATTATTTGAGGTCTGAAAAATCTGCCTTACAGTGCGAGATTTAGGAAGCTCAATCTATTTATATTTATCAAAGAAAAGATTCAGAGGTGAGTTGATTACAGTCTATAAGACTGTACATGGAGAGGTTTCTGATACTAGTGGGTTCTGAGTAAATACTGAAATCCAATGTCTGGGAGCTGAAGCTAGAGAAATTCAGGCTAGATTTAAGGTTCACATTTTTATCAATTAAGGTAATTAACAGTTGGAAAAACTTACCTGGAGAGGTGATGTATTATCCGTCACTTGTAGTTCTTAAATGAAGATTGGATGACTTTCTAAAATATATGCTCTAGCTTAGTCACAATATACACTTGATTCAGGATTCACTGGGTGAAATGTTGAGGCCTGTGTTATGCATGAGGTTAGACTAGATGATCAAAGTGTTCCCTTTTAGCCTTAAAAAATCTATGAATCTGTATAGTTCAGGCAGTATGTCTGGTAAACCTCCAGATTTCTGCTGTATTCAAGTAAGTACTAGAATTAAACTTCATAATTTGTATAGACAAAGGAGCCTTTTGGAATTATGGATATATTTTAGGGTTTTGTATTGCCACCCATCACAGTAGTAGCTGAGCACCTTCCATGTTAATTAAATTGGTAATGACAAAGTCTAGTGGACTTCATGGAGTCTCTGGCTCCTTCTCCCTTTCTGGAAGTTATGCAGAGAGAACATATTTGGGGTAGAGAGATTAGGGGCCAGATTCTGATGCCCTTATTTGTGTTAAAGTAGCAAATTACTCCATGAGTGGACCCATTGATTTTAACAGGATTACTCAGCTCTAACTGGGCGTGGTGGCACGCACCTATAATCCCAGCTATTTGGGGGGCTAAAGATGACAAATTGCTTCAGCTCAGGGGTTCTGGGCTCTGGTATATTGTGCCGATTGCCTGGCCAGAAGGAATGGCTAGAACAATACAAATGTGGTGGTGTGATCGGCGCTCTCTTGGTGAGGGCTTATGGGCCAGTCGATCAAGATGACTCAGCTCCTTCTTCTCCTCCCAATGTCTGACAGAGAGGGAAGAAGATTCTTCTAAAAAAAGGGCCAACACAGGGGCTGAATTGTGAGTTTCAAGTCATGTTTTGGCTCCTGCCTGTCCTGTGGGTAGTGCAGTTACACACTGCCCCTTAATTAGGGAAGATCACAGAGTACCAATCCTGCCCTCATGGAGTAATGTGTATTTAATATGAGATGGAGGATCAGTATCTGGCTGTAATATAGAGAGACACTCAGGGAAAAATAAGTCTTTTATCCAGATTTCTTTTCAAAAAAACCTTAACCAGACTGAGGCTCAAGCTGACATTTATTTTAACCGACATGGTGGTGAGGCCAAACATACAGTAGCTGTAAATAAAATAAAATGAAAAAATACACATTACAATGGTCTACTGTAATGCTACAAATGTTGCTAACGTATCTCAGTTGCTGTAGTTGTCAGCATTCAGCCAAGCTTGCTCACGCTGATTACTACCTTTCTCCACAAGCAGTCCTCTTGAACTCCAGGGCACTATTCGTAGAGTATGGTACTGTTCAATGTAAGTGTGTCACAATCTAGCAAAATTAAAACAATATATCTACATCTTCAATCTCAATTAAACACCAAATGGATTTGTGTTCCTGATAAAAATCCTCCAGCTAAGTAAACATTATAGAAATATATAAGAATATATATATATAATAAAGAAATAATCGATAGAAACTTTGGAAATGAGACTTCAGGTGAGCTATTTCGACTGGCAGCAGGTTGGGGTAAATTAATAGAGAAGTAATGTAAATTTGGGGTAAATTAATAGAGAAGAAAATGTAACCGTGTCAAAACTGGTGTTGTTTCAGCATGTTGCCTGTAAATCTGTTCAACAAAGTATTTTGATCAAGTAACATAAATATTAGGTATGGGGGGAAAAGCTTGTAAATGACTGTGGCCACAGGATATTTTATAAATATGTTATTGTTATAATCTAGCACCATCTTTAGGGAATGAGGTTTTTTTGTTTCATTTTGTTTTTTTGTTTTGCTTTTTAGGCAGCAGGATCTTAGCTAAATAATGAAAAAGACGCGTACTAAAAAACAAATTCTTGTCCAAATACTTTAACAGTAAGTGTGCTGTGTTCTCAGTAAGCGATCCAGTGAAATTTAGAAGGTTTATTTGTATCCTTTATGGAGATCTCATTTGTTAGATTGTCCCCCAGAAATTGAATGGATTGCAGAAAAAAATGCTAATTTTGAGAAGATAGAATTAGTTGAGATAATGCCCTCCTGAGCCATAGCTTGAGCAGATGAGAAGAAGATGGATAAGGTCCATATCATGCTGAGCAAGGGTGCTGATTTGTAAAGATATGCTATCTGTTATTTGTGTATTATAAAATCTGTCTAAATAACATTATCCTCCCAGGGAGAGAATTTGCTGCTTTGGCTGCCCATGTGTTGTTGTATTTGGACTGTCTCCATCTACAAATGTTGACTTTTCACCAAAATATTAAATTGGTATGAGAGACACGTAAAACATGTAATCCTTATTTATTTGTTAACAAAACATTTTGCCAAATCTTATTTGCTCCCCTTCCCTTCTGCCCCGAGGTGACTCTCTCTCTGCAGCCACAATGTGACACTTAAATCAGGTTAGAATACTTTTTTTTTTTTTAAATCACAGAATGAGTTTTAACTTTTAATCAGAAACCAGAATCACACTCTCAAATTTGGACTTGTGGCAAACACCTTCCACATTTCTAAAGCAGCTCCCCTCCCACACACCCATTTGTCTAAGTTTATCAATGAAAGTTTATAAAAGTTCAAGCACTTTCTGCTAATATTTGCTGATTCATAGATTTTAAGGTCAAAATGGACCATTTGATCTTCCGGGGCTTTTCTACAGGGGGACTTGGAAGTTAATTAAGCTAAACCTAATTAAGGACACTTTAATTCTGAATCAGTGTGTCCACACAGGCTTTATTGTGGTTTAACTAATTCAATTTCAATTCACACCTTTAGTTAATTCTGATAAATTTTGTTGAGTGTCCCCATGTAGACAAGTCCCTGTATAACTCCTAGAGTGATAATACTCCTCTATAACATGGGCCATGGAATTTCATCCAGTTACCCCTGTAACAAGTGGGTAGTAAAGAACTGAAAGCAGGTTAGCTACCCATCTGTGATAAATAACATGGGGCTATATGTTTGCTCAAACTATGTGGCCATGCAGGGAACAAAAGGATCTTTCCCCTAAGGCAGTGTTTCCCAAACTTGGGCCGTCGCTTGTTTAAGGAAAGCCCCTGTCGGGCCGGGCTGGTTTGTTTACCTTCCGCATCCGCAGGTCCAGCCGATCGCGGCTCCCACTGGCCGCGGTTCGCTGTCCCAAGCCAATGGGGGCTGCTGGAAGCGGTGCGGGCTGAGGGACGTACTAGCTGCTGCTTCCAGCAGCTCCCATTGGCCTGGAGCAGTGAACCGCGGCCAGTGGGAGCCGCGATCGGCCGGACCTGCGGACGCGGCAGGTAAACAAACCGGCCTGGCCCGCCAGGGGCTTTCCCTACACAAGTGACATCCCAAGTTTGGGAAACACTGCCCTAAGGGACTGAAGATTACGAACCAGCTCTTAATCTGAGCTGATCTAATAGCTAAAACCAGTGCCCAATGAACTCTGTTAGCAATATCTGTTGTAAAAGAACTGGAAACAAGATGGCAATGTAATTAAACACCTCCATGGTACTCTAAGATTCATTGAAGGAAAGCTATATGTGGTAGGGCATAGGGTACACTACACTTCAAGTCTGGAAAAACTTGTACAATGAAAACGACCTCATTATGGGTCAAATTGTATCTGGCCCTTTTGCTGCCATGCAGAGGAGTGAAGGAGCAGAAGAATCCTAGGCCACCTGTTCAGGCTGTCCAGATTACCCCTTTATGCACTTAACAGTACAAGTTCCACAGTGCACTTCTTCTCATCTTCTCTCCCTCTGCCCACCCTACACACAGGTGGACTGGGAGTGGGCAGAGAAAGGCAGGTAGCATGGAAGCTGCACACTTACCAGTGCAACTAAGGCAGCATGGGGGAGAAAGTAATCTACACCTGGTAAAGGGATTACTTTCTCTTAGAGTAAGGTGGGGGAACCTGGGAAATGTGACAATTACTTCTGCAGAGTGGAAGTGATGCTTTTGGATTGGCCTGCTACAGTCGCCATATACATGGTCATATTCTGCCACACTTACTCCTCTTGGTTAGTATTTTACTACATGAATAGTCAGATTCCTTTCAAAGGGACTACTCTGTATGTGTAAGGGTGGCAGCATGTGTCCCTCAGTCTAGCCCAATTAAGGACCAGTTCTGCTGCCAACCTTATTTGGGTTCAGTAATGCCAAATGGGACTAGCTGTGGAGCATGGTGTCTTTCAATGTAAGGGTGACAGAAGCTAGCTTAATTACTAATAAGAAAAAGCAAATTCTACAGCATGTGCGTGGGAGTTTGTTTTTTTTCTTTTCTTTTCTTTTTTTTTTTTTGGAACATAACCTAGGATTCAAGAAAGCACTTTCACATTAATGCTTTAATTAATTGAAGAGAAAAATATGTCGGAACCATCTTTGTGTTATAAACCATTTTCCCTCTTTTTATCATATACAGTAGGTGCAAAGCCTTCATGGAATGCAGGAAAATCAGTTCTGTAATTATAAGTGGAGGGGGCGGAAGGTTTTATAAAACTTGTAATATGTTGTCTCTTCAGGAAAGGTCATTTAACAATGCAGCGTATGAATGTGTTGCACAGTCAACAAAAGGCTTTTTATATCCAAGGTTAAATAGAGCTGAATTTTGTTAAAGGTCTGGTGTGAAAAGATGAATAAATATGATTGTATCAAATTTTAAATGTAGCTGTGGCCATTGTAGCCTCTCATTAATTGGAATGCAAAATTGCACAAGTCATTAATAACAGATTTTGTATGCAGCGGCTTCATAATATTATTATTGAGTGAGATTGGTGAATCACACAAACAGAAACATGAAGACTTACCTTAAAATTCAAATAAAACCAAGCATAAGCATAACTACACAAACAGATACATATTACAAAACACCTCCAAGGCTGGCATACTCGCAATCTTATGGAGACCATTAGACATTAAGATGAAGACAACAGTAAGTGGAGAGCACCATAAGTGGGCAGTGATGAGCTAGTTACCACCTTCGTGTCATCCCAATGTTCCAGCTAGGGGTTGGTATAACCATCTTTTTATACCCTTTTCCTTGCATCCCCCACACAACCAGGACTATGTATGATTTAGGTCTAAGCACCCTGCCCATTTTTGTCATTCTGGGGGACCATAATTAAGGTTCCAATTGCTACCATAGGCTATTTGCCTCATACATTTCCCAGCAGCTGTGATATGTAAATGTGGTTATTCCATGGTTACATGTATTCCAAAATCCCCTAGGAATTTGGTATTTCAAGCTTAAACTGCCATTTTTTCTTTTACTTGCTTATCACAATATACATATTGCTAAATCTTATAACCCTAGGTCAAGTACTTTATCTAGGCCTCATACTTTTGAAATACCTACAACAAATACTTTTACATTTGTTTTCCCTTCTTACATTACAAGTCTAATGGCCTCCATTTTATGATCTTAAAACATTTTAATGTGTTTTAACACATGATATATAGTTTAATCTTGTATAATAACTTTCCCTAAGATCAGGCCAGGGGTAAAGGGTCAACACCATGTTCACCACTATACCTAACAGCAATGCATCCTGGCTAATGGATCCTAATTCACAGAGGAGGCTGAAAAGCATCTGAGTACAACTTAACTTGTGGACTTGACTCTTTCACATTTAAAGAATGAGCCTCCGGCTTTGAGCAAGAGAGTTTTGAAGGAGCCGGTTGAAAAGCAGCTGGTCAACGTGCCAGGAGCTAGTTGCTAATTGCAGCAGTTAGTTAATCAATGAAATAACAGTTCAGCTTCTGGGTATAATAAAATGAGATAAAAGACCACTCTGAATTTCCACAATTAGGGTATGGCCAACATTTGACTGGCATTTAACTGCTTGCACCTGTCTCCTTTTGAGGCAGCAAGCCATGCAGTTGCCTGACAGCTATTAACAGAATAAAATAATAAAAAAGGCTTTTGGGGGGGCATAAGATCTGATATCAATAGTAACAAAGACAATTTAAGGGAGTGTTTGTTATGTACTTTTGTGTTTGCTTTCAAAACATTTAAATCCAGAGACAGATGGCTTGTACAGTTTTATCAGCAGTTGTGTCATTATGTATTCAAGCAGCCAAGACTGATAACCGGGCTCATGCATTACAGATTGTTCAGAGAACAAATACTTTGAAAAAACATATCAATAAAGTACTTCAGTGTGGAAAAACTTGATTCCAGTGACATTTTTTGCAGAGAAAGGAAACAAATTAATGCAATTATGAAATTAAAGCATCAGGAATAGGTTTTTAAGTGGTGTCATTGTTTGCAGTAATGAAGCAAGTTTAGAAAACCGGGTGAAAGCTATTGTTTGGTAGTGGTGGAGGGGAAAGATAATTACCAGTAAGTCAACATTGTGCTTTCTCAATACAAAACAGCTAACGCTAGCTACCATCCTGCATATCCCAAAAGGTTCTTTCCCCCATCATACTGTTCACGATTATTTCACTTGTGCCACTGAATACTAAGAAGACTCTTAAGAAGGAATGAACTGTCTTCACAGAGAACATAATTACACAAGGCAGGAACTGAAGAAAACCATGCTACTGTGTTTTATTTTTATTGTGCTGAGCTCATATTTTCTCCAAAATTAATTATTTTTTCTTCTAAATCACATACATCTTGCATCGGGGTTTTGCAGAGCGTCCAAAGCATCATAGTGATTATTAGTAAGATTTATTAAATGTATTGTGGTTGCATCTAAATGCCCTAATCAGAGATCATGGTGCCTATGATGATAGTCACATGTACACATTATAAATGAGACTGTCCTTGTCCCAGATTGGAATATACTGTTATTCCATTAGTGTGGTATTAAAAGATATTGTCTATAATCTGAAATGTACCCCTGGGTGTACACATAATGTAGCATCACTTCAAACAAAAAGTAAGAGGCTGTTTTTATGTTGTGATTCTTTAAAGGCAATGTATGAAAATGTTATTTGCTGATTAAAAATTATATAGAGTCCTTCAAGGCATTTTATCTAATTATTCCATAGTTAATCCTCACAATTCTCTAGTGAGACTGGTAAACACTGTCTGCATTTTACAGACTGGGGAAACTGAGTCAGAGAGCATTAGTGACTTGTTCCAAGTCTACAGTGGGAATGAGTATTACCGGAGTGCTCCTGGCTCCCAGGCCTGCACTGTGAGTGCTAGAGCCAAAACTCTGCTCATATACTTGCAGGTGACACCCCACAAAGAGCAAGATTTTCCCTCTCCAGAGAGTACTACAATCCTGTCAGGCTTGTCTGCATTTGAAAGAAAGTGACATTTGGCTAACCAGAAATATGGGAAATGCCCCTTCCAAAGTGATCTGAAGAAGAACTCTGTGTAGCTCAAAAGCTTGTCTCTCTCACCAACAGAAGTTGGTCCACTAAAAGATATTACCTCACCCACCGGGTTCCTCCAAAATAGATGATTATCTCCACAGCACCATCCTGTCTCTGTTTATTAGACAGCCCCTTGTTCTTAGTAATAGATATTTAAATAGTACCTTTCATCCAAATATTTCAAAACTATCCACAAACTTCACCAACTTCAGAGGAAATCCATTCCGAGATTAACTGTATTATCACTCTAGGACTCATACTAAGGAAAGCTAAACACATGAAGTAAATCTCTCCAAGATTAATTTGACATGGCTTATAGGTCCACATGCATATTTTGTCCTAAGTAAAAACAGCTTATTACCCATTTAAATTCTAAACTCAAATGATTGCCATATCTCTTTGAACTTCATTTTATTTTATTTAGCTAAACAGGGCAACATAACAGATCCACTTCGTGAATGTGGAGCTGAGGGTTCTCTTGTTAACCTGTTATTACATTGCAAATTGGAAGCCCAGGGTGCATGCACTGTATTTCTTGAACTGTGTCCCTCTGTGGTGAAGGCTTTTCTTTGTGTATTGAAAGTTTTAATCCCTGCCAAACCTTTCCTCCTTGGGTCAGCAAGATAGCATTTTACTGTGTGATCAGGCCGGTTGGAAAGAGTTTTGCCACTTCTCACTTTCTTCCTGTGAAAATGGGAAAAACCTAATTAAAATTAAATTTCTGTTGTCAGCAGAAAAAAAAAATCAGCTTTTAACCTATAGATAACCTTTGGAAATGTTAACAATATACTGGGATTACTTCCTTTACTTACTATAGCTTTTTTGTACTAAGTACTTGCCTCAATTTGATTATAGCTGTATAGTGCCGATTTCAAAGAGGGGCTTTTATAGAACAAGAATCTCTCTCTTCCCGTGAATTATCACAGCTCTTATTTTAAAACCAAGATTATTGGCTCTCCTTGAAATTTGTGCTAAACTTCTGCTTTGCAGTCACTTTCTTACCCTAAATTATTGCAGAACTGATTATTTCATCTTGTATTGCCCCAATGTCATTGGGTATATATATTTCTTAAATTATTCCAATTGCTTGTACAAGGATTGCAGGAGCTTCCACTCATGGCTCATCTAGTTAAAAAGACATAATTACTTTTGTTAGCCATAGTACCCAGAATCTACTTTTAGATACTAATATGCAAAAAGAGTTGTTCCTGCCCCATTGACCTCACAGTTTAAGAAAAGATATTCAGAGATAAGGATAAAGGAAACAATAGTTGACGTGTTTTTTAACAAAATGCATCTAAATTAGATTTGCTAAAACTAAGTCTAAATGCAACAGATGATTAACATGTGGAACTCACTGCCACAGGATCTCATGAGGCCGTCAGCCTAGGAAGATTAAAAAACATTAGGCATGTTAAAAGGAATAGCAGCTACAGTTAGACTAATTAGGATGATCTGGGGATTTGAAAATAAACCTGCTATGCTGTGTTTGCTGCAATTGAAGAGACTGAAATCTCCATTTTCGCTGCAGCACAAACATCTTCATTTAAATATCTTCAGTGATAATTACTGGCCAAATTCACAATTATGGAGGCATCTTTGTGCTGACACAGCCCTGACAGACTGGTCTTTCTGTGGTCTGTATTTTTCTTCTGATTAATGCTAATCTTCATGACTTCAGCATTCATGCCTATCTGGTTAACCTCATTCTCAAAATCAATCCATAATTTCCTTCCTGTCACTTCACTGTTTAATCAAGAAAAAAATGCTTCTTAACTCTTGGACTGCCTGGAGGTCTAGGTCGGTGATTTGCTCTGAAGTCAAGGAAAGGATTCCCTATTGAAGGTCTTCATCAAAATCATCATATATCTAGCAAGGGATCATGACCAAGCATTGGTCATTGGATGTATATATTCTCAGATGCTGAGAAATAGGTAACAAAGACATGTGGCAGTTTATCAGTCTTTTGGAACATCTTACCCTATGTGTAAATCCAGTCTGATCAGATCAGTGACTCAGCTGCAAGTTCACTCACTTAGGGTATGTCTACACTACGGGATTAATCCGAATTTACAGAATTCGAATTTTGGAAACAGATTGTATAAAGTCGAATGTATGCGGCCACACTAAGCACATTAATTCGGCGGTGTGCGTCCATGTACCGGGGCTAGCGTCGATTTCCGGAGCGTTGCACTGTGGGTAGTTATCCCATAGCTATCCCATAGTTCCCGCAGTCTCCCCCGCCCATTGGAATTCTGGGTTGAGATCCCAGTGCCTGATGGGGCAAAAAACATTGTCGCAGGTTGTTCTGGGTACAGCCTCACCCCTCCCTCCATGAAAGCAACGGCAGACAACCGTTTTGCGCCTTTTTTCCTGGGTGAACACAGCAGACGCCATACCACGGCAAGCATGGAGCCCGCTCAGCTCAAGACAGCAGTCATGAACATTGTAAACACCTCGCGCATTATCATGCAGTTTATGCTGAACCAGGACCAGAAAAACGAGGCAAGGAGGAGGCGGCGACGGCAGCGTGGCGACGAGAGTGATGAGGACATGGACATGGACACAGACTTCTCTCAAATCGCGGGTCCCGGCGCTTTGGAGATCATGTTGTTGATGGGGCAGGTTCTATCCGTGGAACGCCGATTCTGGGCCCGGGAAACAAGCACAGACTGGTGGGACCGCATAGTGTTGCAGGTGTGGGACAATTCCCAGGGGCTACGAAACTTTCACATGTGTAAGGGCACTTTCATGGAACTTTGTGACTTGCTTTTCCGTGCCCTGAATCTCCAGAATACCAAGATGAGAGCAGCCCTCACAGTTGAGAAGTGAGTGGTGATAGCCCTGTGGAAGCTTGCAAGGCCAGACAGCTACCGGTCAGTCGGGAATCAATTTGGAGTGGGCAAATCTACTGTGGGGGCTGCTGTCATGCAAGTAGCCAAAGCAATCATTGACTTGCTGCTACGAAAGGTAGTGACTCTGGGAAATGTGCAGGCCATAGTGGATGGCTTTGCTGCAATGGGATTCCCTAACTGTGGTGGGGCGATAGATGGAACCCATATACCTATCTTGGCACTGGAGCACCAGGGTACCCAGTACATAAACCGCAAGGGTTACTTTTCAATGGTGCTGCAAGCACTGGTGGATCACAGGGGACGTTTCACCAACATCAATGTGGGCTGGCCAGGAAGGGTTCATGACACTCGCATCTGCAGGAACACTACTCTGTTTAAACGGCTGCAGCAAGGGACTTACTTCCCGGACCAGAAAATAACCATTGGCGATGTTGAAATGCCTATAGTTATCCTTGGGGACCCAGCCTACCCCTTAATGCCATGGCTCATGAAGCCATACACAGGCAGCCTGGACAGGAGTCAGGAGCTGTTCAACTACAGGCTGAGTAAGTGCAGAATGGTGGTGGAATGTGCATTTGGCTGTTTAAAAGGTCGCTGGTGCACTTTACTGACTCGCTCAGACCTCAGCCAAACCAATATCCCCATTGTTCTTGCTGCTTGCTGTGTGCTCCACAATCTCTGTGAGAGTAAGGGGGAGACCTTTATGGCGGGGTGGGAGGCTGAGGCAAATCACCTGGCTGCTGATTATGCGCAGCCAGACACCAGGGCGATTAGAAGAGCACACCAGGAAGCGCGGCGCATCAGAGAAGCTTTGAAAACCGGTTTCATGACTGGCCAGGCTACCATGTGAAAGTTCTGTTTGTTTCTCCTTGATGAAAACCTGCCCCCTTTATTGACTCATTCTCTGTAGGCAACCCACCCTCCCCCTTCGATCACAGCTTGCTTTCAAAGGAAATAAAGTCACTATCGTTTAAAAATCATGTATTCTTTATTAATTGATTATAAAAAGAGGGAGAGAACTGAGAAGGTAGCCCGGGTGCGGTTTGGGAGGAGGATCGGTGGGAAGGAAAAGGCCACTAAAAAAAGGTTAAAATAATGACAGCCTTTTGCTTGGGCTGTCCACTGAGGTGGAATGGGAGGGTGCACGGAGCCTCACCCCCCGGCGTTCTTACACGTCTGGGTGAGGAGGCTATGGAACATGGTGAGGGGGGGATGCTGGTTATACAGGGGCTGCAGCGGCAGTCTGTGATCCTGCTGCCATTCCTGAAGCTCCACCAGACGCCGGAGCATGTCTGTTTGCTCACGCAGCAGCCCCAGCGTTGCATCCTGCCTCCTCTGATCTTCCTGCCGCCACCTCTCATCTCGAGCGTCTCTCCTCTCCTCACGTTGGTCCCTTCTGTCCTCACGTTGGTCCCTCATGTCCTCACGTTGGTTCCTCCTGTCCTCACGTTCACTGGCATCTTTCCTATACTTTGAAACCATGTCCTTCCACTCATTCAGATGAGCTCTTTCATTGTGGGTGGATTCCATGATTTCCGCGAACATCTCATCTCACGTCCTCTTTTTCCTTATCTGAGACAGCCTTCGGGACGGAGGAGGGAGGCTTGAAAAATTTGCAGCTGCTGAAGGGAGGGAAAAAAGGAGAGAATTTTTTTAAAAGATACATTTTACACAACAATGCTTATACTCTTTCTTGGTGAACAACACTATTCACATTACATAGCACATGTGATTTCTGTGCAAGGTTGCATTTTGCCTCTTAATATTGAGTGCCTGTGGCTTTGCTGCTAGAGATCACAGACGCAGGTCCGGGCAACAGAATTCGGCTTGCATGCGGCCATGGTAAGCCATTGTCTTTCGACTTCTGCGCCCTCCTTTCCCACATACCAAGCAAAGCTCGTTGAGAGCTGCAGTTTTCCTGTTAACCTTCAGCAGCAGAAAACAAACTAACCCCCCACCCCCATCCAATTCTCTGGGATGATCGCTTTATCCCTCCCCGCACCGTGTGGCTAGCAGCGATCTTCCATGATACCAGCCACACGGTGAAAAGCTCCGCCCCAACCCCCCCCCCCCCCCCCCCCCGCACTTGGCTTACTACAGGGAAGGATTTCTTTTCAGCCACAGGCAAACAGCCCAGTAGGAAGGGCCACCTCTGTCCCCTTAATTAAATTCCCGTATTTCAACCAGGTTACCATGAGTGATATCACTCTCCTGAGGACTACACAGCGAGATAAAGAACGGATGTTGCTTGAATGCCAGCAAACACCGGGACCATACGCTGCCAGGCTTTGTCATGCAATGATACCAGATTACTTGCTACTAGCATGGCGTGGTCAAGTGTCCTACCATGGAGGACGGAATAAGGCTGCACTGCCCAGAAACCTTCTGCAAAGGCTTTTGGAGTACCTCCAGGAGAGCTTCAAGGAGATGTCCCTGGAGGATTTCCGCTCCATCCACAGACACGTTAACAGACTTTTCCAGTAGCTGTACTGGCTGCGAATGCATCCCAAGTCCTCGGGGCAAATTAATCATTAAAAAATGCTTGCTTTTAAACCATGTTTTATATTTTAAAAGGTAAACTCACCTGAGGTCCCTTCCATGGGGTCATGGTCTTGGCTACTGGCTTGGGAGGGTACTTCAGTCAGGCTGAGAAAAAGATCCTGGCTGTTGGGGAGAACGGAGTGCTGTGTGCTCTCCACAAGCTCGTCCTCCTCCTCCTCTTCCCCGTCCGCAGAATCCTCAGGTGTGGCTGATGAGATTACCCCCGCCTCGGAATCCACGGTCAGAGGTGGGATAGTGGTGGCAGCCCCCCCTAGAACTGCATGTAGCTCAGCGTAGAAGCGGCATGTCTGCGGCTCTGACCCGGAGCGACCGTTTGCCTCCTTTGTTTTCTGATAGGCTTGTTTGAGCTCCTTGACTTTCATGCGGCACTGCTCTGAGTCCCTATTGTGGCCTCTCTCCATCATGCCCTTGGACATTTTTTCAAAAGTTTTGGCATTTCGTCTTTTCGAACGAAGTTCTGCTAGCACTGAATCCTCTCCCCATATAGCGATCAGATCCAGTACCTCCCATACGGTCCATGCTGGTGCTCTTTTTCGATTATTGGCCTGCATGGTTACCTGTGCTGATGAGCTCTCTGTGGTCACCTGTGCTCTCCTGTGCTGGGCAAACAGGAAATGAAATTCAAATGTTCTCGTGGCTTTTCCTGTCTACCTGGCCAGTGCATCCGAGTTCAGATTGCTGTCCAGAGCGGTCACAATGGTGCACTGTGGGATAGCTCCCAGAAGCCAATACCATCGAATTGCGGCCACACTAACCCTAATTCGAAATGACAATATCGATTTTGGCGCTACTCCGCTAGTCGGGGAGGAGGTACAGAAATCGATTTTAAGAGCCCTTTATTTCGAAAGAAATGGCTTCGTTGTGTGGACGGGTGCAGGGTTAATTTGATTTAACGCTGCTAAATTCAAATTAAACTCATAGTGTAGACCAGGCCTTAGAAATATGCTAAGACTGGGGAGAAGGTCAGCACTTTCTGGAGATATCAGTGACTTGTCCACTGAACTGATAGTCAGGCCTCTGAAGCAGGCTAGTTGTGCTCTCTGTAGTGGGTGAAAGATTAAATGGGTCTTTAATACGCATAGCATATTACAGACTGCATGGTCCATCTCCTGTGGTCTCATATTCATGCATGTAAGAAAACCATGAAAACACAAGTGAGTTACGGAAAGTTCACATTGTGTGTACCCTTTGATTTATGTAGTTTTATAGCAAATCTTTGAGATGCGTATTCATGTCCAGTGGGACTAATGTGTTTCATCTATTTAGTGTACCAAATGGGGATCTGTATGTGGCAAGTCAATTTGACAATGGTACAGATTTTCTCATCTTCTCATTCTGTTTACTTTGTACCACTCAGGTGCTGCAGAGTGGTAGGATCTAGATCAGGGATCGGCAACCTTTGGCACGCAGCTCGCCAGGGTAAGCACCCTGGTGGGCCAAGCCGGTTTGTTTACCTGCTGCGTCCGCTGGTTCAACTGATTGCAGCTCCCACTGGCTGCGGTTCACCACTCCAGGCCAATGGGGGCGGCGGGAAGCGACTGCCAGCACATCCCTTGGCCCGCGCCACTTCCCGCAGCCCCCATTGGCCTGGGAGGGCGAACCACGGCCAGAGGGAGCCGCGATCGGCCGAACCTGTGGATGCGGCAGGTAAACAAACCAGCCCGGCCCACCAGGGTGCTTACCCTGGTGAGCCGCGTGCCAAAGGTTGCCGATCCCTGATCTAGACCTAACTAGCCAGCTGAGAATTCCCTAGCATTTCTGCTCCTACATCCAGGGCCCCACATACCTGGAAATTGCAGGCGAGATGAGAGCATGCCTGGGCTATGCCAATTCACCCCTGGCATAAGGTCTCATAGAGAATTTGTGTCATTGTGTTTGCTCATCACTTTTTTTCGTCTGCCCAAGTGTTTACTTCCTTAATAAGGAATCCTTAAAAATGGGATTGGAACTGATTCCTATCCGGTGTCTGAGTCTGTTGGCTAATGACTAATTTATCCATCATTCCCTTTTTGAGGAACAGGGAAGTATACAGGCAATGACATAGAAGATGTTTTGATCACAAAAGTCACAGTTCACCAATGACCTTAATAACAGTTAACCACTCTCTGTTAGCATGCAAGTATATTTTGACACTGTGACATTGACATAATGTCGCTTTTTTAAGTCAGTGGCATAGTTGGTTGTAGAGTTAAGAACGTTGCAATTACTTTTCCCATTCTAGCAAATGTCAGGAGTACATGCAGCTTTGATAGCAATATTTTCAAAGTGAAAGTCTAACACTATTTCTTTTTCTTTTTTTTTTTGGTCTCCTTTGTTGTCTTCTGCAGATGGGCCTCTTGGTCCAC
The DNA here is from genome assembly GCF_002925995.2 of Terrapene triunguis. Taxonomy (NCBI): domain Eukaryota; kingdom Metazoa; phylum Chordata; order Testudines; family Emydidae; genus Terrapene; species Terrapene triunguis. The sequence continues at coordinate 14,045,007 of NW_020664368.1, read as the reverse complement.
GAGGATTAGCTGAAGCTACAGAGATGTGTACTCAAGAATGCCTGGTTTTGGGTCACTCCGATAACTGTTGGATGCCTCCCAGCCTGGGTCCATACCAGCAGCCAAAGTCTCCTCTCTCCACCTTTGCACCTCAGAAAGAATGGGTTAAGAAGGACAAACTAGTGAATGGACACACGTTGACAAGAACCTGGAAAGAAGATAGCAACAGAAACCAGTTCAGTGACCGAAAGCAGTATGGTTCTGGTGAGGGCCATTTCAACACTGGCAATCACATGACTGACATTCCTTTGGCTAACTTGAAGTCTTATAAACAGGCCTCAGGACCTGCTGAGAGTCCAAAGGAGCACCAGCTATAAGAAATGGCTACTTTGGATCAATGACTTTAGTCTACTTAGACTTGCTAATACTGTGTGTGTGTGTGTCAGAGCTTTATGTACTGGGTAGACCTCTAGAACTATGCTTCACATAGCAGAGATATGCATATCTTTGTGTTAGCCCAATGGAAAGTATAATGTTCTGCAACACAAAAGAGTATTTCTACTAGTTGTGTGGTTTTGTTAAATAGACATGATTAAACTCTGCAGAGATCTCTCCAGTTTGCAAATATTCTTTTTTGTTTGTTTGTTTTTTGACCCTGGACTGCTGCTACAAACAACAGAAGATGCATTTGGAGAGTGATAGACCAAGAAAGAGAGTTCAGTGGATTATAATGATTGAAAAGCATATCCAGTTAGAAAATTGTGCTCTTGCTGTCATTGATCTGTGCTGGGACTGCTATACTTGATATCATACTGCAAACAAAACAACTAAAACTATAAACATTAAACCTATTGTGCTATTAACAACATTAGTGGACACTTGTAAGTCAATCAGTGTTCAAAATACTTGTAAATAGGAACAATTATTACTAACAAAATTTGTGTACTTATAACGTTCACCTAAAAAGGATACTGTAGCATAATTCTTTGTTTCACAGTTGCTTTTTACTTTTTTTCATTTGCTTCCTGTTGTTTTGTTTTTAATTTCAGTGATGGTGTTTCTGTGTTAGTAGTCTGTCTGACACACAAAGTTCCAAGGAACTCAAAACACTTGTGTTTAAAAAATAAACCAAACAAAAAACCTCTTGCTTCTGTTTAACAGCAGATGATGCTGGCATTCTAGCAAGCAAAACTGTTTGCAAATATTAAGAAACAAAAGGATTTACGCAAGGGCTTTAAACTTTAATAACTTTAATTTCACTTCCATTCTGTTTTGCAAAGCAGGGGAATTTAAAAAAAAGAAAAAAGAAGTTAGCTATGTGGGGGGTGGCAAAGGAGCGTCAGATGGCATTTATTTAGGAACCCTGATCAGTTAACCGTAGTCTTACAATTAATGAAAAGTAACATTGAGCTAATTTGGAGTAGAAGAAGGGAAATTTGGAGAAACAAAATACAAGGATCATTTTCTTTCTAATTGGGCAAGTGTGTGTCTATACCTAAGACAGTTTGTATTGCTGAAAAAGCGGCATTTGTGTTGATCCTCATCTGCGTTAATGTTGTAGTAACACAAGTGTTTTTAGACCATAGCCACAGAATATTTAATGTGTTGTGCCTTCATGATGTAACAGAGCATTCTCCTGGTAGGCTAGTTGGGGAAACTAAGGGTTAAAACTCTAATTATTGCTGTTTAACTGTTTGTTATCATAGTTGGTCAATGCCTGGCAGGTACCGGCGTCATGTCACTTCAGACAAACCAGCAGAGTGACTCCTACTATTAATAAGATCTAAGTTGCACGTAAAACAAATCCAAATCTGGACATTCTTAGGCGGTTTTTGTTAAGGCATGACAGATGATTTAAACAAATAAATAGCATGCAGAAAAAAAGAAGAAAAAAAAAGAAAAAAAGAAAAGAAAAAAAAAGTCCTTACGAAAAAAAAGGGAAAATTATCTTATGCCACAGTTGATCAGTCTTAAAATAACAAATTTAGGTAATCTGAATTTAATTTGTTCTTACCAAAAAAAAAAAGGTTTTTTTTGTATATAGCAGTTCACAGTTTTTTTCCTCCACAGTATAAAGACATAAAATGGGTTAGGGGTGCATTGCTTATTGCAGTACTTATGTCAGTTTGTGAGGGGTGTTTGATGACTTTGACAGAATAAATATCTAAACAGTTATCCTTGTTACTGCTTTGCCAGTTCAACGTTATTTACAGTTATTCAGCTCTTGCAATAAATGTTCTGAATTCCTGATTGTCTTGTGTTAGTTCTTGGGCAAATGCCTAAGGGACTTTATTCCCTTTCATTTCCTTTGTTGTTGGTGGTGGTTCATTACGAATATATAAGTTATTCTTCTAAACATATCCATTTGGTTCACCTAGTCCTGGATGAGGAAGGTACATAGAGAAAATGGCAAACATTTAGGGCCTTATTCAGTGACTCTTATGGTGAGTCGGACCTCACTGAAAAAGAGTCCTGTAGAACTTCAGGAGCAAGGTACCACTTACCAGGAGTTAAGGGTGTCAGCATCTGCCCTACTTTGTTAGGCAAACCTATGCACACAGAGTAACCAGGAGCCATTGGCAAACGGCAGTAAGGAAACATTTCCCCATCATGATTAGTAACCTTAGTGGCCACTAAAAAAAACTGCATTTACCTCATTGCAGTTTTATGTCAGAGTAGTCTGTGGTATTTTCAACTTTAAGTATAGAAGATACCACAGTAATGTCAAAATACTGTGATGTAGTAAATGGGGATATTTTTAAAGATCAATCACTGTGGTCATGTAATAGTTTTTTGTTGCATTATAGTAAAAGAAACACACTGAGATAAAGGGGTAATGAGAAATGTAAACTATTTTTTGACTGTGCTGAGTTTCAAAACCTAGAGATTAAATGAATTGCACATTAAAAATAGAAAAACTGAGATCCTAAACATCTCTCAAAATGCCTTAAAATAAAAAATAAGGGCCTTTTCTAAGAAGACTATTTGAAAACTAGTTCCTATTTGCTTACCCATCAGGAACAGAGTTCCCTCTCTGGCCAGTAAGAATTGACTATAACATTTCCACAGCCAAATAGGAGCCGCATTCCTTAATCTACTGGTACTTCCATAGTTTGTGTTGTCATCAACTCTTGCAGGAAAACACAGAAATACAAGCTAGGATCCTGGCAGGTGAAATAATATATTTTTTTTTAATTTCACTCTAAACAAGTTACTCATTTGTAATTGTAAGTCTTTAGTATATTCACCAGCTATTAAATTTTTTAAAAAATCAGTTCACCATTTATATGGTAATATACTATGTCTTAGTCCCATTAAAGCAAATGGGAGTTTTGCCACTCACTTCAATGGGCTCTGGATTTGGCCCTAAATATGTAGTCAGTGAGTACTCTTTTATTTACAACTAATTGGTTGGCTCAGTCCCTGGTACTAGCACTGTTGTGTAAATCCCATAAATTAAAAAAAAAAAACAAAAAAAACCCCCACAATTGAAATGCTGAGGAATTCACTGATGTGCCAGACAAGGAGCTCTTCCCCGTCCCCCCCTTGCAGAGTCCTAAAATGTTGATGAATGTCCAGGATTATTCAAATGTTTCTTCAGCTCTCATGGGTTGGTGCCAAGCATTACCGACAATTATTGGTGAGCAAGCTGGGCTGTATGTGGATGCCTTGCTTGTGTCAGTTCCAGACTGCTTCCCTCAGTTGGGCAATGTGGGTGCATTTTCCCTCCCCCAGATGTACACATTTAAAGAAATGTGTGGCAAGATAAACCACAGGCTGCTTTGATATTTATTTATTTTTAAAATCAGATAAGTAGGGCGGGGCAGAATCATACAGGACTTTAAAGACAGTGACTGAAAGTTTAATTCTGAAGCAGTTTGAGGGGTTGGCAGCCCTGGAGGGATTTAAAGAAGGGGATGACATGACCAAGCATAACTCTTAGAATGACAGTATGGAGGGGGAAAGTACTACAGTGATGCATGCCACATAAGATAACAAACAATGCTCCCATTGCCATGAGAACACTCCCATGATATACAGCATGGTCATAGGAAGGACTGATCTTTGGTAGGACAGATTCTCTATGACCACAGAATAGTTACAATTCAGGTGATTAATTATAAAATATGGCTGTCTTCTGTGTGTGGCTGTGTTTGTGATATTGCCAAATAAATACTATCAGTGCTGTGCAACACACGCAGCCAAAACAAAAGAGCATTCATACCTTTCTCCTTACCACACTCCGTTACCTTTAGTTATTGCTGAGGTGTGAGACTCCTTGCCTTACCCAGAGACTACAGCACATATGATCAGGGCTTCACAGAATTACAGAAATGGCAAGTCCAGCCCCCTGTGCTTAGGCAAGCCCAAGTAAACCTAGACCATCCCTGTCAGCTATCTGTCCGACCTGTTCTTAAAAACCTCCAGTGAGGGGGATTGTACAATCTCCATTGGAAGCCTGGTACAGAGTTTAACTGCCCTTATAGTTAGAAAGTTTTTCCAATATCTAACCTAAATCTCCCTTGCTTCAGATTAAGCTGATTACTTCTTGTCCTACCTTCAATGGACATGGAGAACAATTGATCACAGTCTTCTCCTCAACAGCCCACAATACATTTGAAGACTACTGTATCATTAGTAATCTGTGGTTCCATAGCTAAATAATATGCTGTGGCATATAGCCCTTTCTAAAGAATGATTTTTGGGCTCCAAAACCTCAGCTTTCATTAATGAAAAATTTCTAGCCCTTTCTGCTGCGAAGAAAACCTTGAAAATGTGAACCAATGCACTGTCTTCCTTACTCTACAGACTGCCTCGGCCAATAGCTCTCAGACAGAGGAACGGATTTAGGATGTTTTTTTAACTCTGAAAGCTAAAGAAAACAATTTAACTGTTAGCATTATTTATATTTCGCTGCTGATCATTTTAGCAAATAATGTGTTTATCCCACAATCCGATAGTGCCTCTGGCTTCTTGCCTTGTCCCCCAAGCCCTACGTGGTTTATACCCCGCTGCCAAAGCCTTCAGCTTCACTTTCCTCCAGTTTACTGACTGCATTTCCTAATTCTGCAAAATTGGCTTTCAGGAAATGTATTCCCTAGTATAGCTGTTTACTATGCTCTATTAAGTTCTTTGGGGCAAGGACCATTCTTTGTTTTGTACTGCACTGAGGCCAGTGACAACACAGCAGAGGGCCAGATTCTGAGTCCATTGGCTTCAATGGAAGCCCTTTAGTGGGTATTGGTGTCTGGCTCATAATCAGGGCTGGCTCCAGGCACCAGCTGAGGAAGCACATGCCTGGGGTGGCACATGCTAAGGGGCGGCATTCCGTCCATTCTTGGGGCGGCACAGTCTGAGCCGCTTTTTTTTTTTTTTTTTTTGCTTGGGGCAGCAAAAATAGTAGAGCCGGCCCTGCCCATAATTAGTAAAAACAACAAACTGCAAGTGCTTCAATGCTCCTAACTATCAGCTTTATAATTAACTTTAACAAGTGCATATTAGCAGCTCATTCTCTTTTTGATCTACCCACATAGCTTCCCTGGAGACAACTGGAACTTATGTGCTGACATGTGGCCTAATTCTGCAAAATGCTGAGCGGCTCCTTCAAGGAGCTGAGCACCTTCTCCTGACCTAGCAGTCAATGGAAGCTGAGAACAGTCATCACCACCTTGTAGGAGAAGCTCAGCATCTGCTAGGACTGGGCCCATGTTGTAGCATGTTGTACATTATGTTTTGAAGCATTAATGCTCTCACTAACTGTATCACTTAATGTAAAAGTCTATTTGCAGTTGTAATATTTGTACTGCTGCCTGATTGATGGAGTGTAAAGTAGCTCTTTAACTACCAGACAGGCTCTCAAGTTCTGGTTGCCTTAGGACTGGAAAGAATTCAAAAGAAGGTAATGTCCCTCACTCCGAACATCATGCTCCATAGAACACAGCCACTTTGAAATCAATTTGTTGTGCCCAGGTATTGAAGCACATTCTAGTAATGCATGGCATGTGAATAGATACCTTATTTATTTGTAATGATATATATTTAAATATTATCAAGCACATAATCGCTCAATATAATTTAATGGAATTTTTTGGATCTATGAATCTTGTTCAATGTACTTTAAATTGTATGAAACTGCATATTCTGAAGACTACCCTGACCTTTATTCATGAAATAAAGTTCTTTCTTTTGTGTGTTATATCCCTGTTTGTACAAACATGCGATAAAGTTAAAACAGCTAAGTACTGTACAGGAATTGTAACTGTTTCTTTTATTGTCTAAATATACGCCTATGACAATTTTAAGTAGTTATCTGAGTTTTAAGAATGTGTCTTCTATGTGTTCATTGTTGTCTAGTATATAAGCCCAAATTCAAAGGAAAGTTGTGCCAAGTTCATTCCTTGTGTAACGCTGAATGCCCCATTTGCTTAAAAATGTCTAAGCTGCCCTAGTTCAATGTGACCAACACACTTGACCTAGCCATAAAACAAACACACAGTACAATGCTTATGGCTCACTTACCGCAGATGTCACAAATGGATGCATTTTTTTTAGTTCTCATCCCAAGTACTGTGAAACGCCAGTGCTGCATGGTTATTGATTACCAATTGTCCCTCTTTATGAGCCTGCAGTACACAAAAGATAATATTGTGACTGGCTGACTTAATATTAGCTAAGTCAGGGAATCTGGTGCCTTGTCTTGTGTATTTCCTATATTGGGCAATTTTGGGGGGGATGTTCAGCCTGGCTATTAACCTGAATGGTGACCTTTTTGAGGGACTCAGGTTTTTCTCACTGGTAAGCCAGAAATATTTTGGTTGAATCCTGACTCTGTTGAAGTCAGTGGTAGTTTTGCCCTTGCCTCTGATGGGGCCAGGATGTCACCATTTGAGCCCTAACTATTTGGGATGTTAATTTCCTTCCAGGACATTTCTCTTCTTCCTTCCTGTCTCTTGTCCCTTCCACTGGCCTTGAGGGGACCCCCTTCCTTACTTTCCTTGCCTTTGGTGTTTTCTGGAGAAGGGGGAAAATACAGGGAAGAAGATGCTAGAATGTTGGCTGGAGGCAGTTAGTTTCTTGAGACCTCCTAGCTCCTTTCTGTGCTGGATGGTTTTCCTTTCCTTTGTAACTCCTCTTTGGGGATCCCAGATGGCTCCTCACCCCATCAGCCATCTTCAGAACTTCCGAGTGTATTTGTTTTCCCCTCTCCAATCCTTGGAAGGCCACCTTCACTCCTTGCATACTAAGAGTCAGGTAAAGCTCTTGTTCAGCTGTATCCATCAACAACACCTCTTTCCTGGCACTGACAGACACATTTCTCAGTAGCAATCTCCACCAAGGTGGGCACCCATGTGGTCCTGCAACCACACAGGAGCTTGGGGATATGGTATCAAATGAGTGCTGATATGAAAGAGGGCTACTAACTCCCATGGCTGTTATCAGGAAGAAATAGGAGGGCCAGCAAAGAGCAGTTGTAATGGTTCTGGGGGCACCCGAGGCTGCATGTCATCTTGTTACCTCCTTGTCTCCAGTGAGAGGGAAACTTGCTTGTACTTAACTGGACATCATCTCCCTGACACCTTCAGTCGGTTAGCCATCTAAACAATCTCTTCTGAGCTATGCCAGCCCTTACTTTGCCTTGCAGGTTAACAATAGATGTACCCCAGTCCCTGAGCCCCTTCAAAGTGCTTCCCAGTAATGTCCCGCCCCTTATCCACTTAACACTCACAGTAATACCAAGTCTACTGTCTCCAAGGGGTCTGTGTACATGCCAGCTTCTTTGATTCAACTCAGGATCAGCTCCTCATACAATACCACAGCACTGAGATACATTGTGAAAACAATCATCAGTTTTTTTATCAAAGATCAAGATAATGGAAGGGTTGCATATAAAACAAAATCACAACAAAATTCCGAGAGACTAGACTTAACAGGCCAACCTTCTGTCTAAATAAGTTCAACTCACCCGAAATGTTCTTTGCAGCATTTCAACAAAGTCTGTCGGAGATCCTGTTTTCAAGCATGTAATTACACTGCCCTGTTGCTTCCTATGTTCAGGATAAAGAGGTGTCTTCCTTGTCTCCTACATATTCCCTCACCCCACCAAAGTTCATTGTCTTTGCACATAGGCAGGCTAAACCCTATGGCTTGTTTTTTCCTGTGTGTTCCTTTCCTGTTGACTCTAAAATGGGTCTTCCATTGCATTGGCTTTAGAGTGACCAATTGTCCCAATTTTATAGGGACAGTCTCGATATTCAGGGCTTTTTCTTATATAGGCACCTATTACTCCTCATCCCCGTCCCGATTTTTTTACACTTTCTATCTGGTCACCCTAGTCGGCTTATAATACTACATTTAGATAACAGGAGTACTTGTGGCACCTTAGAGACTAACGAATTTATTAGAGCATAAGCTTTCGTGGGCTACAACCCACTTCTGCGGATACAGACTAACACGGCTGCTACTCTGAAACCTACATTTAGATAGAGAGATATACACCTTATCGCCTGTCTGGATGAAAACCTGTTTTCCCTCTGTGGTTATTGACAGACTTTAAAACTTATTTTCAGTACATATAAACAACTCCTTAAATATAAGCTGTATATACATAAAACAATGATTGAGGATCAATATGACATAAGCTTTTATAAGAAACTTCACAGTTTTATAAGAAACCTCACTTCTTTGGTGAGCTAGAATGCACATGCCAGACTCAGGAGAAATCTGTAACATCTATGCAAATAGGAAAAGAATCACTTGCTACAAACTGTTTGTGAACAACCCATGGGCCCCAATGAATAAGAAATTATAATTGTGATCTCTGTACAATTTGCAATGAGATTAAAACAAAGAACCATCTACAAAGAAACAAATTGCCCATAACTAACAGTTCGATCAGCTGTAGCCAAAACCAAGATATAGTTGATGAGAATAAGGTTTTGAATGCCCTGATAGTGGATATACTTTCACATTATGCAAGTTAAAGTACGACGATGATATTCTACAATATAATGATATTCTATAATATCACTATATACTGTTTATTTTTCCTATTGCGAGTCATTTTCCAATTAACTAATATGTGGCTAGCACTCCATTAACTTTATTAGTACTTAAAATTATTTCTGGATAATCTTTTATTTTCTTCTTCTTAAAAGAAGAGTGGATTTCCCCCCTACATTGTGGGTCTTAGTTTTTATGCTTTCCACAGCATAATTATATGTTTTCCAGTCTGTTGTTCCAATATTTTACCTTATTTTTGGTTTGAATGTGATTTCTGGCTTATGTGCTTTTGATTTTTTTAAAGTATTCCATATGTATTGTTTTCTGCAGTGAATGTTCAAGGCCTGTGTTTTAATGCGTGATCTTGTGTTCCTAGGACACTTAAACTATATCTTCTTTGTGAAGTTGCATCTACATTATTGATAAAGATCATGCATAATTGCTGACCACCATGTGGTGTTAAACCCCCAAGAGCAAAACGAAAAAGAACAGGAGGCAGCCACATAAAGACAATTATTTTATCTACACATGAAACCTGTACTGTGGTCTGAAAGCAAAAGGTACAACTGTCTATTCAATCAGCCAAAACTACATACTGTTGCTGACTGCAGTTCAGCAACACATTGTTTCTTCCCTGCTTCGCAAGCCACATTGAATGAAATCAGGAAGTCTGATATACATAAATTCACGAAAGAAGAAACTTATTTTTAGAAATGGGCCTAAACATCTTTGGATCCAAACACTGCTGAACTTTGGGGGATGTTAGCTACAGATTTGGATATGAACTTAGTGATTTGCCCCATGTATATATATGTTTAAAAATGACTCTAACCCTGGATCTTAATATCTCTGAACTATGGGAAAGTTGAGAACACAACATGTTCCAAATGTTGAGGCACAGACCATATTGATATGGAGATTTAAGAAGCCCTGAGAGGGCATGTAAGGTGGCGGGGGGGGGGGGACTATAAGCCTGCAATGTGGAATCAGGTTAAACAAATATGTAATTTATTATCCTGGTATCTTCTCCATTTTTTGGTTTCTTTCCAAATATCTGCAGGATAATGTTGCTAGAGTACTTAAGCATAAGCCAACTTCACGCTATCTTTCTGTAGCTATCTCTGTACAGATAGCACTCTAGAGCTTCCATATGTGAAACCTTCATAATAGGCTCAGCCAGCCATACTTAACTAGCTTAAGGCTTAAGTATCTTAGGTCCCCAAAGCCTGGGTCACCTAATGAGTGTGCCCAGTTGGAACAATGTCTATTTTGCAAAAGTGGTAGTTGAAGGAAAGTATCCTGCTAGCATGTTGTTTTATTTGACTGTCCTACTGTATATGGTCCATTTACTACTGCTGAGGCTAAGAACAATAAGATTACAAGCAGTAATTCTATACCAATATTCATTCAATTAATATATGGTTTTTGTATGGGAAGTACAAAGAAATTGAGTTTCTCTGCATTTTCAGAATATCAAATATGTGATTACTGCATATAATAAGCTTGCAGTCACAGACTGTAATTCTTTGGTCCTGAACAATTGCACAATTACTAATTCAACTACAGTAACATAGGGCGTAGACACTGATGATTTCAAAAAGGACACTGCTGACTTAATTAGGCCTCAAAATTTACCTTTTCAAAATTATAGCAATTCTTCTTGGCATACTTTGATGTCTTTGGGGTATCTGAAGCAAACAATCCAAGAAGAATATTTTAAAAAAAATAGAACAGAAGGAGAAAGAAAGACAGAGATAAGGCACAGAAAAATTGTTTGGGTATTCAGTTACCCAAACAATGTTTTGGCTCTGTGCTCATGCTAGAATGAACACATCAATGAATATGCATCATGGGCATATACAAGCCAAGAATGCTTCTAGCTGCACTGTCCTCACTCTCTCACCTCCTCTACTTCCCATCACATTGATTCTAGTTTCAGGCAGCAAATGAACAGATCCTCAGGTTGTGAGGAAGATATTTTGCATCAAGATGAGCTGCTGCTCCCCTTGAAGGAGACTTTATAATAATATTCCACTGTGCTGTCAAAGCCGTTAATGTAATCATTATGCCGCAAGGGCACAATTCAACTTCCTTGAAGTAAATGTAAAAACTCCCATTGATTTCAGGGGAAGATGGATTAGCCCAAGCAAAAGTTTTCAAATCTGGTGTCATTCCATCAAGCTAGATTGAATGTGGGGGCCGCAGTGTCATGGCAGAACCTCCACGTGCATACGCACAGAATGTATCCTGGTGTATAGAAGGCAGTCATTAAGACCCAAGGCAGTGAAGGGGCAGGAAGAAGAACCTCATTTACTCTACCCAGAAGCTACTTTGCCCTACTGCAGCTTTTCAAGCTTCCTTCCTCCTTTCCCATCAACTTGCACTGTACTCAATTCTGTAGATGTTTAAAGATGCTATGGTTGACTAGACCCCACAGCTCCCATTGCTGACAGAACTCTTCTGACTTCACACCTGCAGGCAATGTCTTCTTAGGAAATAAACTGACCTGAGCCAGGCCACAGGTGCCACAGGTGAAGTATGAGCTGCGCCAAGCAAATAGAGATAGCATGCATTCCAGGTTCACTCCTGTCCTCCTCTCAGGTCTGCCTCCTCCTCCGATCAGCCATTTGTCCAGGAAGGGGTAAATGTGAATGCTTTGCCTTTTCATGTGGGCCACAACTATGTCTAGGCATTGTTTTAAGTCTCTTGGCAGTATCTGAATGTACTGGTAATAATTTGGTACCACCATAAACCTCAGGTACTTCATGTCAGGGAGATGGCTATGTGGACGCATGTGTCCTGCAAGTTGAGAGCCTTGAGCCTAGAAAAGATGGAATGAGGAATGCAAGCAATACCATCCTGAATCTGAGGCAGTGTATGCATTTGTTCAGTCTCCTCAGGTCTAGGATAGGACAAAGACCCCTTTTTTTCTTTGGTACAGGGAAATATTGTGAGTAGAAGCCTATTCCCCTCTACTCTCAAAGTACTTCTTCTATGGTTCATATATGAAGAAGTAAGTATGAAACCATGTACCCCATGTTCATCACTTTTATATGATTGTATCTTGTACAAAGTCCACCTTGTGAAGTATTATTTGAAAATGCATAATCTACTGAATGTCATTGTCCTGTTAAAATGTGTGTGTCAACATTGTATGTGGAGCAATGAGATACTTCTGATTGTTATTGAAATATATTGTAGTTCTGGGTAATACCCTCAGACCATTTTCTCAAAGACAAAGACACACTGGCATGCCAGCTAGGTGCTAAAAGTCCATTACCTGTTTAATTGGAGATTCACCAGCAGAGGAGTTATAAACAAAGTATATACAATTCACCTGACGGACAGCTTGCAGAGCATGTACACAATGAAACTGCTGACCCCATGACCCAGCAAAGACTTTTACAGTACAAACGGTCAGAATATAAGAAGGGTGGAAAAAGGCCTCTGGCCACCTCTCCTCTCCTCTCCACCTCCTATGACATCAACGAATACCTGAAGAACACTGAACTAAGTGGAGTGGTCCCAGGCTGGAAAAAGAAGCAGCCTGTGAAATGTATTGCCGCTCATAGTAAGACAACCTATTTTGCTGTCAGAGCTATTAGCCTTAGTAAAGTTTAGAACAGGGATCGTCAACCTTTGGCATGCGGCTCGCCAGGGTAAGCCACCTGGTGGGCCGGTTTGTTTACCTGCCATGTCCGCAGGTTCGGCTGATCGCGCCTTCCACTGGCCGCGGTTCGCCGCTCCAGGCCAATGGGGTCAGTGGGAAGCGGCAGCCAGCACATCCCTCGGCCCGCGCTGCTTCCCGCAGTCCCCATTGGCCTGGGACAGTGAACCGCGGCCAGTGGGAGCCGCGATCAGCCGAACCTGCGGACGTGGCAGGTAAACAAACTGGCCCGGCCCACCAGGGGGCTTACCCTGGCCAGCCGCGTGCCAAAGGTTGCCGATCCCTGGTTTAGAAATTAGATTGCAGTTTTATCCTTTTATTTCTTTTCTAACTAATTCTGATTTTAATGCTTTATCACTTGTGAATCACTTAAAAATCTATCTTTCTCTAGTTAATAAACTTGTTTTACTGTTTTATCTAAACCAGTGTGTTTGATTCAAGTGTTTGGGAAATCTCTACTCAGGTCAATGGGGCTGGTGCATATTCATTACCTTTTGTTGGAACGATGAACTAATTTATGAGCTTGTATGGTTCAGTGGGCTACTGAATGGTACAAAATGAACATTTCCGGGGGACAAGGCTGGGACTGAGGTGTATGCAGGTGTTGCCCTGTATCTATTCATGGATGGGTGGGCAGAGCATTCATGTACTCAGCTTGGAGTGACTTTGCATGCTAGTGGCTGTGAGTGATCAAAGCCTGGAGAGGTCTGCTCTTCTCTAGCAAAGCTGTGTAAAAGGCACCCTGTGCTAGAGAGTTAGGGGGACACAGCAGTTCAGGCTGTACCATGGGGTATGTCACAGTGAGGTCACTTCTTTTTTATAATAGGCTTTTGGAGGTAGGGTCCCTGAAGGGCAAGGAAGAGAATGGGGAGGGAAAAGGGGGTGGAAATGAGTAAGTATCCTGTAACAGAGCATGTAGTTATTTGTGGAGCTTCTATCACTATCCCCTATCCACAATCCATACCCCACTTCTGAACCTCCATCCTCCCGAATCCAGCTCCCAACCGGCAGAACCAATAAATGTTGCTGACAGATCATTTAGAAATAAGTGTTTATTCTGTATCCCTTAATGACAGAATCGGACATCTCCATTATGTGCCCATTTGAAGAGATACGGTGTGACCACTATTTACCAAGGGCTGAAAAAAGTTACTGTTCTTTTCATCTTTAGAAGTTTTAGAGTCAAAATACTGATGATTTCCACACACGTTAAACCCATTCCATTATTCCATTTCATAATGAAAATGTCAAAGCCACTGATTAAACATTACATTTAAGTCCTTTGAATTTACAAATTTTATTTGAGGATCACAAGTACAATATGTTATTTTGTTAAACTAGGATGGACTACAAGGCATGTGTGCGACTATAATTTAGTTACAGGTATTTCTAAGGCATTGAAACCCATTGAAGCCAGTTAAGTCTTTCCCAATATTGTGCACCAAGGAGGCTGAGTGTTTCTGTCATGCTTTCAGCACTTCAAAAATGGGAGTGGGGAAGGACAACAGGTTGTTCCACAATGTATTCCCTCTGATTGACTGCTCTTCCTCTGGAGGCAAGGAAATGCAAGAAGGACAGGCACACAGGTGGGGGTTTTCTTTTAAGACAGGGGTTTTCCCCACATACCTGTATAAGGGTTGGGAAACCTGTTGTATTAGCACCTGTGGAATTTTTCAGAAAGTTTTGGGCATGTGCTGCTGGACACAACCTACTATTCTGATTTACAGGACTCAAACTGGCAAGGTGTCAGGGCCCCCTCACTTAATTGTGGTCAATGGGAGTAGACAGCGCTTCAGAGAGCACTTACAATAGGCACTCAATACTTTGCAACATTGGAACCATAAAGCAAATGTTATTCCTCACAACAGCCCTGTGAAGTAGATATGTGTTATTCTTCCCATTTTACAGATAGGAAAACTGAGACACAGAGAGGATTTATTTATTTATTTTTGACTTGCCCAGGATGGGGCAGGCAGTGGCAAAGCTGAGCTTAGTACATTTGCACGAAGGCCTGATCCAAAACCCATTGACTGAAATAGGAGTCTTTCTGTTGACTTCAATGTCCTTTAGATTAGGTCATGATCCATTGTGTTTGTATTTGCAATAAAGTATTTAGATCAGACCATTATCTTTATCCCTATGAATTTCATTTTACATTTTCAGTCTAATTTTCCAATTATGTTGATTTATAATTCTGCATTGAAAAGCCTGATTGTGTAGACTGGTTGAGATGATGATATTTACATATTTTACAGATTTTATATCTTTTACAGATTTTTCCTCCCTGATTGGTGGGAGCTTTTCTTCTCATCATAACATTTTGACATTGAGAGTTGCAGAGAGAAGATCTGGTGCCATATGTGTTTAAAAACACTTGAAGTTTAGGCAATTCAAATGAGAGAAATTTCAAATGTCTTACTGAGCCTCTTTGCAAATACTTTCATTGCCTGAAGGTGATTTAAAAAAAAACCAGCCACCCCCAAAAACAAACACTGATGCATTTGCGTTTAATTTTTAAGGCAGTTTTTTAAAGTATGATGATAGATTGGTTGCAAATGTGAGGTTTCTGGAAGTTTAATGGTGTGATTTGTGTCTTGTTTGGTAAGAGTACTACATGTTTATGTTTATTGACAATTTGGATAATCTTATCATGCTTGCATTTTATTTCTGTTTGCTGCATATTTTCTGGGAAATGAAAGTCCCTCAAGGGCTTTTGCTGCAGTAGTTTCTTAATCTCCATCCTACTGGGATAGCATTTTTACCATTTTAGAGGTGTTTTTTTTTTCTTTCTAATAGTGAGTTACTGTTCTTTTTAACCTCTTCATTGCTGGGAATCTGTTCCCTGGGGAAAAGGAGATGCACAAAAATGAGTAAGTTATAATTGAATTGTTAAAAACAAGGGTATTTCTGCTATGATTTAAAAGCTTGATTATTTTTGTGATGATCATTATGGACATTTTCCATCACTCATGCAAATAAACTAATACAAGCAATTCCTTGTGGGGATTTAATTGACTTTTACTATGCAATTCACTCTACAATGCAGCATGTGAATGAACTGCCTGTGACCCATAAAGGTCAGAAAAACTCCTTGAACTGTACACCCCATGAGTTGCATAGGACAAAATTTAGCCTTGCCCTGTGATGCCCATGCACTGGCTATGCCAATGTAAAGGAATCACTGGGAAGGCATCAGGTCCTGTAGGGAATAGCAGTGGTACAAGTGACCTTTGCACCAGCTTTGAGCCGTTTGCACAGAAACTCCCAATGCAGGGGTTGATGTGCAGGAGATGAGTAGAGAAAGATGAAGCTGTGGTCATCATGTGAACTGATATATTCTGCCTACATGGAGCTCTGCAGCAGAGGGCACAGGTTAGAAGAGTCCCAGTCCCCAATGGCCTTTGAATAATGAAGGTGAAAAGCCTCCCTTTTCAGTCCCTGCACCAGCTATAGTACCAACCAGTCTAAGGTGGAACTGGCTGGATAAAAATTATACTGAGATGTAAGGGAAATGTACCAGTGGGTTTATTAGGAATTTTAGACATGAATGTGACATCACTAACGGCCAGTAAGCAAGCTTCACTTGTTCTCCGGTTCCAGAGTCATGTGATCAATGATGAGTCATGAATGTGAACGATAAGTAGTGTTCAGAACCAAACCTTCTAATATCATGACCATTTTAAGAATAACTTTGTTCTGCCTCCTTGGTTAGCTTTTCTCATGAGTCAATCCTGACATCTAGATCTTTCATTTATATTTTGTTTCCATGTCCAAAAGGGAAAGCAAAGAAGAGATATCAAGAGGTGAAATCAGGTCACACAGCAGTTCAGGAGGAGTACTTAGTAGAACTGGGTGGATTTTTTGGGGGGAGAATAGTTTATTTGCTGAAAATGGAGGTTCAGTTGACCCAAAACTATTCACAAATTTGACACAAATTCAACAGTTTCAGCCTCCAAAAGTTGTTCAGGCTTGATTCATAACGGGTCTTTGGCACCATTCTCAAAATGGCCAGGAGAGGAAGAAGTGGTGGTGTCTCTTACAATTTTTAGCTCACTGTACTCACTCCAGATGTAGTAAACATTGGTTTAATTATCCACTCTGCCTAATACTGAGAAGGAATTAGAACTTTGGTCTCCCTCCTCCCCAGAGAGCATCCTAGCTACTGAGCTACAGGGGTATCCTTGGGCAGGGCTTTCTCAATTGCTCTCTAATGCTAAAATATGGTATCGCTCAGTTGCATTAGGGCAGAAAGGCTATTTCTGATGGCCCAGAGTGATTATTCCTGGGAACAGAGTATCATGATACTCTCCTCTCTTTTTTTAGTGCTGCTTAGTAAGTATCATTGGTAAACAATGTTTGTGACCGAGACTGACAGTCCCAGCAGGAATTCCTGTGGTAGAATAACTATCACAATGGGATGCATGATCTGGGGGACAAAGTGCAGATTTGTAGCACATTGAGGTAAGACAATGATAATATAGATGAAATATGGAGATCAGATTTTTAACTGCTGAGAATTCTTGTAAAGATTCTTCATCAGAAAGTTGTGACACACTGGTAGAGAGAAGTGAGTCACAGTTACACCTTTCTTTTAACTAAAGCATATTAACTTTTATTTGAAATGGTACCATGGCTAGGAAGTATTTTCATCATCAGGCTGAAAGTGGTGTTGCTACATTGCAGGCATTCTGGCTGTAACTTTGTTGAGAAAAGAAACTGTACGACTGCGTCTACTAGTAATCATGCAGAGAGGCTCTGCAGGCAAACTTCTGGACTTACTCCAGTCATTACCCATTTGGAAAGAGCTTCACACAAAGGTATTTTGTGCATGAATAGTCCAGAGGAATAGGTTTCTGGACCAACTGGTGTGTAGCTAATTTTAAAAAGTCAGTTTACCATAACAATTATTTTATGGGCTGTAGAGCAGATCTCATTAAAGTGGGAAGGGAATCATAAAGTAAAGGAGAACAAAACCATTAATATGTCTAATGCTGCCTCCTTTTAACAGGAATGTTACAAATGGCAACAAATACACCAATTTATCTTAGCCTTGTAGGGGATGGATTTTCTATTTTAAAAATAATGATTCATGTTTTAACTGGAATATTTTCAAATATAAAATTCGGCTGGTTTTTTCCCCTCTGTGTTTCTTTTCAAGAGTCTACATAATGGCTATTACTTTACTAAGAGACCCCTACATTGTCATCCGAATTATTTTATTAGGTTGTTTGGTTATTAGCATATGATCATCAGTTTTTCAGAAATGCTTGCATATGAGCTACCTGTAGTCTTGGCTCAGCTGGAGTTTACAGCTTTTCATTCTCATTATTATCCATTCTTTGTTATTGTATATTTTTGTTTGTTGATTTTTTTTTTCTTTCCTGAGAGACTTTCTTAAGTCTCAGAACATCCCGGCTCGTCTAGTTCTGCATGCTTCTCAACAAGTATGCGTTTGTCTCTGTACACTCACAAGCTAATTAAGCTAATTGGACCAAAAATGCTATGAAGAAAAGACTCAGGCAGTAACACTCCTTTTCGTCAGCAAGATCCCAAAATGGAACCGGTATCCGAATACATTGAAACAACTTGGATCAAGTTGTGCAAATCCTGGGTTTGTTGAAAAAACAACATAATGCACTATGTGAAGGATTGCAAACCACCTTCATTTGTTGCAATGTGTGGACAATATCTGAGTCATTCAGCATTAATTTTACATCCATATATATATCTGGAATATGTGAGTGAAGATTGATGATTGTGTTTACATTATTGGAAAGTTAACATGCATTTAAAGATGGATTTTCCTTCTTTTCCCCCTTTTGTGTTGATAATATATATTTTTTTTCAAATATTGTATGCTTTATACTGCCTCTTCTATAAAAAAACCAAGGTGGATGCATGCCTCTTCTTCATCTGGTTCTTGACTATTGAAACATTACTGTTCTCATTACTTCAGCAATAAATATTCAACAACAGCAATAGCAGTTAATGGGAGATTTACCATTGACTTCAACAGAACCAGATTTAGACCAAGGCTGGGCACTTTTTAAAACCTCACCCATTACTATGCAGTTCTGACACAGAATCATAGGACTGGAAGGGTCCTCGAGAGGTCATCTAGTCCAGTCCCCTGCACTCATGGCAGAACTAAATATTATCTAGACCATTCCTGACAGATGTTTGTCTAACCTGCTCTTAAAAATCTCCAATGATGGAGATTCCACAACCTCCCAAGGTAATTTATTCCAGTGCTTAACCACCCTGACAGTTAGGAAGTTTTTCCTAATGTCCAACATAAACCTCCTTTGCTGCAATTTAAGCCTATTGCTTCTTGTCCTATCCTCAGAGTTTAAGAAGAACAATTCTTCTCCCTGCTCCTTGTAACAACCTTTTATGTACTTGAAAACTGTTATTGTGTCCCCTCTCACTTTTCTCTTTTCCTGACTAAACAAACCCATTTTTTTTTCAATCTTGCCTCATAGGTCATGTTTTGTTGCTCTTCTCTGGCCTTTCTCCAATTTGTCCACATCTTTTCTGAAATGTGGTGCCCAGAACTGGACACAATACTCCAGTTGAGGCCTATGTGTGCAACTGATTGTTCCTTCCTAAATGGAGTACTTTGCATTTCTCCTTATTGAATTTAATCCTACTTACTTCAGACAATTTCTCCAGTTTGTCCAGATCATTTTGAATTTTAATCCTATCCTCCAAAGTACTTGCAACCCCTCCCAACTTGGTATTGTCCACAAACTTTATAAGTGTACTCCCTTTACCATTATCGAAATAATTGATGAAGATAAGAACTGATCCCTCTGGGACCCCACTCATTATGCCTTCCAGCATGACTGTGAACCACTGATAACTACTCTCTGGGACCGGTTTTCCAACCAGTTTTGCACCCACCTTATAGTAGCTGCATCTCGGTTGCATTTCCCTAGTTTGTTTATGAGAAGGTCATGCGAGACAGTATCAAAAGCTTTACTAAAGTCAAGATATACCACATATACCACTTCCCCCCATCCACAAGGCTTGTTACCCTGTCCAAGAAAGCTATCAGGTTGGTTTGACATGATTTGTTCTTGACCTAATGCCACAGTAGCACTTAGAAATCATAATTTTCCATCTAAAAAGGAATGTGCCTTTCTTCCCTCCTTTTAAGCAAATTTTCTACAGTGATCAGGGGCCAATGGCTCTTTTCCAGAATAGCTGTCTTGTGTATGTTATGACATGGTTATTTAGAGAAATCAAGATTAAACATGTGAAGCTTGGAACATTCTAGAAGGTGGGGAGGGGAGAGGGAATTGATTCAGGCTCAGTTTGTTCTTCAGTGAAGCTGGTTCTATGATCATGGGCAAGCCACTTAGAATGCATGGCTCATGAGTTCAGACCTGGGCTCTGACCAATGAAAGTTCTCCCCTGTATGTAGCACACATGGTAGAGAGCCGACAGACTAGTGGTCATTGAGATAGCTTGGACCGTCTCCATGTTAGGCTCTTATGATAAGGACAAAGACCTTAAAGCAGACATGGAATTTGTTTGGCTGGCAAAGTGGAGCGCTTGTGTAACACTGTGTGTACACTATCAACTAGGGGTGTGATTCCCAGCCTTCACAGACATACTTATGCTAGCTCTCATCTGATGTAGTCTGAAAAAATAGTAGTGTAGCCACAGGAGCAAGAGCAGCGGTGGAATGGCTGCCCCAAGTACAAATCTGCTTGAACCCTATGAAATGAGAAACAAAAAGATAAATTCTCTTAGAACCCCATGAAATGAGAAACAAAAAGATAAATTCTCTGATAGTTGCTCATATCTGATCATAAATGTCATGTAAGTGATCAGATCGACGGAGGGAAAGATTTTTGTCTGTTTTGCTTTTGTTGTCTTGAAGATCAGTTTTTTTAATGGGAAAGTTCAGGCATCAAACAATCTGGCCACTTCATTTGAAAAGCCAAATGCTGCTTTGAGGAGCTTTAACAATTGGGAGTGAAGGTGGGGAGGGAGTGTGGAGAAAAAAGAAAGAAGCAATCTGTATGTAACAATTGAACCAATTAACTACATACGTAGTAAATTGAGGTCTAACCAAGGTGAGGCGGGGGGGAAGCAACAGCTATGGCTGAACCTTATTCTTCTTCCTGGGCCCGGGTGAACAACAAGATAAAAAGAAGCAATGACAGGAAATGGCAAAAAAGGAGGTGGACACAGAGCACTAACCATAAGAATCTTCTCATCTAGAGTCTTGTAAGAACATACAATGAAAATACTTGTTCCATAAGGCAAGAGAAGACAGCTGGCCAGGTGAAGTGGGGATATCCTTGAAGTGGTAAATTAGTTACTGATTAGTAACTACTGGCATATGTGAGCCATTTCACTGATATATTGGGGGAAATCAGTCCAAAAAAAGTCCATACAAATGAACACTTCAGGAGTAAATATTTAGTTATTGTTTATTGAGGGAGCATGGATCCCAGAGAATGGTGATAGGCAACAACACCTCATCCTCAAGAGCGCTCACATGTGGGGTCCTGCAAAGGTCAATTTTATTTTGTCTCCTTTTCAACATATATGTGAGACCCCTAGGAAAGTTCATGTGAGACTATCAACTCCACTGCCAGCATGTCCTGAGGAAACCCAGCCATATATATCCTTGTCAACTGACATCATATTGCAAGGGCCTGGATGAAAACCACTGGCTAAAGTACAACCTAGGAAAAATTGAGGTGATGCTGGTAGGAAGAAAAGACATCAATAAGCCATTTAGGACACTCGCTGCAGACTCTACAGAAAGAAACAAGTTAAGTGGCTGATCCCTGAGGGGACAAGAGCAGAATCCATTTCAAATACGTTGACTTTTCTTAATGGTGTGTGTGCTTACCTTCTGAATGAGCGACAGCGTGGTCCAATATATACGAGCATTAAACTGGGATTCAGAAGACCTACTTTCTAATCCTGGTTCTGCCACTGATGTGCTGTACAGGGCCGGCTCTAGGCACCAGCAAAACAAGCTGGTGCTTGGGGCGGCACATTTTTAGGGGCGGCATGGTCGGCGCCAGAATGCCGCCCCTAAAAATGTGCCCCGGCCGCCCTAGCTCACCTCTGCTGCTGCTGCCGCTCACGCGCCGCTACTCGCCCTCCCTCCCAGGCTTGAGAGCCTGGGAGGGTGGGGGAGCAGCAGCGCGCGAATCAGCTGTTTCGCGCGCCGCGGCCACTCGGAGTCTCCCCCTCCCTCCCAGGCTCTCAAACCTGGGAGGGAGGGGGAGACTCCGAGTGGCCGCGGCGCGGGCGCCGCTTCTCCCCCTCCCTCCCTCCCTCCTAGGCTTGAGAGCCTGGGGGGAGGAGGCAGGGCTGGGGATTTGGGGAAGGGGCGGAGTTGAGGCGGGGCCGGGGGGGGGCGGCCAAAATTGTTTTTGCTTTGGGTGTCAAAAATCCTAGAGCCGGCCCTGGTGCTGTATGACCTTTCTGCATCCTTTTCTCCTTGCCTTATATATTTAGAGTGCAGACTCTTCAAGGCAATCTGTAGGAAATCTATGGGACCCTGATCTTTGTCAGGGCATCTAGGCGTTACTATACTACAATTAATAAATGTGATTGATTGACAATAGGGACAGTAGCAGGAAGCATGATTTAGTGGCGGAGCTCATGCCCAAGCAACAAGAATTCTGGGTTCCCTCCCCAGCTTTTCTACATGACCTTAGATAAATAATTTGGGGCCAGACTCTGATACTCTATTAGCAAAGTATGGTACTAATCAATGTGAGTAAAGGTATGAAACTCTTACTTCTATACCTCAGTTTTCTCATCTGTAAAATGGGGATGTTAATTACCTCTGAGGAGTGTCATGAGACTTAGTTACTATTGTCAAACACTTTGAGCTCCTCAGGTGAAAAGTAATGTAGAAATCAGAAATGTTATTGTCCTTTCAGGAAACGGATTAGAGGTAAAATGAAGAAACACTGAAGAAAAGTATTCCATCAAATGAAAATTAAATGGAAAGATACAGTGGCTCCCAATGATACCAAACCCCATCAATATTAGGATAGTAGCTGTCTTCACACTGACTTGTATAATTGAGGTAACATTTCTGGAAAAGAAAATTAATTTGAAATGAAGCTAGACTAATCACATGTATAGCTTAAAAAAGCCTATTAAAAAGAAGCAGAAGAAGAACAAACACAAACTCTTGATCACCAATAAAAAAAATCAGTTAATAATACAATTTAATTATTTTGAAAATGTATCTCAGTCCACTTCTGGCACGAACTTGTAGAGTGAGGATTTATTGTGTTATAAATGGGAAAATATGGTCTTAGTTACACAGATAAAGTCAGGTGATTAAATTCACCTCATAAAAAATCCTCAGCTATAAGCTTATTTTGTTGTAATGCTGGGTACAACAAGCACAATTATCATTTAAAAAATCATATATTTCTTTCCCTCCGCATTATTCATTAAGACAAATAACACTGAATAAATGTTAGCACATGCTCTGTGTCAAAAATGTCTAAATATTGGGATACATTCTTTCTTGCAAAGAAAAAAGGGCTAATAGAACATATGGTAAAGATTGTACGGGTTACAAATATTACTGTAACATGCTACTGCTTTCTTCTATAGTATTTGTTTTAATTGAAAGGAACAAATGAAGCTTGACTTCCTTTCTCAACAGTGATGTGTTTGTTGACCTCTCCTAGCAGCAGAAATACTGCTGTGTGATGCTGTCACTTCCTTCACAGTGGCAACCTGGCATTGCAGCTATTGTCCCAACAGCAGGGATTCCTTAAGTTGGTGGAAGATGATAGGATAATGCTTCTGTCTGGCATATTTAGAGGGAGAAACTAAAATATACTGCTGCGATTCTGGATCTTGACTGACTGGGGGAACAGAATGTAACATAACAGGGCTTCAGTCATCATTTGTTGCAGCCCAAATATCTAAAACCTGCCCTTGGTTCATATTCTTCTTCTTTTTTTTCTTTTTCTTTTTTTTTTTAATGAAAAGCCTCCCCCCCCCCCCTTAGCACTTTTAAATGTCACAAGCAAATTGAATGGATTTAGTTTTTCACTCTCCTTGTCTTCTGATATGTCAATGCAGAAAATTATAAGTACTGCATAAAAAGTGGCATTTCTGGTGTTTAAATTTCTAGCTTGTAACAAGATTAGCCATCCCCCTTGTGGTCAGAGGTCACTCTGCAGCTCTCTGCCTCTCTTTCCCCCTCTTCAGGACCTCTGAAAGATCTGCACACAGGCTTCTCTCTGGATTAAAACCACCTCCGTGTTGGGCTGTTTTAATAACAGCAACAGTTCAAAACAATCCTCAGCATCTCAGAATAAAGTCCATCACCACCACACAAAAGTTCCTCTGGCATCTTCTGTCACAACCAGAGTTTTCCACCTGCCCCAGTATGTTCTCACAGCTAGTCCTCCCAGCTCTTCCTAGCTGGAGCTCAGCCTTTTGGCTCTGGTCTTGAGGCCCAAACTCACTCAGGGTTCCCCACAGGAGCATCCTTCTCACAGGGCTGTGTCCTCCCAGTTCCCTTGATATCAGAATCTTTCCTACAAGGCCTCCGTCAGGTTGAGGACCCATGCATGCACTACACAAACGTATAATCCCTGCCCCAAAGAATGTACAGTCTACAAGGTGAGATATAACAAGTGCTTGAGCCAGGAGGGGGAGAATGAAGGGATAACAAAAATAATAGGATTTTTTTATAGTAGTCTCAATGTATGGAGGAGTGTCAGGCAGCGAGGTTATTCGGTGGACAATTGTTATGGTGGAGCACTGGCACACTCCCTCTCCAATCCTGCACCAGGAAGGGCATCAGCAGGGAGTTCACCTGTGCTAGAGGAATTCTCTGATGGGCATTGACAGTCAGATTACAGCCTCTTTGTGCCTTCTTAGTGATGCAAAGGGGTGTAACCTAGCTAGAGAATCTGGTCTCATCTGTACACAATTTGTAGCCAGTCAGTAACAGATATCACAGCAATCACAACTTGTTATCCATCTGGCTGGCATCCGATAACAATAAGATGCATTTCACCTTAAAAGGGTCCATATGAAAATTCAAACGTTAAACCAGCATTGTTAGATTGTATGACCTTAGGAATGGGTACCATCTTTTCATTATATATGTCTACAGTGCCTAGTACAATGGACTACAATCCTGCTTGTGCCTGTAGATGCTACCACAATATTAAACATTATTATTATTAATATCTACCTAGCTCATGTGATATAATGATAATTATAACGTAATTGCTCTTTGTATTTCTTAATAAAACCTGTCATTGGTAAATATAGAAATGAGCTTCTTCAACTTTAAGAACTCAAGTCTGAAACTCAAATTTATAAAATTGATAGTGGCAGTAGGAAATATTCTAATTCCAGGTGACCCAATGAAGACAAAGGTATTTCATGGATTAGGGCAATTTCCTGAGTAATACAAGATTCAAGTGGATACTATTGTAGGTCCTATAATGCATGGTTCTGGTTACAACTCAAGAAGTTCTATTTCCAGGCCAGATGACAATTTTGAACAGCAAGAGGAATTTACAACATATTTGCCACATATAAAATGTTGTTGCCAGATTTCCCAGAGAACCCAAAAGACAGTGACAAATAATTATGTGGTGTCTGGGTTGAAAACCACCCACAAAATTGAATCTATAAACATTTATTAAGAAGTTATTATTCTGATAATGCTATTGGAAGCTAAATAGAAAACTTATGAAAAAATTGTTAGAGCAAAGACAATTCAGATCTAAGGGCTAGTCTAAGGCCTCAGGAATATCCCTGACTCAGCATCCATGGCCAGCTACCTATGTAGCTAAACTAGTGCTGCTGATCCTATGTGTGGACAAAGAGTTAATTTGGGTTTATCTTGACTTGTAAAACCCAATTTGCTCCATTAGTGCAAACCCTGAGCTACCTTTCTATATTCTTAGCGGTTAACTCTAGTGCAGCTTTAGCAGTTAGTGACCATTTGTGATGATTTGAGAACTTGTGAAATCTGGCTGACATTATGAAATGTTACTGTGAAAACTTCTGTATCATGAATGCTTCTCTGTATAGATCTTTACCAAGCACAAACTCCATTTTGCATGTGCAGCCTTTTGTCTTCTCTGTTGTTTGTTAGCCTCTGTGTTGGGCTGAAATGCCAAAGGCTGGTGGCCAAAGAATGACAAAAGAGAATCATTGAGGTTATGTGCTCTTCTATTGAAATGAATTGCTCTAAACAGTGCACTGGCTCCCAACCAGGAGAACAAGTTTAGCAGGGGAAACAGTTGCCTTGGCAGCCACATCACCTGGCAGGGATTTTTGGTCATCTGGGGAAGCTGACGGGGGGGCGAGGGGTAAAAGTTATAAAAAGGGAAGAGCTGGTCTATTTGGGGTCTTTGGACATTTTGTCTACAGCTCAAGAACAGAGAGAAACAACCCAACATGTAGGGTCTGTGTGATTAAGGTCTGCTTGCCAGAGCCTGGATGCTCCCTCACGGAATCCCAGGGGATGGGTGAGCCAGTAGGGGGCATTGTGGTTAGGATGCTTACTGTTTTGTAAATGATCTGTACTCTCTTGTGTTTTATATGATTAAGTAAAAGCGCAATGGTGTAAGGCCATGTCTACACTATGAACGTGATGCCACTATAACCCTATAGTGTAGACTTAGACTGCAGCGATGGAAGGGGGGTTTCCATAGCTAGATTGTCGCCAAGGGTTAGGTCAGCATAGCTCCAGTACTCAGGTGTGGCTTTTTCACATCCCTGAGTGCCATAGCTATATTAACCTAAGTTTTAAGTGTAGACCAGGTCTTAGCCTCTGGGCAAAGTATATCTATGTGTGTGTATTACATGATTTACACTTACCATGAGTCTCCTGAGAGTTCAACTGTAAACTAGAAGGTTCACACCTGAAGAGTGGCATTCTGGGAGAGAATGTGTTTAAGTACAGGGGAGTCTGAAGGGTCAGCACTGCATCCAGAGGGGCTAGACAGCTGGACAGAAGGTTCCAGTTCTCAGGAGGGATACTAGACAAAGCGTCTGCAATTTGAGAATGTGTGTAAGTGTAACGTCGACAGAGCCTGGTCATCGGCGGGCGGGATCGAACTGGAGATCTCTGGAGCTTAGTGCATGAACCTCTAGTGCATGAGCTAAAAGCTAACTGGCTCTTAGCTAAGGCTGTAGAGGAGTCTCATTTAACTCTCTCTAAGTGGTCTTGGTGCCACTAGATGGGACAGAACACCACACCCAGAAGGTGTGTGGGTTACATAAGGACCCCAAGACAAGGGCACTGGCAGGATGCCATTCTGATGCAGGAGGCTTAAACCACCCAGTGATCCAGAAGCTTGTATTCCCCTCACTGCAGTCTGAGAGGGCACTTGACTAGAGCTGTGACACCATTGATGGCTATTCCCAAATGTAGACTAGGCCTGAGGTAGTAAGAAACTTGAGACTAAAATCTGTAAAAGACATCCAAAATGATTGAAAATCATTCCCACACTGAAACTAGCCATGTTCCTCTCTGGGGTAACAGAGTCCCAAGGAAGATATTGGGTCCCATGCCTTCCCAGTGGAGGGGAAAGAACATTGTCTGTTTAGTGATACCCTGCGGGTGTTCACTCCTAGCCCTGGAGTTTGCAATGTCTTTATTCTCTCTGAGTTTCTCAAAGGGAGGTCTGGAAGAGAGGGTTTTTGGACCCTCCACAACAAAGTGGTTGGTAGGGGAGCCCAGTCCACCAAGCTCTGACCCAGGGGCCTGTAAACTGCAACAGTGTCCAACACCCAGGAGTGCCTTAAGGTTGCCTCCCTGGACCATCTCCTACCACTCTCTACCTCACCAGAATCTTATAAAATGAAATAGTAGCAAAAAAAAAAAAAAAAAGAATAACCAAAGTTTCTGCCACTCTGGGCTCAGCAGGCAGGCTCTGTCTCTCAGGGAAAGGTTTCTACAGCATCCTTCTTCAGGAGCCCTCCAGGAAGGTCTCTTTCCGTGGCCCGTCAGGCCCCTTCTGAGCTGTCTCGCTCCCTTTTAAGCTCCACCTCCTGCTGGAGCAGGCTTTGCAGGAGGGGATGGGCGGGCCCACCTGGGCCCAGAGTTGCTCCTTAATCCCTTCAGTTCCAGTGTGAGGTTTATACACCCATCGCAGTCACAAATGAGGACAGAAGGCACCATAGATAGATGTGCCAGTAGATTTGTTATTACTAAGCTCTGTACAATGTTGGCATGATAAAGCCCAATTCAATTCTTGTTTACACTGTTGTTCATGTACTGTAGGTCCATTCTCTTCAGTGTAGTTATGCCATATTTACATGAGTGAAAATTAAATCAGAACTTAACCCTTAGAAAAAATTGATTTATTTTTAATTATTTTTGCTAATTTATTTTAACAGGGCATATCCATTTGCAGCCTGACTTGCCTAAGCCATAAAATATCTGGGAGAGGAGCATTTACCATGTTTTTTGCTTGCCTGTCACACTTTGGAATGTAATTTAAAAAGTGCAAACTGATTCCAGGAGTTATATTTAGTTTCTAAATTGGCATTTAGTTGGACCACAGTATTCACAATTGCCTTTCAATTTCCTTTTAGCCTGTCTCCTGGTGTAGATGTCCAGTGACTTTCAGATGTAACCTTTGCTACCATTGTGTTACAATGCTGTAGAAAAGATCCTTAGCTAATAAGACAATGTTCTCTACAGAACAAGCAGTGCTTTTAATTGGAATGTGTTTGTAAGTGTGTATGGAAATAATTTTTACAAGAACAAAGGTTGCATTGGATTTTCTTTCTTTCATGCCAAAAGCAAGACCATAATCACCAGGGTACTTGTTACGTGGCATTTCATTGTGATAGTGTGGTAGATGGAAATATACTAATGTACTTTTGTGCAACTAATAATTCACTTCATCGTGAGTTCAATAATGAGTCCAGAAAAATATGGTTAATAAGTAATACATGGGTCTTTCTTTTTGCACCATTACTTTAATTATTACACACTTGATATCATAATACAGTAACTGGAGCGGGAGTTCAACAACCAATTTTCACATTTGATTCTAAAAGAGAAGGCTCGTTAAGAGCATATCTTACAGTTTAAATTGACAACAGATTGCTTTTTCCAAGGCTACACTATTTCTAAATCCAAATTGCCAAAGATCAAATCTTGTCTATGGACTGTGTAAACTGGCTGCTTTGCTAAATGAGAGTGGGTGTGGAACGGTGCATTTCCATTATAATGAATTCACTTCCACAACATAAAACAAATGCTGCAATGTAATCCCTTTTGGGCAAACAGCACAGGAAAGCAAGTGCAAGCTTTTTCTTGCTTCAGTGCTATGTTTTATTGCTGAAGTTAAACACTTCAGGGAGGTATAAAATGTGTATGCCATTCTTTTTTTCTAATTTTAGTGTGAGAAATACCCTCAGAACTGTGTTTATCCAGTATGTAGAATATGGCAGATCTGTGTCAGGGTTAAAAAACCTATGAGGAGACATCAAATTTTATGTATCTTATTCCAAATTAAATCTCTGTGTCAAGAGGGTTTTCTCATTCTAGCTTTTATAGAGGAGAATAGGTGGGCTGAGGAATGTGTTAGGTGTCTTGGGTTTAGTTGCCATTTTTACTCCGTCTCTTTTAAAACTGAAGGGAGCATTTAAAACTGCTCAATATATCAAAATGCTTTAAAATGTTACTTGCTAGTGTTTGTTTTTACAGGTTTGTGCTATTTTGCTTTTTCTTAGAGTCCTGATCAGGGATCATTTTAGAAGTCTGCATTGACAAAATTTTTATAGCCCTGCTTTTGTGAGTTTTCTTAAAGCACTTAGTTTTTTCTCATAGGGATTTCAGGAGTCCATTTATGATCCAATTTTGCAAACATATTATGTTTCACTGAGACTTCACATTTTTGTGTTGGCAGGTAATTTACAACATTCAGCATCTGCACAATTATTTTTTGTAAAATGTTGTGTTGACTGTTACCCCAACCTGAAATTGTTATTTCAGTGCAGTTTGACTTAAGAATAAAGGGAAAAGGACTGCATCTTAAAATGGCACCTACTTAATGTCTGTATTCAGGAAAGAACAAAAGCATATGCTTAATGTGAATCATGTACTTAAGTTCCATTGATGTCAATGGGTGTTAAGCTTATGCTTAAACACATGCATGAATATTATCAGAGTACTCTTTGAGGAATAAAAGTCTGACTATCAAAAGAATACATTTCATATACCAAAGGACAATATATTTACAAAAAGATTACCAACCCCCTTTGAAAATAATTGAAATAGAATGAAGCTGTAAAAAGAATATGTGTCAAGGGCCTGATTCAGTTTCCATAAGAGTCAGTGGAAAAGCTCCTATTGATTTCAACAGGCTTTGGATCAGTCCTCTAGGCTTTCAAAGTCCTAACATAGGCAAAATTCCTGTGGAAGTCAATGGGAGTTATACTTGAGGAATGACTGCAAGATCAGGATCTGCACTTGCGGTTCACAGAATAAAATACTGAAATGGCCTGTTATAATAATAGAATCTATTTTCTGTTTAATACATTAATATATAATCATTCACCAGGCAATCAGTATAAAATTGGAATTAAATATTTGTTATCCAAACTGACATCAAATTCATTGGGGAAAAAAACAATTCTGGTCCGTGTGTCTCTTTATGGTGCATCATGTAGATCACATGAACTTGGAATATGGGACATTAACTCAGTGTGAAGCAGCATAATCTAATATGGCAGCATCACATGGGTGCATTAGAAGCACAAATAAAACATATTTTTAGTGTATCTGCCACTATCAATCCACTGCTGGACAGAGGACTCCCTGCATCTTACATATTCTGCACTATCTGGTTATTCCTGCGTTCCTGCTGCTCTCGATTTTTTTCCAAGTTCTCTCTCTTCATGGTGCTGTTTTTTCCCCTCTGTCGGGATTTGCAGTCCTTGGCATACATTCTAGAATTATCTTCATTAATCTGTCATCTTTTCTGTTAGTGCCACTTTTTGCACACTGCTATTTGTTGCTCTGGATTTTCTCACTCATGCCTTACTTCATGTTCCAGCCCAATCCATTAATTCTGTTCCTTATCTGGTAACATAATTCTTATTATTACTGCTCTCTTTATTTTATTCTGTGTGAAGCAACTCATGTTTTGATTGTTTTTCAAGCTGAGAGAATAATATATCTCAGCTGTATATCACGAGAAAGACAACAATAGTACAGTGGTTGTAAACTTGCTTCTTGACGGGTGAAATTCACCCTGGTGCTGAAAGCCAGCACTGGCCCTATGCGGTACTTACATCCCACTTAAACTCTCAAATAGGGTGGAAATAGGATTTAAAAGGAGAATCAGCCTTGTGCTGATTCTCTGCACAGGGGTGATTTGCACCCCCGGTGAAAGACTAAGGGTAAAATTTTCAAAAGTTACTGTGACACTCTGTATCTCTGGGAAACACCCTGCACCCCCATGTTCATCCTTATAATATGATTGTGTGGTATCCAATACAAAGTTTGTCATGTCAGGTGGCTTTGGAAGGCTCATGATGCACTGAGCATTGTCGTTATAGTAAGGTTATAGCTTGTAATTTCATGTATATCGTTATGAGGCTGAAAATGTGTCCTCATGGCTTAAAACAAGCCCAGGCAAAACTCTCCAGGAACAGAAGGGCAGTTCACACCTCATCAGGGCATGTATGGGACAAACCCAGCCCAGCCTCACAGGAACAAAGGACACTGGCCTAGGCAGCAACAAAAGATCTGTTAGACTTTCAAGTGAGTCACCCCCGTTCCCTTGGTCAGTCAGGGACTATGATGAGGTAATGCTCACCTGACTCTGAAGTGGGGGGAGGGGCGACAAAGCCAAGAAGGAAGAAAGAACATGATAAAGGGGAGAGATGTTTGCCATGCTCTTCCTCTTTCTTCCATCTCCATCTACAGATACCACCACCAAGCGACTGAAACACTGATCAAAGGGGAGAGCCTGGCTGAAGGGCAACCAGCCAGCCTGTGGTGAGAAGCCTCTAAGTTTGTAAGGGCACCGAAAGCGTTGAGATCAGCTTAGAATGTATTTTGCTTTTATTTCATTTGACCAAATCTGACTTGTTGTGCTTTGACTTATAATCACTTAAAAGCTATCTTTTGTAGCTAATAAATTTGTTTGTTAATTCTACCTGAAGCAGCGCGTTTGGTTTGAAGTGTGTCAGAGACTCCCCTGGGATAACAAGCCTGGTACATATCAATTTCTTTGTTAAATTGACAAACTTGATGCATCCAGCGGGCATAACTGGACACTGCAAGATCGAGGTTCCTAGGGTTGTGTCTGGGACTGGAGATATTAGCTAGTGTCATTCGGTTTCACAATCCAAGCAGCAGCTGGCCAAGAGCAGCTTACATGCCAGAGGCTGTGCATGAACAGCCCGGGAGTGTGGGTTCTCACAGCGAAGCAGGGTAAGGCTGGCTCCCAGAGTCGAGGATTGGAGTGACCTAGCAGATCTCAAGTCCAGACAACACCAGAGGGGAACGTCACAGTGACTTAGGTACTTAGGAGTCTAGGTCTCATTAAAAGTCAGAGGGACGTAAATTCCTAAGGGCCACATTTTTAAAGGTATTTACATGCCTACAGATACAGATAGGCACCTAGTGGGATTTTTAAAAGAACCTCGGTGCCTAAATCCCAATTGAATTCAATGGAAGTTAGGTGCTAGTCAACATCAAACAAGAATAGTCTTCTTAGGATCATTGCACCAACGAGGGTGACCATGGTTGATGGCATTGTGCCAGCATCATGTAGTGAAGTTTCCAGATCTGGCTCAATCGTATGGAACTATGAATCTTCAGGGCAGCCCTGCAGGTGGGGCCAGGGTAGAGTGAGGATGTGCACTCTTTTGCACATCAATGGAGAGTTTGAAAGCATGATGTGCTGGGGTGTTTTCATCCATACTGAAGTCATGGCCAAAGAGCACACAACGCTGCTTTTGAATATAATGAGGGATTGACGGAAGGCCAGATATTTGCAAGATTATGACCTTTTCTGAAAGTGAAATCATTTTATGGTCCAGATTTGACACTGACAGCACATATGGCATGCTTCTAGTGAGAATTAAACTACCCACTTCATGTGGCATACATTGACATCAAAGAGGCTTTTTGATTTGGTTGACAGATAAGCATTTTAGCTTGCACTGAAAGAAGCTGGTGTTTCAGATGCTTTGCTAAATCTGGTGATCAATATTCACACCAGTACTGGTGCAAGAATGCGCATTGGTATACAGCCTTCACTGCGTTTCTACACAGCCTCGAGTGCACAGGCAGGAATGCCTTATTACCACAGCAGTATTCTGTTGAGCTATTAATTGGATATTACTATTTGCCATTCTACATGCTGCAATGGAGGTTTGTCAAGAAGCATTTACCAACAAAGGCTACATCAACAATGCTGCCTTTCTAGGTGCCTAGGTGCTTTTGAAAATCCAACAAGGCGCCAATCTGCAATTTTAGGTACTTAGTTGGTTTTGAGGATCTGGCCCTAAGTGCCTAGGTCACTCTTGAAAATGGAACTTAGGTTCCACTGAAAGTTGTACTCTAAACCCCTTATAATATCCTTTACCTTGGATTTTCTTTAACCTGTATTGAGTCCTCACTGCAAGGGCCTGATCCTGCAAATACTTGATTCACAAGAGTAGTTCTTATTTTATAAGTAATCTTGTTTACTTCAGTCAAACTACATATGCAAGTAAATAGTTTAAAGGAAAGAGCCCCTAGTTTGTAATTCAGTGGTATTTTGCAAAATTATAAAGAAAATACCCGTTTTAAGCTTGCTGTTCTGTTCATTCCCTCTGAAGCACCTGGCATTGGCCACTGTCGGAATAAGGATACTGGGCTAGATGGACAATTGGTCTGTCCCAGTATGGTCATTCCTATGATCTTATGTAAAGGTACTTTGGATAAGGAAATTCAGTTAAGTGCCAAATAGCTTAGCTAACTGCAACAGATGGGCAAACAAGATATAAGCCAAATATTGCAGCTAACATGATGATACTTGGCTATTTTCACCCTTTGTTCACATTGTTTTTGTTTGTTTTGCTTTCGTGTTTTTTTTTTTTTTTTTTTTTTTAAGAATGGATAGGAAAATGGAAATCCCTACACATGATAAATGTCTTGTTTTTTAAATTTTTTCCCTCCTCAGTCAGGATGAAAAGTGAAAAAAGCTGTATTTTTTGTAGGAGAGGATTTCCAGGGAAATTTCATTTCAGGAGAACCAAAGTGGAATATTTCAGCTGGTGGGCTGCTTACCTAGAATGCTCTTTTCAATTTCACTTTTTACCTTGCACACAGAAGGTAAAATTGATAAGACCCTTCTAGGCAAGCAGTCAGGGAGAAGTCATTTTGATTTTTCATCCAGAAAACTTACATTTTCTGGCAATTTTTTTCTATAAATTTTTTATGGGGAGGCACCAGTCATCTATGTCGGCAGGAGAAGCTTGCAGAGGTGGCTTTTTTTATGCTTAGGGGACAGCTCTCTCCCATCAGCATAGAGCATCTTCACCAGGTGCCGATGCAGTGCTGTATGTATAGGCATACCCTTAGGGTACGTCTACACTACGAGATTAATTCGAATTTAGATAATTCGAATTTGGGAAACAGATTGTATAAATTCGATTGTGCGCGGCCACACTAAGCACATTAATTCGGTTTTTAACCACATTAATTCGGTGGTGTGCGGCCACACTACCCCATTAATTTTAACCACATTAATTCGGTGTTGTGCGGCCACACTACCCCTAATTCGAATTTACAAAA
The DNA here is from genome assembly GCF_002925995.2 of Terrapene triunguis. Taxonomy (NCBI): domain Eukaryota; kingdom Metazoa; phylum Chordata; order Testudines; family Emydidae; genus Terrapene; species Terrapene triunguis. The sequence continues at coordinate 14,010,571 of NW_020664368.1, read as the reverse complement.
TCGATTTTGGTGCTACTCCGCTCGTCGGGGTGGAGTACAGAAATCGATTTTAAGCACCCTTTAATTCGAAGTAACTGGCTCCGTTGTGTGGACGGGTTAAGGATTAATTCGGATTAACGCAGCTAAATCCGAATTAAAGTCGTAGTGTAGACCAGGCCTTAGACTCTGAATCTTCAAAGATATAAGCACATGCATAACTTTACATACACAAACAACTGCACTGTCTTTAGTGTAATTACACTAAAGTGTAACTGTATATAAAGTGACTCATATGTTTAAATTTTTGCAGGCTCAGAGCCAAAGATTATATTTTTTTTGGAACAAGGGATTTGTCTTCATAAAATTTCTGAAAAAAACATAACCATAATTCAAACAGCTCTATTAGTTAGTTAATGGATGCAGAGCACATAGAACATGTTAAATGGTCTATTATTATGTAATTCAATGGAAATCAGAGAAAGAGGTAGCAGGGTAATTTCAAACTCAGAGAAGGAAGGAAGACAACATTTTATTTTATTTTTATATTGTGGCATTCTGTAGCTATCCAAAACTGTCATTCCTTGATTATGTTGTGTATTTACAAGTTTTTGACCATTCTGTGAACTGTCAGAATCTACTGTACTCTCACACTTTGCAAAGTGTGGATCAAACATTTCTACAATTATTTGTTGCAGTGTGAACAACATAGTACCATCTGGAATACACACAATGTTATTCCAAGCTGATGATTTAAGTTAGACCTAGAGCTTGATCCAGCAACCACTACTCAACTGAGTAGCTTCACTGAATTCAGTGGTGTTACCCAAGGGATGGAATTTACTCCATGTGCATTTCACAAGTCATATGTGCATTTTGAAAACTAGAGCTGGCTGAAAAAGATGAAATTATTTCCAATTTTTTTTAAAAATGACGCATTTTGAACAGCTACATTAGACACATTTCCAAATATGAACATACCTGACTTTCAAATAAGCTAGGTTTTTAAAAATAATTGAGATGATTGGATCCTAGATTGGTAATAGGCTACAAATCCTTTCTCCTCTAACTTACTGATTTGAATATGGTGTAAGTTGGTAGTGATCCAAAGCTCTTACTATGTGAGGCCTTTGTTGTGGTTTATTCAAAAGTCATTGGTGGTCTCAGCCAGATCCTTGTGGATCAGTGTTCACAACACAAAATAAAATAAAATAAAATAAAATACAAAATCCTCACAATAAACTCTAAAAATGCTATTTTAATTGTCACTAGTTGGCACTGTTGGTTGGCAGCCCACTGCAGAGAAACCAAGGATTCGATGAGTTATAAAAAATGGATTTTCATTCTCCATGCCTGTGGTAAATGTATTATCAAATAAAGTTCTACCATAAGTACACTTTGTCTAGCTTCAATTTTGTTCCCATTTCAGAAGATGCACATGTTGTGTTAAAATAAACAATTATTTCACCATGTGACCAAGTGACATAGATAACTGGTCACAGACACGTCTTCTATACAGGAGTTGCATTCAAAGAAAAGACAGAACACCTTATGTGTATGTAACCCTCCCTTCCTTCCCAGATCACCCCTTGTTATAAACAGATAGTTAAGGGTTAATGCCTCTTTTACCTGTAAAGGGTTTAGTCTAGCTGACACCTGACCAGAGGAACCAATGGGAGGATAAGTTGGTTCAAAAAGAAGGAGGGAAGTTCCCTTTGTCTGAGTCAGTTTCACTTTTGACCGGAGGGAAAAGCTCCAGAATTCAGCCTCTTATCAAGTAGTGAGTATTAGTGAAGGAAATAAATAGGTTTATATTTATTTCTTTGTAACCTGTCTTGTGCAATTAGAGGAATAATCAAATTGGGTATTTGGGTATTTTTTGTGTAACTAAGTTTTTGCCTAGGGGAACATCCTCTGTGTTTGGAATCTGTTGTCTGTGAGAGTAGCTGGTATGCTAATCTCTCCCAGAGGGTTTTCTTTTACCTTTCTTTTCTTCAATTAAAAGCCTTTTTTTATACCTGATTGATTTTTCCTTGTTTTTAGATCCAAGGGGGTTGGATCTGGATCCACCAGGAGTTGGTGGGAGAAAGGAAGGGGGATGGTTAATTTCTCCTTGTTTTAAGATCCAAGGGTTTGGATCTGTGTTCACCAGGAAATTGAAGGCTATCCAGGGAAGGGAATTAGTGCTTGGGAGTGGTGGCAGCCAGACCAGATCTAAGCTGTTAATTGAGCTTAGAGCTTCCCATGCAGGTCCCCCACATCTGTACCCTAAAATTCAGAGTGGGGAAGGAACCTTGACACCCCTGCACAAGCAAGTGCTCACCTCTTGTCTGGATGCCTGATATCTTTTAGGATAATGGAGGTCCTGGGGAGCTGTTGGGCATCTTCTATCCAGCCAGTTGCAGCAGCTCTCTACTCATAGCTGTAAGTGCCGCCACCTGGATAGGCACTTTATACCTCTGTTTGGGTACTATGATAGCTTCCAGGAAAAACTTCGCCTAAACCATGCAATAGGCCTAGTAGATAAGGGTAAATGATACTTATTGCTCTTAGTAAAGCAACTGAAGTTGAAGCCAGGAACAGTTTTACTTAGAAGTAATCTAGCAAAATACAATGCCAGTACAATAGTACCTATTGTAATGATTGTGACATCACAACAGTTCAGCTAATGGTGGCAACTTTAAAACATTGAAGTAAACCTCACTACTACTTTCTACACTAGAGGCTTATGTAAAAACAAAACTTGAATGTACACAAGAACATTCACCCTAGATATTATACGAACTCAAACCCTCCTGGAGTAGGCACTCCCCTGTAGTTTCAAAATCCCAGATACTTTCTTGTGTTGGAGCATTTACTGAATGGAGTTCAAGGACAGCACGACATATCCGTGAATCAGCAGAGGCCGGCCAGATAATAAAGGTGAGACACTTATGTATAGGGTAGGTTAAAACTGACAATAGTGGCAACTGGTAATCCCAGATATAAAACAACAGCCACCAGTACTAAACAGGCAATCACTTTTCTTACAAGCTTTCTGGTCTTCACCTTGGCTATCCTGTGATGAGACTCTGTCCCTAGTACAAGGACTTCCACACCAGAGCACCAAGAGGAACAACAAGGTCTCTGCAAATAAGGAGAATAGTCTCAGGGGTACTCACACTTTCCACAATTGCCTCTGGACAGAACTCAGGATCTGCCAGTACAACCAGCATTTTCTGGTTGCAGCTTTCAGTGGCTGGCTGTTGAGAGGGAGTAAGCATGCTGGAGCTCAGTGTTAGCAGGTGTTAGCAGGCCTGCAAGTGCAGCATAGCCTTAATATAAATTGCATGGTCTCCACAGGGACATCTAGGGAAACCTCTATATTTAAACACAGACAACTGCTACTAGTTCCTACCTGCTGGACACCTAAACTTGGGAAGGTAGCACAGCTCCAGCCTGAGGCTTCTCAGGAAACTCTGGACCCTCTTTTTCAGGCACTTGATCTTTTTTGCACAGCCTCCTCTCTCCTTCAGCTTCCCTTACCCAGCTCTCAGCCCACCAATCTCCCAACCTATCAGTGCAGTTTTGTCAGGATATGCTGACTTTTCCACTTCTGCCCAGAAGATACAGGATCACAAAGCCAAGTCCAAAGTGTCCCAGAGTGCGCCAAACTGCATCATGGGATTTGTAGTCTTTACAGTGCCTAGCCCCCACGAGTCAATTGAAAGTAGTTGTTCTTTGGAGCCAATACACAGTATATAGAGGCTTAATCAAAACTCACTTGGCCAGGTTCGGAAAGTCTCCATGTAAAATAAAAATGATATTTTCTTTGTATTTTATAGGTCAGAAAGGATGGGGAGAGTGAATAGCTAAAGGGAATTATAGCAAATTATGAATCCGTTCACCTCTAAGTCACTGGTTGAAATGAATACAAAGTTGGTAGTGGTGGAAAGTTTTATCATCTAATGACTGTTCAGTAGTTTATTTGAAATGAGTTATTGGTCTCAGTCCAGTCTTTAGTGTGCAGAGTACAAAAAAAATAACATTGTCAGAATGTATGGCCTAGAAAATAGGAAAAGGATGGAATGGACTTGGAGACTGAACTATCCTTACCTTCTTAGAAATATTGATTTCATGCTTGGCAAGAAAGCTTGCGCTACTGCCTTGTCTGTATATAAAAAGAAGTAATCATTTTACAGCACAGTCACTCCAGCGCTCATCATAACCATGACATTCAGCTTCACAAATGGAAAAAACCATTAGTGTGACAGGGTATAGATCACCTTTTATTTTAAAAAATCTGTAATTCATATAGAAAGACTTTGCAAATGAAAGCTTTCAAATTGGTATAGTACAAAGTTAACTTCTTTGTTTACAAATATAACTCTTTGGATGAGAAGTGGTCCTCAATAAAAATGCTGAATCCTAGGACACCTGAAATTAGTGAGCTTGGACAGGGACTGTAGAACTAGCTCAGCCCCAACTCTAGTAGCATAAATATACTTTATAAGCTTTTACATGCATGATCTGAGTTCAAAATTCCATTGTACAATATATCCTCAGCTCAGTGAAAGATGATGGCACTTAGCACCTTCCAGAATCAAGACCTTAATGAATGACTGAATTCAGGCCCACCGACAGCAATTCCGAGCCCCAGGGCAGAACCGTCAATGGGCCCCCTAAGAAAGGGATGGCTGAGGTTTACGACACTGCTTTTTATCCTATTGATAACACGTTAGAACCCACTATATGTAAGTTGTGGCGTTGCTTGATGTAGTTAACTTTTTTTTCCCAGCTACAGCACCAGTATTAAACAAATTGTGAGCCTAAATATAAGATGTAGAATTTGTTATTTTGAATTGTATATTTAAATTAAATAAATACATTGTGGAGTGAAATTGGAGAAAGACCAGTGGAGGGCAACGAAAATGATTAAGGGGCTGTGGCACATGACCTATGAGGAGAGGCTGAGGGAACTGGGCTTATTTAGTCTGCAGAAGAGAAGAATGAAGGGGGATTTGATAGCAGCCTTCAACTACCTGGTATGAAATTAATTCTTTATAGGATATGAAGCATCATATACAGTGCATATGCTCTGGAAGAGGAAGTTAAAATAAAACATACAACACAAATTTTCATTGCTAGGAAAAATATTGGACTTTATCTGATCTTGAGAGGAAAAGTCATTTCTATGCATGTCCTGAATGTGGGGCTTTGTATCTTTGGACAGAGACCAGTCTTATTGATAATGCTATACTGAACTGCCTGAAAACATCATAGCCAAAGATGCCTTCCTGAATATTGCTAGATATTTTTTTAAGATACAGTGAAGTGACAATGGCATTCACTGAATTGTGTGTGTGCACGCATGAGCCTGCGCTGCTGGATGCACTCTTCCAAATCCGGCATGGTCAGGGCTTCCACCTGCCCGCCTGGCAGCCTTTGCCATTGCCGGTACCACCCCGCATGCACGTAGGAGCCCTGCGGCCCAACCAGATGATTTAAAAGGGCCTGGGGCTCCTGGCCACCTCTACCACCCTGCGTGCGCCTAGGAGCCCTGCGGCCCTCCTGGGCAATATAAAAGGGTTTGGGGCTCCCGGCCACCACCGCTGCTACCGTGGCAGCGGCGGCAGGCGAGGGCCTCCGGGCCATTTTAAATCACCCAGGCCCCTGGGCAATTGCCCCCTTTGTCCCCCCATTGGCAGGCCTGACTGAATTTTGCTTTATCAGCAGAGGCCTTCACTGGGAATGGTGTGGAACCATTACATTCCAGCTTACACTCAAGAAGGGAGTGTACATTCCAGAGATCTTTAGTGTGCAAGTGAAGTGCCTTTACTTCTATACCCCTTTGTGAAGCAGCTTTCTGAAAGCTTCTGGAGCACGCTCATCCTGATTCAGGATATTTATTGCTGCCAGGAAATTTACCACTACATAGCAGAGGTGGTCAAACCATTTTTTTTAAACTAAAAATGGTTTTTCAATCAAAATTAACATTTTTGTGGAAAAAAATTCATCCTGACTGAAACAAGAAACCAAAAATTTTTTGGTAAAAAATATTGGATTTTGGTGAATGTTTTGAAAACCCAAATGTGTACCAAACATTGGCATTTTTTTATTAAAATGATTTTTGCAAATAAAAAGTGTTTCAGATTTGTTTGTTTGTTTTTGATTTTGAAAACCTGGAAACTTTTCCTCCATTAAAAAAAATATAAAGATTTTCCTCCCAAAATTTCCTGAGAAAAATAATTGGTAGTTTTTGACCGGTTCTACTGCACAGTCCTTGCTGTAGAGTCAAGGGAGTGCAAAGGTTGAATATTGCAGTCATCACTTATGATGGAGATGTTGATACTAGGATGAAGCTCACTGGAGCTTGAGACAAGACATTCTTGGTTAAAAGGTACTTGTTGTGGAAGACTCTGCGACAGGCTATCAGGAGGAAGTGATAGATTAGAGGGGGCTGTCCATTCATGAAAACCCATTGTCAGATGTTGCCACTAAACAGAAGGGTTGATTAGGATTATTTTTAAGACCCTTTACAAAAGCTCAACCATGTTTGGATATTATTTCACCATCCCTGTCAGAAATCACTCATGCCTGCAGTAATACAGTTCATTCTAAAGAATGTAATATAATGAAGGGAACTGGAACAATGGGTTCCATTTTCAAACACGAGCATATATTGTTATGGATAAGAGGCTATGGGAGATAAGCCTTGGGGATGCTCCTGGGTGAGCATGGAGAGAAACAGAGCAGACGGAGCATGTAATACCGGACTTAAAACCCCAATTCCTACCACTCTGTTTGCTCATTTAATAACTTTATTGCTAAAGCGGATGGTGGCATAGATTTGACTCCATGGGCTCCATACTGAAGCATGGAACATAGCCTGAAGCCCTTGGGAACCTTGGATTTTTCGGACAAGACCCTAGCCGAGGCATGGAAATGGTAAAAACAAGAGTTTGAACTGTTTTCACATGCTGACATGCCAGGGGACAAAATCAGGAAAGTAAAACTTTTATTTTATCTCATCACACAGCAGGATGGAGAGGTATGTGCCACTTTGAAGCTCACCATTGATTTGACATTGGCAGGTGCCTTTGGAGCTCTAGGGACCTATTAGAATTTCCACCTAAACCCTCATTTGGTGGCCATCTTACATGGCAGAATGTGGAACAGTGCCATGACAACCATGGAACTACAACCCAACTGTGAGTGAATCAGAGATCATTTCTTTCTATACCAATACCAACCTGGATTTGGCGTGTGAACGCCTTCTATACCAAGACCCCTAGATTTGGTGTCTGGATGCTGTACTGTGGTGCTTAGCACAATAGAAATACATAGATACAGATAAAGATAGATGTATCATGCTGTAGAAATTATACAGAATGTAATCAAAGTATTTTTTTGTCCCCTTGGTCAACATTTTCTGAATTTCCTTTTAGAACCATATTATTATTATTTCTATAAGCTGCAAATATGCTTATTGCACATGCATATATAATAACATTTACAATTAAGATAGTATTGTAAATCTTTAAAACATTCTACAAACATTAATAATTGGCCAAATTCTAAGAGATTCTGAGCACCTGCTGATCACGGCAACTCCCATTAAAATGATTGGTGCTCAGAACTTCTGAGGATTTGGCCCAATGGGAGCTGCAAGGAGTTCACACAGTGCTTAGTGTCTCCAGAATTTGGCTCTTAAGACCAGATTTTGCAAGGTGCTCAGTGCTTTCAAACAGGTGATGAGTTCCCTCATCTCCCATTAACGTGAATGGAAGTTAAATGTGAAAAGTGTCTTAATGGACTGACCCCTAATGCTGTAATACTAAGGCTTGGTCTGTACTGCATACTTACTTTGGTATAACTACATCGCTCAGGGATGTGAAAAATCCACACCCCTGAGTGACATAGTTATCTTGACCATAACCTGCTTTGTAGACAGTGCTATGTTGGCAGGAGTGCTTCTGCCAACATAGCTACTGCCTCTCATGGAGGTGGAGTTATTAAGCCAATGGGAGAGCTCTCTCCCATTGGCTTAGCCTATCTTCACCAAATGCACGACAGCAGTGCAGCTGCATCAGTGCAACTGCACAGGTGTAAATTTGTAGTGTAGACTTGCCTTAAGTGTTTACCATCATTACTCCTATTGTGCTTTTCCCTCTCTTTTCCCCCCTCTTTTGATCTTCATCTTTAAAACATGTGGGTTCATTTTTCACACATTTATTGGCTTTTATGGTAGAGGTCCTCTCTCAGCTTGTGTCAGTTACAAGTATAGGAAGACGCAATGTTTGATTCAGCAGATTCAGATGAAATGTAGTCTTTATTTCTCTTAAAATTCACCTCTCCCTCTTTGTAAAAAAATGGAGAATTTCTTAGGAGCTAAATGTAACCTTCTTAATACTTCAGCTTGACCGATTTCTCATTGTGAAAGCTTTGTTCACTTAGTTAAAAGCTATCTCATAGATCTACTTTAATTATATAGTGATAAGATTCAAGTCTGTGTTCAATTCTGGGTCACTTCGTTACCAGAAATATATTGATGACTTGAAGGGAGTGTAACAACAAAAAAGATCAGGGGACTGAAGTGATTGACTTATGATAAGCAAAGATTAAAAGAGCTAAATATCTGCAGCTTGGATGAGAGACAATAAAAGATGAGGCATGATAGCAGTCTGAAAGGGTGCAAACACCAAACTGGGATAAGAAGTGGTGGCACAAAAATAATTGATAGTAGGAATTAAATGTGATGAAATTAAGGAAAGAAAAGTTAGGGTGAAGATCAGGATCAAATTTCCTAGTAGCAAGATTCAACCTAGTAGGCCAGGGATCGGCAACCTTTGGCACACAGCCCATAAGGGAAATCCACTGGCAGGCCGGGGCAATTTGTTTACCTGAAGCATCCACAGGTTCGAACGATCGCAGCTCCCACTGGCTGCAGTTCGCTGTTCCAGGCCAATGGGGGCTGCGGGAAGTGGCCGACGGATGTGCTGGCTGCCGCTTCCCGCAGCCCCCATTGGCCTGGAATGGCGAACCGTGGCCAGTGAGAGCTGTGATCGACCGAACCTGCGGATGATGCAGGTAAACAAACTGTCCCGGCCCGCCAGCGGATTTCCCTGACGGGCTGCGTGCCAAAGGTTGCCGATCCCTGTACTAGGCTGTGGCAATGCCCAAAGGAAGAGCTGGAACAAATCTTCATCATTTGGGGCATTTAAAACTAACTGGATGGAACAAAAATACAGGAACAATCCTGCACAGAGGGGAGAGAGTTTCAATGACCTAATAGGTCTTTTCCATCTCTAGATTCTATGAGATTTCCATCTCTAGATTTATCATTTTTATGATGAATCAATGAAGAAATATTAGAAGCCTTTGAATTCTATTATATTACAGGCAAAGGGGACAAAATTATTCAGGTCATGCCAATTTAATACTTATAATTTTTACTCTTAACTGTAACCAGATTGGAGGAATTAATTTAAATAATTATGCCAAAATCCTCAAGTGGCAAATATGCTACAAATTTTCACAGCATTAACTATGTCAAAAATAAACTCCAAACAAGTAGCAACTTTTTGAAAAAGTAAAAGTGTGTGATTCTGACATCTGATTGACAGTGTCTTATACGTGAAGAGACGAAAGACTGAGGCAAATTCAGACCTGAAGTTCCCCAACATGTCAGACTGCCTAACCAGCTGTGCTTTGCTTTTCTCCTCAGAGGCTATAAACATCACCATTTCCCATAGCTATAAGTTACCACTCAGCCCTTCCTAAGCAAGCACATTTATTCTCAGGGTGAAAGCATTACAGAGAAAACATATTAAAACACTAAAAGAAGCTGCACACAGGCTGATTGCTTACCAGAGATCACAACCCCAACGCCAACAAGGGCAGTAGCAGATGATCAGTCCTTCAAACCCCACTAAGTGTTTGTCTGTGCCACAAGTCCATAACAGCTGTTAGCTCAGAACAAGCACCCCGATGGACCCGTGATTCACTCCTTTATATGGTTTTGGTCTTTGATCTGCAGATATCATGAACAGGTAAACAGCCAGACTATAGTTCCTTCCTCAGGGCAAAGCTTCAAAAGTTTGTGTCTTTGCTTAACTTGAAGTGGTCATTTACATTCACCTCCCCCAAGGTATTTCCTAGGAACCCCACTTAACTTTGTTTATCTGGCACATTGTTCAAAATAGTCCTTTGAAGCTCATTACAGTTACCAAGGTTTGCATTGGCCATGTATCCCTTTCTCCCCCCAGCACAGAAGTTACACACAATCCCACAATAATATATACACTTTGCATACTGAATACAATGAACTCTTAAGATACTTAAACTTAATTCAATAAGGTTTGTTCAGGATATTGCAGAAAATTGCCATAGCTGTCACATTGATCTCTCTGATTTGTCAGATGTCTAAGCCTTTGCAATATTATTTAATGTTTATATTAGCTATCCTTTTCTGAAGTTATGAGAAGCAAAGAAAATATAACTGGCTCTTTTCTGGATCCTTCAATTGAGACTATCCTTATTTCCAATATGATCATTATTGATCAGGTTAGTATCATAATAACAACTTTGACCACACTCAAATAAAAGTCTATTTATGTGCTAAACAGAACTTGATCCTGAAGTCCCGCTACACAAAAAAATTCATTTAAAGTTACACATGTAATGACTAGAGGACTATTTTAGTGTTTTTCCAGTTCTATTTCAAATGGACTCTCATTGTACAAAAATAGAAATTAGAACTCTAGTGCTGGAGGATTATAAAGCAGACTTGCATCAATGTTCGTATTTAAATACTATACTTTGTGTTTTTAGTGCTTGGCTGAACATTTCTTTGTCTTTGAGAATTCACCATTATCAGGCAACTGGCCTGAGAAATGTAGGGCAAAATCCTTCTCTCTGAACCAGACAAAGGTAGTCATTCCACATGTGGAACTCCAGTGGCATGCTGAACCAGTTAGTGGTTTCCAAACTAGTGCATAGAAACTTCTAGTGCATAGAAACTGTCATGGATGGGTATAAACTGTTCAGGAAGGACAGGCAGGGGAGGAAAGGTGGAGGAGTTGCACTGTATGTAAGAGAGCGGTATGATTGTTCAGAGCTCCAGTATGAAACTGGAGAAAAGCCTGTTGAGAGTCTTTGGGTTAAGTTTAGAAGCAAGAGCAACAAGGTTGATGTCATGGTGGGCATGTGCTATAGACCACGGGACCAGGAGGATGAGGTAGACAAGGCTTTCTTTGGACAATTAACTGAAGTTTCCAGAACAAAGGCCCTGGTTCTAATGGGGGACATCAATCACCCTGACATCTGCTGGAAGAGCAATACAGCAGTGCACAGACAATCCAGGAAGTTTTTGGAGAGTGTTGGGGACAACTTCCTGGTGCAACTACTGGATGAACCAACCAGGGGCCATTCTCCTCTTGACCTGCTGCTTACAAACAGAGAAGAATTGGTAGGGGAAGTAGAAGTGGGTGGCAACCTGGGCAGCAGTGACCATGAGATAGTTGAGTTCAGGATCATCACAAAAGGAAGAAAGGAGAGTAGCAAAATATGGATCCTGGCCTATAGGAAAGCAGACTTTGATTCCCTTTGGGGGAAAGGAGTCCAGGAAAGCTGGTTGTATTTTAAAGAAGTCTTATTGAGGGCGCAGGAACAAATCAGACCGATGTTCAGAAAGAATAGCAAATATCGCAGGCGACCAGCTTGGCTTAACAGTGAAATCTTTGGTGAGCTTAAACACAAAAAGGAAGCTTACAAGAAGTGGAATCTTGGACAGATGACTAGGGAGGAGTATAAAAATGTTGCTCGACCATGCAGGGGTGTCATCAGGGAGGCCAAAACACAACTGGAGTTGCAGCTAGCAAGGGATGTGAAGGGTAGCAAGAAGGGTTTCTACAGGTATGTTAGCAACAAGAAAAAGGTCAGGGAAAGTGTGGGATCCTTAAAGAATGGGGGAGGCAACCTAGTGACAGATGATGTGGAAAAAGCTGAAGTACTCAATGCTTTTTTTGCCTCGGTCTTCACAGACAAGGTCAGCTCCCAGACTGCTATCCTGGGCAACACAGTATGGGGAGGAGGAGAGCAGACCTCGGTGGTGAAAGAACAGGTTAAGGACTATTTAGAAAAGCTGGACATGCACAAGTCTATTGGTCCAGATCTAATGCATCCGTGGGTGCTGAGGGAATTGGCTGATGTGATTGCAGAGCCATTGGCCATTATCTTTGAAAACTTGTGGTGATCGGGGGAGGTCCCGGACAATTGGAAAAAGGCAAATATAGTGCCCATATTTAAAAAAGGGAAGAAGGAGAACCCAGGGAACTACAGACCGGTTAGCCTCATCTCAGTCCGTGGAAAAATCATGAAGCAGGTCCTCAAGGAAACCATTTTGAAGCACTTGGAAGAGAGGAAGGTGATCAGGAACAGTCAACATGGATTCACCAAGGGCAAGTCATGCCTGACCAACCTGATTGCCTTCTATGATGAGATAACTGACTCTGTGGATATGGGGAAAGCAGTGGACTGTGATATATCTTGACTTTAGCAAAGCTTTTGATATGGCCTCCCACAGTATTCTTGCCAGCAAGTTAAAAAAGTATGGATTGGATGAAGGGACTATAAGATGGATAGAAAGCAGGCTAGATTGTTGGGCTCAATGGGTAGTGATCAATGGTTCAATGTCTAGTTGGCAGCCAGTATCAAGCAGAGTACCCCAGGGGTCGGTCCTGGGGCTGGTTTTCTTCAACATCTTTATTAATGATCTGGATGATAGGATGGATTGCACCCTCAGCAAGTTCACTGATGACACTAAGCTGGTGGGAGAAGTAGATATGCTGGAGGGTAGGGATAGGGTCCAGAGTGACCTAGAGAAATTGGAGGATTGGGCCAAAAGAAATCTGATGATGTTCAACAAGGATAAATGCAGAGTCCTGTACTTAGGACGGAAGAATCTCATGCACCACTACAGGCTGGGGACCGACTGGCTAAGCAGCGTTTCTGCAGAAAAGGACCTGGGGATTACACTGGATGAGAAGCTGGATATGAGTCAGCAGTGTGCCCTTGTTGCCAAGAAGGCTAACGGCATATCGGGCTGCATGAGTAGGAGCATTGCCAGCAGATCGAGGGAAGTGATTATTCCCCTCTCTTTGGCACTGGTGAAGCTACATCTGGAGTATTGCGTGCAGTTTTGGGCCCCCCACTACAGAAAGGATGTGGAAAAATTGAAGAGAGTCCAGCTGAGGGCAATGAAAATGATCAGGGGGGCTGGAGCACATTACTTATGAGGAGAGGCTGAGGGAACTGGGCTTGTTTAGTCTGCAGAAGAGAAGAGTGAGGGGGGATTTGATAGCAGATAAACTACCTGAGTGGGGGCTCCAAAGGGGCTGGAACTTGGCTGTTCTCAGTGGTGGCAGATGACAGAACAAGGAGTAATGGTCTCAGGTTGCAGTGGGGGAGGTTTAGGTTGGATATTAGGAAACACTATTTCACTAGGAGGGTGGTGAAGCACTGGAATGGGTTACCTAGGGACGTGGTGGAATCTCCATCCTTCTAGGGTTTTAAGGCCTAGCTTGACAAAGCACTGGCTGGGATGATTTAATTGGGGTTGGCCCTGCCTTGAGCAGGGGGTTGGACTAGATGACCTCCTGAGGTCTCTTCCAACCCTTAAAAAAAACCATCTCTTGATGACCAATTGAGGAAATGACTGTGCATTCCCTGAAAGAGAGAAATGAAACTGTTGTTCTAATATTAAATTAAGTACTACTTTAATTACTTTTAATTTTTCATAAAAGAAATAGGCATTGACCCTAACTCTTTCACAAGTAATCTAAACAGAGAAAGTTAATTTTTTTTTTTTTAGGGTGGTAATCGGTTTCATTCTAAATGTACCCGTTAGCCCATTTTTCTTTTAGTGCATGTAGTGGCCCGAATTCTAGAATACACAGAGCAAAAATAGAAGACTCCTCTGGACCCTAGACTGCATCTTCATTTTCATACATCTGTCAGATTAATTAAATCAGCAATCTCTTCTCAGATTCAAGAATTCATAGGAAAAGGAACTAAAAATGTTGTGAAACCAAAGAAGACTGCTCTGAACTGAGCATGAGTGATGTGATCTGAATGATGGTGTCTTTATGGCAAATATTCATCAATGAGTGGATGAAGATAATACTAGTTGTCACAGGTGCCTTGAATGGGTTACAGCTGAGAGAACCAATCTCATGTCAGACTGTCAAAAAACAGGGTTGATACATCCAAACTGGTGGTATACTCTATAATTAGATTTAACCAAACCAGCAAGCAATGTGTGCTCCTGGATAACTATACTAGTTTAACATGGAGCCACAAGCAGTCCCCAAAGGCCCTCCAAACTTGTGATAAAAGGTTATTAAAACCAAAAATCACCTCAGCCCCAAAGGGTCAGTCATTTACCCCTGGTCAGGGTATACTCCAGATCTCACCAAAGACAATACTGATAACCAATTCCTTTAGTAAACTAAACTAAAGATTTATTAGTTAAGAAAAAGAAATCAGAGTTATTGAGAGGTTAAAGCAGGTAAGTACATTACAGGTGAATTAAAGTTTGTAAGTCTAATATGATAGCAGAGATATAGTAATTTGCTGGTTTGCAATAGTCTCTATAGTTCCAATAGTCAGGATTACCTAGAATGGCTCTAGGAATCTCGATCCAATTGCTCAGAATTCCCCTCTATCAGAATTCATCAGTCCAGAGATGATAAATCAGTCCCAGGATCCATTATTTTATAGATCTTGCTCACAGAAGACAAGCTGAAAACAATCTGGCAGGTGTTCCTAGCCCAGCATGGTTTCTTGCTTTGTTGACCCAATGCACAGGATGTTTGCGGATCTCCCATTGTCCTACACAATGACCCATGCTTTGAAGTTAACAACCTTCTCAGTTAAAGTTCTAAAGCTTCAGTCCTGGTTGATGGACCATTCAATTACAGGGACATACATAATACATTTAATAATAGGCATCGGGACCATTGGTTTTCATGAACTATGTGACAACCAGGAATAATCCTTCATTAGCTAAAATGCAGTTTACACATCAAATAAATTTACATCTAAACACTAAACATCCTTTGATCTAGGGTTAATTAAGTACAATGATAGCAATCCCAGGAAACAGATAGGTGAAGACAATAATATTATGATGTCACTAGCTTTCATGCATTTAAAGCATATGTAATTACTGGGCACATGCCAAGTACAGGTAATGTGATAACATCCCCTTTTTGTTCTGTTCTAACAAGTGAATTGGTATACTTAACACTTCCTTGAGATTGTGACCTGAGCTAGCTAGTTGTCAGTGCCACACTAGCCAAGATTTTCAAAAACAAGTGTCCAAAGTCAACCTCTTATGTCCATATTTAGATACCTGACTGGATGGCCTGATTTTTTCAAAGACTGAGCAACCTGTAGCTCCCATTGCTTCATAGAAGCTCAGACAAAATTGCAGTGATGGAAGGGAGGGGAAGGTCATTCCAGTGACACAGTTTGGACTGGCCCCAAGCTGCTTGATTATTTTTATGGGCTCCTTTAAAGTCTCTCTTGTTTTCAAGAAAGCCACGCGTGCTTGCAAATGATGTATAATGTTTGTTATTTCTGGATGAATGCACTTAATTATCTCTAAAAACCATTTCACCAACAGATGTCTCCTCCTCCTTCCTCTCTGGTACTAATCATTCTCTGCAGTTGCAAAAGTTGTTCTGAGTCCTTGTGTTCCCTCTCTTCTTATCTCTGAAGGATTTCTCCTTCAGGGCAAAGCTCCTTCTCAAAGCCAAAATGTGCAGCAGCTTAAAGTACACCATAAAAGTTTTGCAGATAGTCTCGGTGCATATTTGAATACATCCACCAGATCTGCCCATGCAGCTAGAAAGAAAAAAGCATATTTTTAATAATTTTTGCAGTCTTGTGTTAACAGCTAATGCTTAACAAACTCTACCAGTACTCAGAGTAGCAGCCGTGTTAGTCTGTATCCGCAAAAATAACAGGAGTACTTGTGGCACCTTAGAGACTAACTAATGTTAGTCTCTAAGGTGCCACAAGTACTCCTGTTATTTCTACCAGTACTATTAATGCTACATGACCATTACAAGATCAAATGCACAAAGTTAAGTTTGATCTTGCGATATTAATGCCACAATTACACAGCTGCTGTATTTTCAGTGTATCTTGATAACAAAGGGTATAATATTAAGATTTAGATTAAAAAAAGGAAAGAAATAGAAAATGTTGCATAAAATGGCTGAGTTAGTGTTGCTAGTCAACCTTAATTCTTTGAATTTCCTGACTTTGGAGAGTCTTACTTTGCAAGTTTAATATCATGATGATAACTCTCAGAAAGTATGGATCATGATGATGGTAATAATAAAGTATATCAATTTTGTATATACTAAATGTGCCCAAACTCCTGACAGTTAAAGTAATAATCCTGTTTCTATGCTTCTGAGAAGATGCGTTTCAGACTGCAAAACAACTGGTCAAGACATAAAAATGACAGGAAACTTCTCATCTGTGGTTGTTTACAATAAAATAACCTTCTCTTGTTAAGAGACGATGTGAGGTAATTACTGTTGCCTCTTTGGTCAAATGAAAAGCTGAAATGATGTTTAAATTTTGATGAGAAATCAATGACACACACTCCATGGTGTAATCTGTTTTTAACCAAAATGTATGAAGGTTTATAAAAATTGCATACAGGCTGTTGAAGAAATAGAGAAGTAGCTCTTTAATTAGAGTTGGGTGAAATTCTTCAATCAAAACTTTTTTCCTGCAAAATATACAGATTTTGAGACGCCAAAATATTTTGTGAACTCATGTTGGTTTCACCAAATTAATTCAATTGAGGGGGAAAAATACTAAAAAATCCCTTAAGATCCTTAAAAATATAAATATTTTGTCTTGAAATTTTTAAAAGGAAATGTTTCAACTTTTGATTCAAAACAATTTTTGTTTAAAAAATGTCTTTAATTTCATTATAAGCCATACAATTATGTTAAACTGGTCAAAATAGAAACATTTTCTTCAACCCCAAATTAATTTTTTTGACTTTTTGATTTGCTGAAAAATTTGAAAAAATATTTTCTGTTTGACCCCAAATTATTTTTTTAATTGTCAGGCCAAAATAAATAAATAAATAAATAAATAAATAAGGTTATTCATACAGCTCTACTTTGAATACAGCAATAGCACACAGGCTTTTGGAGAAATCCTAAGACAGAGCCCCCAACACTACTGTGGCCAAGAAACAACTGTACCTCTGCTTCTCCTTCCTTACAGTCTCTGCACCTACTTCCACTAACTCACACAGCATGGAACCAACACCTACACCCTTCATTTGCAAACTGGGATGCCCTGTTAGCTTCATGACCTAGACACATGGTCTTGCTCTCTGGCTCCTGAAGTCAACCCTTTCCTTTGTGTCTAGATGATACAGCAAAAGAGACTTATTTGTGCTAATATTAGGAACAAAAGAAAACGACTTTGCACGCCCATTCATTTTAAGGTCTGTGATTGGCTTGCATCCAAAAGCCCTGAGGGTGGGCCAAAAGCAGTTTTTCAGTATTACATTAATTACATTTATCATAGTATATTATATAATTTGTCTGATAGGAAATTTTGATAGGAAGTCAACCTTATGTAAACAAAAGGAATGATTAAGTTTGAGAAATTAAATGTAGAATTAAGTTTATCTAAAGCAGGGGTGAGCAAACTACAGTTCGGGGGCCGCATGCGACCCTACAGACATTTTAATCTGGCCCTCGACCTCCCGCCGGGTACTGGGGTCTGGGGCTTACCCTGCTCAGATCCGTGCCGCTCCTGGAAGAAGCGGCATGTCCCCCCTCTGGCTCCTACACATGGGGCAGCCAGGGGTCTACGCATGCTGCCCCTTCCCCAAGTGCTGACCCCGCAGCTCCCATTGGCTGGGAATCCATGGCCAATGGGAACTGCAGGGGCATTGCCTGTGGAGTGGGCAGCGTGCAGAGCTGCCTGGCCGTGCCGCCGCATAGGAGCTGGATGGGGGAACATGCCGCTGCCTCTGGGAGCTGCTTGAGGTAAGCACTGCCCGGAGCATGCACCCCTGACAGCCTCCCGTGCCCCAACCTCCTACCCCAGCCTGATCCTCCTCCTGCCCTTGAACCCCTCGATTCCAGCCCAGAGCACCTTCCTGAACCCCCACTCCTCATCCTCAACCCCATCGCAGAGTCCGTACCCCCAACCGGAGCCCCCCCCCCCCCCCCCCGCACCCTAACCCCCAATTTTGAGAGCATTCATGGCTTGCCATACAATTTCCATACCCAGATGTCGTGCTCGGGCCAAAAAGTTTGCCCACCCTGATCTAAAGTATACTGGACACAGACCCCAGGAAATGAGAAGGGTCTGCTTAAGAGGAAGTTCTGTTTCTTGGAAACTGTAATTCAAAATGCCATAATATTTTTCTGTTCATTTTAAATGGTAAATGAGTTAAGAACTGAATGAATGTTGATTAATTAACATACCTCATAGATAATGAATAAAGGTAGCTATCAACACATGGATAAAATGTTTGTTTTACAGATTGAAAAGCCAACATGAATGGAAAGTCTCAAAGAAAACCCAACAAAAGGAACTAAACATGACAGCTAAGTGCTTGGTTAGATGAAGTGATTCCAGAACACAATTCAAACAAAAATAAATAATGGGAACTGTGCAGAATTGGAACTGCTTTGTAATAATTTGGTAATATTGCATCATGACCTGATTATTGGGATGTTGATGATATGAATATATTTGTTTTAGTTTAATAGGAGGCTGTCAGAAAAAAACAAGTAGGAAAGCAAAAGAATGGCTCAAGATGAGCCACCCCTTAGCAAACACTTGACAGCTGTTTAAGGGATGATGCCCAAACTATTAACTTTGAAGATTTTACCTCCTCCCCATCCAATCTGAAAATCTATTTTTGTCCAGAAGGGCCAAAGCCTGGAGAGGCAGAAATACAGAATGACTGTGGAAGTTTAAAAAAGGTTTTTCTCTCTCTCTCTCTATGTGGGGGAATTGTTTATTGTTTGGAAGAACGAGACTTAGGGTATGTCTACACTACGAAATTAGGTCGATTTTATAGAAGTCGATTTTTAGAAATCGATTTTATACAGTCGATTGTGTATGTCCACACTAAGTGCATTAAGTCGGCGGAGTGCATCCTCACTACTGTGGCTAGCATCGACTTACAGAGTGGTGCACTGTGGGTAGCTATCCCACAGTTTCTGCAGTCTCCACTGCCCATTGGGTTAAGCTCTCAATGCCTGATGGGGCAAAAACATTGTCATGGGTGGTTTTGGGTACATGTTGTCAGTCGCCCCTCCCTCCATGAAAGCAATGGCAGACAATCGTTTCACGCCTTTTTTCCTGGGTTACCCATGCAGACGCCATAACACGGCAAGCATGGAGCCCGCTCAGCTCACCGTCACTGCTGCTGTTGTGGGTAAGTCTACTGTGGGGGCTTCTGTGATCCAAGTAGCCAATGCAATCATTGACGTTCTGTTATCAAGGATAGTGACTCTGGGAAATGTGTGGGTCTTTTTAGATTTTAGGTGCATCATATTCCTGTCCTTTGTCACTGGTGTAGAAGTCTTGCAGCCGTACATTCCAGTCCGGTCGGCACTGTAACACCCCATAGCACTTCTGTGATTGACACATGTAACAGCTCCAGGGCTCTTGCTCTTTTGCCTTGGCTGAGGTACCTTGCCCTACCCGGACCTCCACGCATTCAACACAGAAGTACCTGCAGCAGCTGGCATTGCTACACAGCAGCAGCTCCTTGCCTTCACAGCAGACGGTGCAGTAGGACTGCTAACCGTCCTTGTCGGACATGTAGCTTGGCCGGGGGTTCTGGGAACGTCTTCCCTGCCCGGCTTCTAGCAACCTCCAGGGCATGGTGTACTGCTCCACCGCTTCTGCAGCAACTCTGCTCTCCTGCTCCCCAGCGATGAGCTTGGGGGATCCATTCTGGTCCTTCTGGGTGCTGCTGGCAGCAGACGGTGCAGGACTGCTAACCATCCTTGTCCACCGCTTCCACTGCAACTCTGCTCTCCTTCTCTCCTGTTCTGGGGATCCATTCATGAAGCCTGGACAGTAGTAAGGAGCAGTTCAACTATAGGCTGAGCAAGTGCAGAGTTGTGGTAGAATGTGCCTTTGGACATTTAAAAGCTCGCTGGTGCTGTTGGTCAGACCTCAGCACAACCAACATTCCCATTGTTATTGCTGCTTGCTGTGTGCTCCATAATATCTGTGAGAGTAAGGGAGAGACGTTTATGGCGAGGTGAGGTTGAGGCAAATTGCCTGGCATCCAATTTTGAGCAGCCAGACACCAGGGCGATTAGAAGAGCACAGCAAGGCGTGCTGCGCATCAGAGAGGCTTTGAAAACCAGTTTCATGACTGGCCAGGCTTTGGTGTGACAGTTGTGTGTGTTTCTCCTTGATGCAAACCCACCCCGTTTGTTGATTTTAATTCCCTGTAAGTCAACCACCCTCCCCCCTTCAAAATAAAGTAACTATTGTTTTGAAACCATGCATTCTTTCTTTATTAATTAAAAAAAATGAGATAACGGAGAACGTAGCGTGGGTGGGATGGGGGAGGCGGGAAGGCCAAGGCCACGTTGCTTATTGTAGACACACTAAAAATCAAACAGTTTGAATGACAGCCTTGTGTTGCTTAGGCCATCCTCTGGAGTGGAGGTGGCTGGGTGCCAAGCACCTCTCCCTCCTCCTGCCCCCCCCCCCGAGTTCTTGGGCATCTGAGTGAGGAGGCTATGGAACATGGGGAGGAGGGTAGGTGGTTATACAGTGGATGCAGCGGGGGTCTGTGCTCTTGTTGGCTTTCCTGCAGCTCCAACAGACACTTCATCATGTCCGTTTGCTCCCCCTTTAGCCTCAGCATCGTGTCCTGCCTCCGCTCTTTGCGCTCACTTAATTCTTTCCTGGCCTTTGCCACTGAATGCCTCCATGCATTAAGCTGTGCCCTATCAGTGAGGGAGGACTGCATGAGCTCGGAAAACATGTCATCGCGATTGCGTTTTTTTCACCGTCTAATCTGCGATAACCTCAGGGATGGAGATCATAGGGGGAGCGTAGAAACATTTTATGCTCTACGATTCTGGGGGAACTGCATGGTCACCTGTGCTGCTGAGTTTGCCACGCTGACCAAACAGGAAATCAAATTCAAAAGTTCCCGGGGCTTTTCCTGTGTACCTAGCTAGTGCATCGGAGTTCAAAGTGCTGTCCAGAGCAGTCACAATGGAGCACTCTGGGATAGCTCCTGGAGGCCAATACCGTCGATTTGCGTCTGCACTACCCCAAATTCAACCCAGCAAAGTCAATTTTAGCGCTACTCCCCTCATCAGGGAGGAGTACAGCAGTCGATTTTAAGAGCCCTTTAGGTCGACGGAATGGGGTTGGTTGTGTGGATGCAGTCATTTTTAAATCGATCTAACGTGGCTAAATTCGACCTAACCCTGTAGTGTAGACCAGGCCTTAGACACAGGCATCCACTGTAATGTCTGAAGAAGTTAGGCCTGCTTAGGTTACCATCAAGAGATGGTAAGACTTTAGGTAGGATAGATGTGTGAAAACTTCTTTAAAAAAAATCATTTTTTTCTCTAAATGCTGTGTTCTTACCAGAAAATAAACATTACTTTGGTTTAAGAAGGCTGTTGGATCATGATATAGATCACTGGTCACAGACTCCCAAAGGAAAGAACTCAGTTAGGCCTGCTGGTTAAGCATGGTTGATATATAGGCTACTCTAGCCTAGTCTAAGAGTGGGGGAAATTGCATTATCTCAACCCAGGAGTGGTCAAGGCTTGAAGTACATCAAGGGGGGGTGTACTCAGAGAGACCAGAAAGGGGACAGAGTGCCAGCTAGCCCTACAATTGAAACAGTAACATAACAAATTTGAAGAGACATTATAGACCATAAAACATTCAAACTTGACTTTGCAAAGAAGAAACAGTGAAGTATCGGAAGAAACATGGAGTGTGCATAGTTAGCCAAGTGTGCATAGTTACACCACCGAATATGAACTGTGCTTTGAGCATCACCTTATCTACTTTATGAAAAAGAAGGGCATTTCTTTTGTGTTTTTTTATTTGTAGCTGCACAATGGTACTGTGAGTTTTATTCCACAGATGTTCACATATAAATATCTTGGCAAATTCCAGTTCTGCTTTCACAATTTCAAAGGTTTAAGCAACAGATGGACACCAGCTTGGGGTTTCCTTTTCTGGGATACCCAGTTTTGATCTTCATAGCACTGTGGTTTTGCACACCATCCACAGAGTGTCACGTGACTGTAAAAATGCTACCATTCTGGTTTAGTTACAATTTGCATCTACCGTGCACTCACTTTTCATAGGTGCAAATGAAACACAGGCTGCAAGACAATAGAGAATCAGCATCTGCTTTTTATATTAAGTAATGTTTTACATTCATGTTGCATGGGTAAAAAGACTGCAACTTGCAAGGCAATAGAGAGTCATGCCCATTGCGTTTAAAATGCTGGGACTGTCTTGCACAGAGCTAGTAATAATGTCATTTCTTTGCTTTCTGTTGTTAGTCTCTAAAGTGCCACAAGTACTCCTGTTCTTTTTGTTTTTTTCTGCATTGCATGGCTGTGGGAATATGCGGGGGGGGGGGGGGGGAAGCAGGGAAACATCTGGGCCTTTTGTGTTATTAAAGTATGAGAAAGAGAAAATTAATCTCCTACAGCAGGCAGGCTAGAAGTCAATGAAAATGAAGTAAGTCTCATTTTGATTCAGATTTTGTACTGCCTCAGAAGAACCTTCATCCTCATCCTGTGTCTTTTGTGCTCATTTTTGGAACTGAAAGTATTATCCCTACTTGTGTGATAGAAATAATTTGTTCCTGGGTTCTTAGCCAGTCGTGTTCCAGAAACATGACTAACTACAAAGCGATTCTCCCAATGCGTTTGTCAAAACAATGTGATACATGCCCAAGTGCAATACCAGCAACAAAGCACTGATGATATTTCTAAAGCACTACTTAATTAAGTTGTTGTTCATGCAGTAAATACAACATCAGACTCCCAGGCCTAGGATACTGTGTTGAGGGACATTAGATCTACACAGCAGGCACTGGAAACAAGGACATGCTTCAGGCATAATGAAGAAACCTGCACAAAAAAAAAAAAAAGTGAAAAAAAATGCAGTAGGAGATAATCAGATCAAAAAGCATTTTCTACCTTTTTACATAGACAAAATTTCAAAGGAATTTTTATGCTATACAGTTGAGTGGATTGAGAAATCTATATTAAGATGAAGGGAGTAAAAATACATGATTAAAAAAAAACCAACCGACCAACCAAAAAACAACCCCCCCCCCCAAAAAAAACCAACAAAAAACAAAGCCCTCTTCAAAATGCTTCCTTGTTTCCTGTAAAGGACAGAAATGGTCCGTAGTTACAAAAACTAGTTATAATTAGGAACATCCAAATAAGCTTACTGTCTTTTTGCAAACAAAAACACATTATTCCTTTATTTTTATGGCACTGATTAAACGGATAAGTGAAATTGAAATAGATACATATTTCAACCTCTAGATCATGTGTACAGATGTGTGAGTGAAGGTGATAGAGGAAAGGTCATTTGTTTAACATGCGAATGCTTAATTCTTTCTTATGTAAATTGGAAGGTAAAATAATGCTTAATGAAGGTAGTAATGAGAACTCTTAACTTGAGGATACGTTCGCCTGATAAAGATTAAGAATTTTTTAATGGAAGAAAAAGTCTGTTGCATTCGCAGATATATCACATAGCTTCCAGGCTTATCTGAGTGTAAAGAAAATAATGTTTCTTTGCTGTAACAGGGTAAAAAGCCTTGTGGATAGGGAGGTTATTTAGATGTGATATTTCTTGACTTTAGTAAGGCTTTTGATACTGTCTCACATGAACTTATCCTAAACAAACTAGGGAAATACAAGCTAGAGGAAGCTACTACAAGGTGGGTGCATAACTGGTTGGAAAACTGTCCCCAAAGAGTAGTTATCAGTGGTTTGCCATCAAGCTGGAAGGGCATATCAAGTGGGGTCCTGCAGGGATCAGTTCTGGATATGGTTCTGTTCAATATCTTCATACATTATTTAGATAATGGCATATAGAATGAATTTATAAAGTTTGCGAATGATACCAAGCTGGGAGGCGTTGCAAGTGCTTTGGAGGATAGGATTAAAATTCAAAATGATCTGGACAAACTGGAGAAATGGACTGAAGTAGATAGGATGAAATTCAGTAAGGACAAATGCAAAGTTCTCCACGTAAAAGAAACAATCCTGCACACATACAAAATAGGAAATGAATGCCTAGGATGAAATATGCATAAAGAGATCTGGACGTCATAGTGAATCACAAGATAAATATGAGTCAACTGTGTAACACTGTTACAAAAAAAGCGATCATTCTGGGATGTATTAGCAGGAGTGTTTTAAGTAAGACACAAGAAGTAATTCTTCTGCTCTACTCCGCAGTGATTAGGCTTTAGCTGGAGTAATGTGTCCAGTTCTGGGCACCACATTTCAGGAAAGATGTGGACAAATTGGAGAAGAGCAACAAAAATGATTAGTCTGGAGAAGAGAGGATTGAGAGGGGACATGGTAACAGTTTTCAAGTACACGAAAGGTTGTTACAAGGAGAAGGGAGAAGAATTGTTCTCCTTAACCTCTAAGGATAGGACAAGAAGCAATGGTCTTAAATTGCAGCAAGGGTGGTTTAGGTAGGTCATTAGGAATAACTTCCTAACTCTCAGGATGGTTTAGCACTGGAATAAATTCTCTAGGGAGGTTGTGGAATCTCCATCATTGGGGATTTTTAAGAGCAGGTTAGACAAACGCCTGTGAGGGATGGTCTAGATCAGTGGTTCTCAAAGCTAGTCTGCCGCTTGTTCGGGAAAGCCCCTGGTGGGCTGAGCCGGTTTGTTTACCTGCCACGTCCACAGGTTCGGCCATCGCGGCTCCTACTGGCCGCGGTTCACCACTCCAGGCCAATGGGGATTGCAGGAAGGGTGGCCAGCACATCCCTCGGCCCGCACCGCTTCCCGCAGCCCCCATTGGCATGGAGCAGCAAACCGCGGCCAGTGGGAGTCGTGATTGGCTGAACCTGCAGACGCGGCAGGTAAACAAACCGGCCCAGCCCGCCAGAGGCTTTCCCCGAACAAACGGCGGACCAGCTTTGAGAACCACTGGTCTAGATAATACTTAGTCCTGCCATAACTGCAGGGGACTGGACTAAAAGACCTTTTGAGGTCCCTTCCAGTCCTACGATTGTATGATTCTATGCAGAGTATGAGTTCAGGCAGGTTTGTACTCAGCCATTGTACTGTTGCCTGTGCTACTGCAGCTACTCTACTATTTAGTCTAGCTCTGATTGGGCTAATGCAAATATGTATATGAGAGCTGGGAATCTCGTGGTGTAGACATAGACATACTCTGCCATACTGTTGTACTATAGACTGTTTCAATGCTGATTGATAAAAATTCTGGAACGGGCAATCAAAATCCTGCCAATCAACCTATAACATTGGTATAACCTCTTCTGCCATTTGTCTTCTCCCCTCATTTCTTTTCATTTTTCCAGCCATCTTCAAATTCTTCTTTCTAACAACAGGGGTCTTTTTATATCTGAATGGCTACTCTTCACTCAGGCTTTGTATTGCCTCTTATTCTTTGTTTTACGTGAGCTTTGCAGGGTGATATACTTTAGTCCCAGTAATAACAGTGTGAATTTTTGTAGAAGGTTGCTACATGATTTAAATTAGCTATGTCAGTATTGTGTTCATATTGGCTAGCTGTTGAGCCTTTTGTAATACAGTGTATCTTCCATTGGGCTCTCATCTGCATGGTGCTAGAGTATTTGAGCCTCCTGTATAGAGTATACACCACAGGTGTGACCCCTCATGTGAATGCTGTTAACAGTTCTATCACTTCTAGTGAAATGGTATTGTTGAAAGCTTCCCATTGGCAAAGCATTGCAGGTGCATGCTATATGATATATCAGTGGCCAACCTGGGCTTGTTTGGGGTGTATTGTCTGTACTGTTTAAAGTGTTTCTGAATTCACTAGCCTGGATTTAACCCTCAGGTTCCACTAGTACAAACCAACGGAATCCTGGTTATGGACTCCTAGTGGTAAAAATATCACCTGGTGGTGGGCTTGTAGCTACACAGATCATCCACAACCCATATACCATTTGGTTCTCAGACATGGCCTGCTCTGTACATGGAATTGGTGGGGCTGACCCCAGAGGGGCCAGGGCAGGACTAATCGAGAAATGTTCAGATTCAGCCCTCTGATGGGAGACTTCTGTAGAACCAGGGTTGGGGTTTAAAGCAGCTCTCTCTAAGCCAGGGGTTCTCAGACTTTTGTACTGGTGACCCCTTTCATATAGCAAGCCTCTGAGTGTGACCCCCCCCATACATTAAAAACACTTTGTTATATATTTAACACCATTATAAATGCTAGAGGTGAAGCGGAGTTTGGGGTGGAGGCTGACAGCTCGCGCCCCCCCATGTAATAACCTTGTTACCCTCTGAGGGGTCCCAACCCCCAGTTTGATAACCCCTGCCCTAAGCAGTATTGCCTGGGAAGAATGGTGGTAATATCATGCTTCCTCTCTTCTGGAGTGAAAGCCCCTTCTTCTGATGCAAGTATTCTTGTGAGCACATAAGGGTGTAAATGGCAGCCCCTTGTCCTGAGGCAGTGGGCCTGGCCACTCATATTGGGATGCAAGGTTAAATCCTGTGTGAAGAAAGAGGTTATATGCTGTATTGTAGATAATGGAGTTCTTTTGCCACACCTAATCCAGTATCTGGAGTGTGGATTAGAATGAACAGGTAGAGGCTCGACACAGATAAGACAGAAGTGAGGCTAATAGGAGGAAGGGGGATGCCATTAGGTGTTATAACTGAGGGTGTATGTCTGACCTTTTTAACTTGTGTTCACAGTCTGGGGGTAGTGCTAGATCAATTGCTGTTAGATGATCAAATAGCAGTAGTAACCAGACATGCTTTTTTCTCCATCTCTCTAGATAGGAGGTTGCAATATTTGTTTCTTTGGGATGCAGACCTCCATACTATGATACATTTTCTGTCACCTCAAAATGAGATTACTGCTACTCTGGCATTACACCTGAAATCAACACAGACACTGAAGCTGCTGCAAACTGTGGTAGCCCACTAATTACGTAGTGCTTCTGCTCTGTTCCATGATCTGAACTTGCTGCAAGTCCATCTCTGTGTTGAATCTGACATAACGTTTTTGACCTCTAAAGCTGCAAGAGACTGGAGATTTTCATACTTCAGACAATGCCTCTCTCCCCAGGCCATACTACCACAGCTTGAACTGGACTGTCCTGGATTTCAAAGAATGGGGGGCTGGCACTGGTGATTCTCCATGATATGTCCTGAGCTTTAGAGTGTGCTCCCCCATTTAGTCAAAAATATCTCAGAATGTGCTGCTAGGTGTATATGAATACTCAGGCTTTGGGGGAGATGGTTTTTGAAGTAGCTGAGGTTTGTGTGAGGATAGTGAGGCTTTTGGGCTTATTTGTGGGCTGAGTTTTGCTGGGAGCTGTTGGTGTGTTTAGCTGCTGGTGTCTGCTGGCTTGCTTGTTTGCAAT
Organism: Terrapene triunguis; assembly: GCF_002925995.2. Classification (NCBI taxonomy): domain Eukaryota; kingdom Metazoa; phylum Chordata; order Testudines; family Emydidae; genus Terrapene; species Terrapene triunguis. Next base: position 13,982,914 of record NW_020664368.1, on the reverse strand, counting down.
AGATGTAAAAGCTGCTTAGAGTGCTAGAGAGGCATCTTCTTGGATACGTTTATACCATATACATGATGGTACTTTGTAATAATTTATAGGAATAGAGTGTTATATAATATGGACAGCTTTGCACCTTCCCTCCAAAAAAACTCCACGTCTTCAGAACATACTGGGTCAGAACAATGGTCGGTCTAGCCCAGTATCCAGTCTTCTGGCAGTGGCCAGTGCCAGATGCTTCAGAGACAGTGAACGTAACGGGGCAGTTTTGAGTGATTCATCCCTTCTTGTTCAGTCCCAGCTTCTGGCAGTTGGAGGTGTAGGGACACCCTGACCATTCTGGCTAATAGCCATCAATGGCCCTTTCTAATTCTTTTTTGAACTCAGTTATACTTATGGCCTTCACAACATCCCATGTCAACAAGATCTACAGGTTGACTGTGTGTTGTGTGAAAAAGTACTTCCTTATGTTTATTCTAAACTTGCTGCCTATTAATGTCATTAGGGACCCCTAATACTTGTATTATAAAGGGATAAATAATTCTTCCCTATTCACTTTTTCCACACCATTCATGATTGTATACATGTCTATCATATCCCCCATTAGTCATCTGTTTTTAATCTCTCCTTGTATACAAGCTGTTCCATAACCCTAAGCATTTTTGCTGACCTTATCTGCATCTTTCCCAATTCTAATACATCTTTTTTGAAATGGGTCAACCGGAGTTGTACACGCTATTCAAGGTATAGGTGTACCATGGATTTATATAATGGCATTATATTTTGTGTTTTATTGTCAATCCCTTTCCTAATGGCTCCTAGCACTTTGTTAGCTTTTCTGGCTGCTGCAGCAGATGTTTTCAGAAAAATATCCACGGTGGCTCTAAAATCTCTTTCATGAGTGGTAACAGATAATTTAAATGTCATCATTTTGTATGTATAATTGGGATTAGGTTTTCCAGTGTGCTTCACTTTGCACTTATCAATATTGAATTTCACCTGTCCTTTTGTCACCCAGTCACCCAGTTTAGTGAGTTTCCTTTGTAACTCTTTGCAATCACGTTTGGACTTTTGTGTAATTTTATATCATCTGCAAATTTTGCTACCTTACTATTCACTCACTTTTCCAGATAATTGATCATTTATCTAAAATATATGATCTACAAATTATGCTGGGGAAGTTCTATGGCCTTGCTATCTGGGAGGTCAGACTAGATATATCAAATCATCCCTTCTGGTTTTAGAATCTATTAATATGATGAACAGCAGATGTCCCAGTATAGGTCCTTGGGGGATTGGCTATTTACCTTTCTCCATTGTGAAAACTGACCATTTATTCCAACCCTTTGTTTCCTATCTTTTAACCAGTTACCATAAGAGGACCTTCCCTCTTATCTAATGATTGCTAGTTGGTTAAGAGCCTTTGGTGAGGGCCTTGTCAAAGGCTTTCTGAAAGTCCAAGTACACTTTATCCACTGGATAACTCTTGTCCACATGCCTGTTAATTCCATCAAAGAATTCTAATAGATTGGTGAGGCATGATTTCCCTTTGCAAAAGCAGTGTTGATTTTTCCCTGACATATTGTGTTTATCTATATGTCTGGTCATTTTGTTCTTTATTATATTTTAAACCAATTTGCCTGGTACTGAAGTTAGGTTTATTGGCCTGTAATTGCCAGGATTGCCTCTGTAGCCTTTTAAAAAAACCTGCATTACATTAGCTACCCTCCACTCATCTGGTACAGAGACTGATTTAAGTGAGAGGTTACATACCACAGTTGTTAGTTTTGCAATTTCATATTTGAGTTCCTTCAGAATTCTTGGGTGAATACCATCTGGTCCTTGTGACTTATTGTTTTAATTTATCAATTTGTTCCATAACCTTCTCTATTGACACCTCAGTCTGGTAGAGTTCCTCAGATTTGTTACCTAAAAACAATGGCTCAGGTGTGGGGATCTCCCCCATATTCTCTGCAGTGAAGACAGATGCAAAGAATTAATTTAGCTTCTCTGAAGTTGCCTTGTCTTTCTTGAATTTGTTCCTGTAGCACCTTGATCATAGAGTGGCCCCATTGATTGTTTGGCAGACTTCTTGCTTCTGATGTTTTTGCATTCTTAGCTAGTTGCTCTTCAAATTCTTTCTTGTCCTAACTTATTATACTTTTACACTTGATTTGCCAGAACAGAAACCTGCAACCTCTGGCACGCAGCCCATCAGGGAAATCTGCTGGCGGGCCGGGACGTTTTGTCTACCTGCAGCCTCTGCAGGTTCAGCCGATCGCAGCTCCCACTGGCCAAAGATTGCCGATCCCTGCATTAGGATATGACTTCCAATTTTTATCGGCTGCCTTTTTGCCTCTAACTGTATCTTTTACTCTGTTGTTAAGGCATGGTGGAATTTTTTGGTCCTCTTACTTTTTTTATTTGGGGTATATATATAGTTTGAATCTCTATTATGGTGTTTTTAAATAGTCTCCATGCAATTTGCTAGCATTTCACCCTTGTGACTGTTCCTTTACATTTCTGTTTAACTAGTTTCCTTATTTTTGTGTAGTTCACCTTTTTGAAATGAAATACTACTGTGGTGGGTTTCTTTGGCATTTTCTCCTCTACAAGGATGTTAAATTGAATTACATTATGGTCTCTATTACTGAGCGGTTCAGCTATATTCACCTCTTGGACCATATCTTGTGCTCCACTTAGGACTAAATGAAGAATTGCCTCGCCCTTTGAGAGTTCCAGGACAAGGAGCTCCAAGAGATATTCATTTATGGTGTCTAGAAATTTTATCTCTGCATCTCTTCCTGAAGTGACATATAGTTGAAGCCCCCATTATTATTGTATTTTCTGCATTTTTAGCTACTCTGATTCTTTCTGAGCATTTCACAATCACTGTCACCATTCTGATCAGGTGGTCAGTAGTATATTCCTACTGCTATGGTCTTATTGTTCAAGCCTGGAATTTCTATCTATAGAGAATTTATGGTACAGTTTGATGCATTTAAGATTTTTACTTTATTTGACTGTATGCTTTTTTTCACGTGTAGTTCCACTCCGGCACCAATGTGACCAACTCTGTTATTACTATATAATTTGTACCTTGGTATTAGTATGTCCCATTGGTTATCCTCATTTAATGCCTGGCACTCTAGTTCACCCATCTTAGTAGACTTCTAGTATTTGTACATAAGCACTTGTGCATTTTGTTAGTATTCAGTTGCATGCCTTCATGTGCTATATTTAAATGGGACTCTTTTATGTTTGACTGTTCCCGACTACCTCCTATCTGTACTTTACCAGCTTCTTTCCTACCCTCTTTTCTAGGATATAGAGTTCCCTCCAAATTCATCCATAAGGGATATTTCCACCCAAACCATGTTCTCTTCTGCACATGTTAGCTTTCCCCCAGCCCTTAGTTTTAAAAAGATACTCTACAACATTTTGAATTTTACATTCAAGCAGTCTGGTTCCATTTTTAGTTTAGATGGAACCCATCCTTCCTGTAGAGGTTCCTTCTTTCCCAAAAGGTACCCCAGTTCCTAATAAACCTAAAACCCTACATCATCATCTCATCCACACATTGAGACACTGCAGTTCTGCTTGTCTTTCTGGCCCTACACATGGAACTGGAAGCATTTCAGAGAATGCTACCATGGAAGTTCTGGGCTTTAATCTC
>NW_020664368.1:13919321-13978850 GCF_002925995.2 Terrapene triunguis | reverse complement strand
GGCAGGTAAACAAACTGCCCTGGCCCGCCAGGGTTCTTGCCCTGGCGAGCCGTGTGCCAGAGGTTGTCGACCCCTGCCCTATATCATTCGTATCCATATGTACCATGACCCCTTGCTTCTTCCCATGACTGCAAATAAGTCTGTCTAGATGTCTTGTGAGATTTTCAACCTTTGTAACAGGCAAGTTGCTCCTCCACAACAGTATTCATAAAGAGGGAGTATTCATTCATATGACTATGGATAGTGCTCCACATGAGCTTGGTTTTTAAATCCAAACACCATTACTGTTTATCTTCAGGGAGCTGAGAGGAGTAGCTTGCGGTTGTTTTAATCTTGGTGGTGAAAATGCCTTAAGATGTGCTTTATTTAATATCTAGAACATCATGTAAGCAAATTGCTGAAAATTAATATCGGAGGAGGAGGGCAGTAGAGAAGGTCAATGGGGAGATGTGAAAGAGTGAGAGAGCAGCAATGGTAGTGATTAGAGCCGTGTAAATAACCCATTTTTGGGATCTTTATGGCCAAACTGAACCATTGAAAAAATTGTTTCTGGTCAAACAAAACATTTAATTTAATTATTGAAGGGTTTCTTACCTTTAAAATTTGTTAAGTAAAATTGAAGCTTTTTTAATTTTTTGAATTGAAAGATTGAAACATTTGAGTTTTTCATCTAAAACAATTTGGCAAGTTCAATACAAATTCATGAAATCTTTTGGTTGATCTGAATTTTTCAATGAAAAAAACGTTTAGTCAAAAAAAATGCCACCCAGCTTTAGTAGAAAAGAAGAATCTCTTCCATGTAACTGACAGGTCTCATGGCATTGGTGTTTCCTTGTTCTCAGCTGCTTCTACAGGTTTCAGGGTCTTTATTCCAAAGAAGCCTATAGGAGAAAGAAGAAAAAAGAGACTGCTTTCTTGAAGAGAATAAACTTAAGCTATGCTCAGTTACTGTTAGCCACCAGTCTTATTGGAATTGCCAGCTGTCAGCAGATGCTCTCAGCAGTTGACAATGGGACCAGAGTTGCTAGTGGAAGTGAAATGTTTAGGAGAGAAAGGAACCAGACATATGAACAGCAGGTCCAGAGGAGAAAGGAACTGGGTGGCTGAGCAGCATGTCCAAAGATCCTGGGAAGAAGGGAACCATCTGGCAGTGAAAGATGTTCATGGGGAGAGAGAGAACGACAGAACTAATGAGAAGGAAATAAAATCAAGAGCAAAAGGAGACAGTGTGATTAATTTTTTCAAAAGGAATAAAATGTCAAAGAGTGTTAAATGCACCAAATACTTCCCTAATGTTATTTTTCTATGTTAAGGAACTACTGTAGTCTCTTCGTACAGAGATGTTGCACCTTCATAAATTGGAAGGGAGATGTCCAGGAGAGAAGTTCCTGTGTACAAAAAATATGTACAAAAAATCTGGAGAATCCCCTGCCGTACGGAGTGTAGTGTATTTCAGGAAGTGAACAGTGAACTCTAATATGTGCATTCTGTTTACTGTGTTGATAAAGCACCAAATGGACCATGGCAAGTGTAAATATTACAGTAGAATCATACTGTATGTGAAAAAATACATTGTAGTCTTTTAAAAAAAGTTAAGATTAATCAGTATGGTGATCATATAATAAATGTTAATAAATAATATTAATTATTATAATAAGTAGCATAACTGGAACTTCTGGGATGTTCATGTTCAACAGTTTTAAATATATTAAGATAATTGAAAATTTATTTAAAAATTACATCACAATGTATTTATAGGTGTTTTTACTGTAATCATAAATTGATTCTACTGCTATACAAAGATTATAATATCATTAAATAAATGAATATATGAATACTTTATAACAAACAGCATTTCTAAACACAATGCCCATCACTTTAAAACATATGATGTTTTGTGGATATTTGCTATCACTTTTAGCAAGGTTAAACTTTTGATCTGATCTTTTGCCAACTATGACTAATTTTATTGCCAATCTTAGGCTACTTCCATCTAATACTAATTTACTTTCTTAGGAACAGCAGTAAATCTGGCATCTGATATGTCATAGAGAAAGTCCAGATAAAAGCGAGATGTCTCGCTGTCACTTCTCTATAGTCCTATCTTGCATGGAAAGTCTGGCATAGCTTCACAGAGATCTCAGGAGGATGGTTTTAAAGTTCCTATTGAGGAATTTGAAAAAAGCCTACTTTTTGCTTCAGATGGGAAAATTCTCCACATTTGTACCACTTTCAGAGGAGGAGTGTAATGTGCTACAGTCACACATAATAGGGGTATTCTAAAATGAGGTAAGTTAACTCATAGCTTCATTTACAATAAAGTAATATGAATCCTATCAATCTTAATCCTTCTGAATGTTTCCAGTAGTACTTGAAAAATATTTGGCTAGTAGGCTCATTCCGATTTTTTCAGAGTGCTCCCAAAAGTAAGCTTCAGGATCTGCTTTAGTTTTAAACAGACTGTTGTACCATTTTATCTTTGGAATAGAAAATCCAAACTCAGGATTTCAAGTGCATCAGAGTTTTCTCCAAATAATTCAGGACATCATTTGCTTTGCCCTAATTTTCAGGATAGCAAGGACCTTGTCACTATCACTTGCCAAGATCAAGGCTTCATGTGCTCTGCATTAGGGCTGCCCAGAGGATTCAGGGGGCCTGGGGTCTTCGGCGGCGAGGGCTCCTTCCGCTCCGGGTCTTCGGGGCACTTCGGCGGCGGGCCCCAGAGCGAGTGAAGGACCCGCTGCTGAACTGCCGCTGAAGACCCAGAGCGGAAGGAGCCCTCGCCGCCGAATTGCTGCCGAAGACCCGGCAAACTGACATGAATTCGCGAAAAAATTGTTGTGATTGAATCTACATTTTTCACTGAACAAAACTTTTAACCCCTAATTGTATTTTTCCACTGCACTTGCATATATTCACTGAAAGGATAATCACAGAATTCTTTGGGTATGTGTTGTCCATCTTCAGATGTAAATGATATAAAAACAGAAATGTGAATTCCTGAGAGATGAATGGCATTGAAAGAGTTTGTTTTTTAAACACACTGGCAATTCCCTGCAGAATTAAGCAGGGTCTTCAAATGGAGTATGATGGATTAGTACATTTGTATGTGTCCTGTCTGCTGTCTGACTTTAGTACTTGTGACTGATATCTCCTGATCTCTAGGGCACCATTCAAACTAGGTGATAGAAACAAAACAAAAGAGCAATTTAGCACCTGAGAGAATATTTTTATGAGAGCAATAAAAACAGCTCTTTGAAAAGTCCTCTAAATATACAGTTGTGAAAACTCTCAACAGCATTATTTAAAAGACTTTTTAAAAGAACTCCCCTCTCCAGTAATGCTCTCTTGAATGTTGATCCTTTTGTTCTGCTGTGCTCTTCTAGACTGAACAATGATCTATAGCAGAGAACAGGATTAAGCTTTGTGATCAGTATCAGGGATTAATTCAGACTCAGGCATTAATGTATGAAGACGCTAGCATCCTCCTTTTGATAATTTCCCACTTTTCAAGGAGCAGACCCTCGTCAGCAACAGTTCCCAGAATGTAGGCAATCTCTGTGATGCAATAGTTTCAACATTTTAGATTTAAATGTGTCTCTTGGAAATATGTTTGGAGAGTCCTAAATCTTTACATTTTCAAAATACTTCATGGGTTGTAGCCTAGTAGTTTCTTTCATTTTCTTGAGGAAAAGTTGTGATATAATCTGATGCAACAAACCAAGCGTATGATGTTAGTAAGAGACTTAATGATTTTGATTTTGGGTGATGGTAATAATCAATTATTATTAATTCTATTTGTCGCCATTAGAGTGCACTATAGAGAAAACCACAGGGTCTCTGCCCTGAAGAGATTACTGAATAAGGGCTTGTAGCAGGGTGGTCACCTGCTCCTGTCATAAAGGGCTTAGAACAGCCCAGCAGAGGGCTGTGGCTGGAGGCAAGCAGTTCCCAGGCTGCTTGGGGGGAAGCAGCGTTAGCTGTGGCCACACCCCAATCAGGGCCGAGCTGGCCTTTATAAGAGGGCAGTGGGCTAGGAGCAGACAGACACTCTCTCTTGCCTTTGGGAGGGAGGGACCTGGCTGCTGGGGAGCGTACCTGAGTACCTGGAATGGAGCAAGGCTGGGGGAAGGCCAAAGGAGCTGGGGAGCTCTGGCCTGGAAACTCCCCAGGCTACAGGCCTAGTATAAGGCCAAATAGGTACTGGGGTTGCAGGGGGCAGCCCAAGGGTAGGCAGAGGCAGCAGATCCAACCCCCCCTTGCCTGTGATGAGTGGCTTATATACTGCAGTCTGCCCCAGTGAACAGGGGCTAGATGGGGACTGGGCAGTAGCCATATACTGAGGCGAGCTGGGGATAGAGGGTGGGGGTTCCCCTGGAAGGGGGAGACCCAGAGACTGTGGGGTTACTGCCTGGGGGCAGCACTGGGGTCTGAGAGGGACACGGGGGCCCAGCGGTTGTGAGACACTGGCCGACAGAAGGCGCTCCGGAGACTGGAAGCTAATTCCCTGAGAGACAAGCAGGAGGTGCCTCAGGGGTGAGTCAGGCATCGTTACAGGGCTCAATAATCAAGAGGTACAGAGATGCATCATCCCAGTGAGAACTCCAGGAGGAATTCTGGCCCAGGAGTAGAATATCTTCCTTTTTAGCTGAACTGGTAGAAATTGATTCCTCCAGAACCTTTGTGGCACCCAGTGTGGGTGCACCCTTCAAGTGGGGAAGAATACTCCTTTTAATGCCTCATGCCCTCTCTGTGGGCAGATGTGGAGTGGGGCACACCCATGGCCAGTCACCTCCCCTCCCTGCCCTATTTGAGGTTATGTACATTCTGGGGATGCATTGAAGGGGCAACCCACATATTCCCCAAGCACAGGAAATTTATTATGATGGGCCTTTATCGAGTATACAGGGTGAAAGCTCACTGTCAATCCCTATAAGGGCCAGTCACAAGCAGGGCCTAAATTAGAGAAAATATACACCGAAGTGCAGGGATATTGAGACAGGTGCCAGTATTAAAGAAATAGATTGAATGTGAATAGATTGAACTTGAGAGGGAAGCTATGATATATCAGCCTATTCTCTTCTACCCTTTTTTTAAAAAAGGTCAAATTTGTCAAATAGAGTTTTACAGTGAACAAAGTTTATAATGGTAACAAATTGCCAATTGGTATCTCACCCACTCTTGTTCCTGCTACTCACATTAGATGAACATGTTGTACTGAAAAAAAGAGAAAAAGAAATATATAAACCTAATAGTTTTTTTGTTTCTTGACAGACCACTAAGATACAGTTGTATATATTGTACTTCCATTCTTCTGTTTCTTCTCCTTTAAATCATGGCCAAATAAATTTAATGCTTATTATTGTTCTCCTTTTGTACAATATTAATCATAATCATTATAATATTTTAAGATAAATTTCTAAAACGGGCTTCCTAAATTGTATCCACACAATGGTGTGTGTGTGTGTGCAGTCAATGAGTGTGATGAACACATTTTTTGCATGTGAAAATAAGCATTAATAGCTGCCATTGGTCATTTAGCATGAGCAGATGTAGTGTTTGTATGAGCCAAATTTCCACACACAAATTTTGCAAGTACAATTTAGGCAGCTCCATTTTCTGAAATGTAAGAAGAGATTTTCAAAGGAAAGGTGCCTAACCATCATTTGTGCCTTTGAAATCTCCCTTTAGATTTTAATTTCTTCCAGGACATCTACCAGTAGGTGTAGATAGAACATAATCACTTTACTGTTTTTAGTTTCATCCACACATATTTCCTTTGCACCAAGAAGGGATGTAGGACACCCAGCATCTTGCTCTGTTTCACTGCAATCTTGTAGCTAGTAGCACTGAATTTCCTTATTATCTGGATATAAGAGATCTCTGATGCAACAGAAGAAGGCGGCCTTTGCTGCTCAGACAACACCCTTGCCAGACTGGTTTTCTGTTTTTCATTAAAGCTAGGCACACATTTGTTATAGTATGTGGCTTTATGTTGTACATACCATAGCACTGTTGTTATCATTTAGCAGCATACACATGACATGGACTTGGTTTTCCATGAACATCTGGAATGGCGCAGCTCACCGATTGCTCACAATGTTTCTGGTATACAAGCTCTGGGAACAAACAAGTCCTTTTTGGGCTATTTGGGATATAAAAAATCATAACTAGAGTTGGCACCATTAAAATGGGCATTTACTACACTGTTTGTTTATCTTTGCTATGCTATTTGCAGTAGTATTTTTTACTGGTATACTTAGTATGAGAAATAAAGTGGTACATTTAAGTACTGTGGTTTAAATCCAATTTGTAAATGATGTTAAGGTCAGAGGACCAGCACAAGGCTTACGTTTAATGTAAACCCTATTTTGAGAGCTTAACAAGGACTTAAGTGGTGCTAGTCTGGCCCCTACACAGGGGCAATCCTGACTATTTTATAAGGTACAATATTTGACCAGTGCAATATGTTCAGGAAATATTTTAAAACTTCATGTGAATTTGGTGTGTGTGAGGTTCCAGACCTGACAACCCCGAAGAGTGAAGTCCTTCATTTCTCCACAGAATAGGTAACATTAGAGCACGGTGAGCTTCGCCACCCTGCTCCACCAATGTGCCTCAAATCTGATGCAGAGAAACCATCTCTAAGGGTGAGAGGACATTTGAATCTTCAGGCTCAGTCTTGGACCTCTTTGCTGAGGTTGCCAGCTAGGGAGCCCAGGGAGTGCCAATTGTGCTGGTAATTTCTGTGTCGTGGAGAAGTGTCCATTGAGAACTAACCTGAGATCTTCAAACCATCAGTCCCATTTTCATACAGCCAGCAGAGTATGAACAAATGCTATACGAATAACCTGGCCAGATTATGAACTAGTGACAGAGTTAAAAGACTCTTGGATCATTCAGTCCCCAGCAGGGCCGGCTCCAGGCACCAGCTTGGCAAGCAGGTGCTTGGGGCGGCCACTCCGGAGAGGGGCGGCAGGTCCAGCTATTCAGCGGCAATTCGGCGGACGGTCCCTCACTCCCGCTCGGAGCGAAGGACCTTCCGCCAAATTGTCGCCGCAGATCGCGATCGCGGCTTTTTTTTTTTTGGCTGCTTGGGGTGGCCAAAACCCTGGAGCCGGCCCTGGTCCCCAGAGAATTATATTTCATCTAAATGATTTAGTGCTCATTCCACACAGTACCTCCAGCTTGGCACAGTAGTCCCCAGTCTGTTTCCTGATTTCTTTTATATTTCTCAGGGTTCTCTACAAAGTGTCATAGAAATCTCCATTTTACTCTTTTAAATAGCTTACCTGTTTTCTAGACATCACTTAAAGAAGAGCCCTTGCTGTCCAGCAGTGGTAACAGAGGCTGCCTCAAACTGGTGTATCAATTAGCAATAAGTGCTGATAGCACATGCAAAGTACTACAGTGTATACCAACTATGAACAACTCCTTCACTATCACCTGTTCCCTCTTGGGATGATCAGTAAGAAGTCATTAATGCAATTTTCCACATCCTGCTGTAAAATTGTTATTCTGATAGAATAAACTGGATTTTAATAGAATGTTCATCTCAAAAGATGAGATGCGTGGAAAAAAAAAACATGCAGAATAATTTATTATTTTATTCAATGTATACTATATTGCAAGGTTTCTGTGAAAAACAGAGAACCATAAAGTGTGTGTGCTTTTATAAGACAAATATGTTATAAGAAATATGCTGAGGGAATGGAGATATTATTCATGAATATGGCCAAAACATCACTGCCAGGTGGAAGGGAAAAAACATATACTTCCCAGCAGCCTGTGCCATTACCACATGCTCATATTTCATGGCTGTGAGGATTTTAACAAAGGTGATTTTGGGATAAAATTGAACTGGTCAGCCATGTTATGAGGTGGGCCAACAAGGTGATGTTTGGATCCACTGTTGTTTAAATGAAAGATTGGGTTCAAGGCCAAATAACGGCTAAAATCTATGTGTGTCAAAATCTTACAAGCTGTTCTCACCAGGTTTTTGTCCCATCCCTCCCCTTTTCCAAATGGCAGAAATCTTACAAGATCAGATGCTCTGGTGAAATTATTGCCATCTTGGAGTTAAAAATCTCATGAGAATGGCTATTTGCATGTGATTTTTGGCCTTATTGGAAATAGACCCAGAAAATAGGCTCTTATAGGCTTTGAATCTTACCCAGAACCAAAAATGTATGACAGTGTTGAATTGAACAATTGAAAGACAACAGAGTGATATTTTACATAAATCTAATACAAAGATTTTTTTATTAAAATCTGTTGTGTGATTTATCAGATATATAATATATACAAGACCTGATTCTCCCCTGCTGTGAACCTAATATTTTCATTTACACCTCCCAAAGCATTAAGGTAGCATTGACACCCACTTTGATGGGGTGTAAATGACTACACAAGGTGCGCAGTAGTGCAGGATCAGGTCTTATATACATATTTGTATATCTGTGTGTATACAATATGGAATGCATGTATCAGTATAGCTGCTCAAAAGAAATTGTATGTGCTGCTGTATCTCTGGCAGACTCAATGCACTGCAATGGAAATTTCAGTTCCTTGTACTACAGAAATTCCAGACAACTCTTTTTGAGCAGTTCTAATAATATATGCATAGGGTGACCATATTTTCCTATGCTGAATATGGGACACCTGGTAAAATTACTCATATTCAAGTGAGTTCAATGGCAATCAATCAGAACTATGCTGTACAAACATTCAAATTAACATCAAGTTGACTAAACCCCTGTTAAAAAGAAATACTGCGTAGTTGGATTCTTTTTATTTACCTTCTTATCTTTAAGGCTTTAGGGTTCACATGGGGAGAGGCAACACACACACACTCCCGTACACCTCTCTCACACGGCGGGGTGATCAACTGACCCGACCCTCCCTGCCCGGTGCTCTCTGCCCTCCCTGCCTAGCTGGGTCCCCAGGACTCATCCACCTCTCCTGTTACCTGGCTCCGCATCTTCCTGAGGCAACAGGTGTGTGTGGGAGGGCATACAGGGCACTGTGTGGTAGGGAAGGGACAGGAGCTGCTTGCATCCGCGGGGGAGGAGGTGGTGGGGAAGGGATGACCTGGCCTGTGTCTTTGCAGAGCTCATCTCTTCTCCCCACCCCTCCCATGTGGCTGGAAACAGCTTGCCCTTTCTGCCCGCACAGTGTTGAAAGGCAGCTAACACCTCCAGGCTGCTGCTGGCCACCCACATCACCCAGCCACCTCTGGCTACAGCACAGGCAGGAAGGAGTTAAGCCCTAAGGATGCATTGTGTACCAGGGCCCAGAGAACTTGACTGCAGGGGCTTCAGCAAACCTGGCCAAAGAGGTGGCTCAGCCGGGGAGGGTGCCCAGGGTGGGGATGGGTGGGTGAAGAGGGTGCTAAGCCCCTGCCCTGGGGGCTTCTGTGGAGCCTGCAGGTTCGGGACATGAACAGGCTGGAAATTGCTTCCCCCCACACACCACCCCAGAGCTTAGATGAGGGGCAGAGAGGTTCCTACTGGCCAGCGTCCCAGTCAGAGGGCTTTCCCGGAGTGCTGGCCCAGCCAGAGGCAGTGGAGGAAGGAAGGCTGCTGGGTGAGCTGAGTGCTCCAACCATGGTCTGGTTCTCCACACAGTGCTGGGAGCGGGACGCATTCCGCCGGGGTATAGGTATGGAGGAGCAGCGGGGCTGAGGGGGCAAAGGGGCAAAGCAGTGAAAGGACAGCAAAAGGGGGATCATGTAAAGGGCTGATGGGTGGACAGCAGGCGTGATATGTAATCGGCCGCTGCCTGTCACCTGCTCGCATAGACCAGCCACCGCAGCTCACAGTGCACAGCCAGTGCCAATTGGAAACAGGACGGGGGGTGGGGCCCTGCTGGCTGAGAGCCGGCACACAGCGGGGTCTGTGCTGACAGACCAGTAGGGGGAGCAGCCAGCCCTGTGCACTGCATCTTCGCCCTGACTTGCATACCCACCCCCATGGCATACAGGGCCACTGGACCCCCGCCATGCACCACTGGTGGGTGGATGCCTGGTGAGCAGGGATCCGTCCAGCAGTAGGACCCACAGGTACTGATGTGGGGGAGAAAGACAATACAGGACAATTTGCCCATATTTAAGAAAAGGTCAAGACACCTGCGGGAGGGCTTAAATGTGGGATTGTTCCTTTAAAAACAGGACGTCTGGTCACCCTATATGCATATATAAAATCACTTTCTGTCTTGTTCAACTATGATTGGCCCACACCACATCATGTAATTTATTCTAACAGCCTTTGTCTCCTTGAAAATAGTTCACCACTTTTCCCTCAAAGCTTGGCCTTCTGCACAAATGGATAAGAATTTAAAACCTCTTCCTAAGAGCAGGTTAATTACTGCAGTTAATTAGTGCAGTTTTGGTGAGAAACAAAACTCTCTACTTCTTCAGATCTTCCACAGAGCTCTTCAAGAGGCTGTGAGGCACAGGTCAGAACCACGATCTCTTAGGTTAGTAACGAAGTATGTTCAGCCTTAGATAAAAGATCCACAGTATAATTCTGAGGTCTTCAGATCAAGCCTGGGTGTCTTTCTGGAAGATATGCTTAAGTCAGACACAAATTACTGGAATACAGGAGTAAATGGATGAAAATCTATGGCCTATGTCAAATAGGAGGACAGACTAGATGGCTTAGTCTCTTCTGGCCATCACATCTATGTATCATTGAACTTCCTCACATTTGAGTTTCATGTCCTGTTTCAAATATACAAATCTGGAGATGCTGCAGTAATGTCTATTTGGGGGTTTCATCCTGGTCCAGAGGAAATAGAAGACAAAACTCATTGAAAAAGGCTACTAGCTTAAAGTAACCTGCCTCAGTATTTGGCTGTTAGATGTATGCTTCTGTGGCAACTAGTAGCCAAGTGGTCCTTGGGCTTTTTATATATTTTAGACGAAGAGGCTGGAAACATTATTTTCCATTAGCAGCTAGTAACTGATACCACAATGAGGTTAATGGGACTTTCATGTGAGTTTGAATTCACACTTGCAGATCTCTTTGCATGCTCAGCTCCTAAATGCTCCTAGAATATGTAATATGTTGTCTTTGAAAGGTGAAAGCCAATGAAAAAAAATCTTAATGTTATTTTGCTTACTAATAATGTGCCTTTTTGTGAAGGTATAGAGAGCTATTATGTACATGTGACGGGTTGGATCACAGAACCCCCCTTGGGGCACAGAACTGATGTGCCAAGACTACTTCTGCCCCTGCTTTCCCTGCCAGCTTGGGACTCTAGTACCCTATCTTGTTGAGACATGTCAGTTTGCTCCAACACAGACCCAGGGTCTGAACCACCTGCCTCAAAGCTGCAGACTTAACTGAAAGCAACCTAAGAAGTGTTCCTGTCTTTAACACTCAGATGCCCAACTCCCAATAGGGTCCAAACCTCAAATAAATCTGTTTTACCCTGTATAAAGCTTATACAGGGTAAACTCATAAATTGTTTGCCCTCTATAACACTGATATAGAGATATGCACAGCTATTTCCCCACCCCCCAGGTATTAATGCATACTCTGGGTTAATTAATAAGTAAAAAGTGATGTTATTAAATACAGAAAGTAGGATTTAAGTGGTTCCAAGTAGTAACAGACAGAACAAAGTGAATTACCAAGTAAAATAAAATAAAACACGCAAGTCTGAGTCTAATACAGTAAGAAAACTGAATACAGTCAAAATCTCACCCTCTGTGGTGTTCCAGTAAGCTTCCTTTTACAGACTAGTCTCCTTCTAGTCTGGGTCCAGCAATCACTCACACCCCCTGTAGTTACTGTCCTTAGCCTCTCCACCCACAGGAAACAATCTCTTGAGTCAGCTGAAGACAAAATGGAGGGGTCTCCCAGGGGTTTAAATAGACTTTCTCTTGTGGGTAGAGACCCCCTCCTCTCTCCTATGCAAAGTCCAGCTCTAAGATGGAGTTTTGGAGTCACATGGGCAAGTCACCTGTCCATGCATGACTCAGTTTTTACAGGCAGCAGCCAGTGTTTACATGCTACCCTGAACGTCCTCAGGTAGACGTCTTATGTGGATTGGAGCTTTCCAAGATTCATTGTCCTTTACGTGTTTCTTGACTGGGCACTTACCGGTAATTTGCACATTCCTTTCTCAAGAAGCTGACCAAATGCTCTACTAAGGCTGCTTAGAAATCAAGCAAGTACACAGACAATATTCATAACTTCGAATACAACAATGACACATGCATACAAATAGGATGAATAGTTTCAGTAGATCATAACCTTTACAGAGATATGTTACATGGCATATGTAGCGTAAAACATATTCCAGTTATGTCATATATATATACATTCATAAGCATATTTTCATGAAGCCTTATGGGGGTGCAACCTCACACACAACGGTCACAGTACAATAACAACAAATACCTCCTCAGTCAGTCTGATACTGATTAACATGATTTCATCATTCATTTTGTAATGGCAGTAATATCTGGCAAAATTTTAAGCTGAGAATGTACACTGATATAGCTTATCCTAGCAATATAGGATAAGCTGCGTGTATAAACATCTGGCATGCTGCAGCCATTGATGGGGCTTTTTTATAGATAGTTTACACTGAATCCCTGAGATTTACCCTTTTCCTATATTAAAGTTGCCAACCCTGTAAAATCTAGAAAATGATGTGGCTGTATTTATACAGTATGTAGATGACTTTGCTATGTATCTACATACACTTAATAGACATTGACTTCCTATGTGAGAATCTTAGTTCTTAAAATATGTTCAGGGTGACATGCCAAATCTATAGTTATTTTAACTACTGTGCCAAGACTACAGACCATGCTGAATAGATTTCAGGGTCAACAACTTGTCAAACAGCAGTTAAAGCACGCGTATCTAGCTGATTGGAACCGTATTAGAACAACCCAAGGAGTCCTAGAAAAGCAGAAAGTCACTCCTGATTCAGGAAAATCACGTGGAACAAGATAGACAAGGCAATGCTTTACTGACCTTCAGTCATGGAAACCTGATTGCTAATTTGGTTACCCTTCCCTTGTCTTTGGCCACAGGAGAAGTTGGCTTGCAAACTAAAGTATCAGCACCTTAAACAAATTAACTCCCAATAAATCTGAAAACAGGTATCAGGTACAAAGTATTGTGGTGGGCTGGGGTGAACCTATTGGAAGAAATACATTTTAAGCTTACTTCAGATTGAGAATCTATCTTTAAATCTTATTTTTAATACAGGTAGCCAAAAATATAGCACCTGGGTACACTCATACAACACTAATAAGCCATAAATAAAGACTTTAACATGTACTCAAGAGGTGGTAACAAATTAATATGTTCACAATGATATAAAGTTCACATAAATAAAATAATAGTGTAAAATCAAATAGACCTGAGTGAGTACAATAACTCTTTTAACACAATGAGCCATAGGATTCCTGAGCAAGCAACAGGGAGTATCTTGGTCACAACTCTTTTCCTGCTCCCGTCTTGCTTCTGGGGGAACTAATTTAATATAGTTTTGAAAAGGAGCTTCTTCCACCCTTGCTCTGGCTAAGCTCTGTTGTTTGAGAGGACAGAGTGAATGCCCTAGGATAGGTCTGATGAGGACTAATGAGAAGAAGGTACTTAGGTTCTCTGAAAGAACCTTAGCCTCCTTCAGTGATCTCTTTACTCCCTATATTGTGTACTGTGGTGCCTAGTGAAATCAGTGGTGTTTTGGGTCTTATTCTAAAGTCTATATATAACTTGCAATTCATAAGTAGTTTAGCAGAACCATTGACTCGCCTGTTAAGTCTGGTTTATTTTAACAGTTCCTAGTTATTTGTGTTTATATCTTTGGTGATTTGCTCTTCATATTTCTTAACATCCTCCTTATATTATACTTGTTTGAATACTTATTCATTTATTTTTCAATTGACCTCATTTGGGTTGAATTTTCATTTTTTGAAGGATATTGCTATAAAATGGTAGATATTAGGAATTCTTTTAAGACACATGGCTAAGTTCTGCCTTGCTTAGCATTCCACACAGATCCATTTAAGCTATGTGGAATATGAGTCACAGCGGATCTGGGATCACAATATTCTTTCAGAGCATCTAACATTCCTGCCTTCTATGTTACATTGTGTATGACAATATAAGGCCTGGCTCTCTGCTGCGCTCAATTTCTCATAAATGCAGGAGAGTGGAGGGATGTCAGAAAGCTAATTACAGCTCATGATTCGCTTCCCCAGTCCTGGACCTGTTGGAGGTTATGGCAGCCTGGAGACTTCCTCTAGCCTCTGCCAGCTGAAATGGTTCTTAAGTAATCATGTACCATCTGGGAATAGATGGAGCACATCATATTGGCCCCATACCTCGCCTCCTCTCCATCCTTGAGATGCTCTCTGCATTGGGTGCTGCTGGGAAGGAGGAACAGGAGCCATTTATACTAGCTCCACACTCACTAGGAACTTTCACTCATTGGGGAAATTCCCAGCTGGGGAGTTATGAACAGCTGCTATTGTGTTTATTAAATTACACACACACACACAGAAATATGTAGGGGATGGGGTGCAGGGAAAAACATTTCTGGCAGAATGCTGGGTATTAAGAGGAGTGCTCTATAAATAAAAGCTTTTTATATTAAACTTTTACATATATATCTGTAACTATTTCAGGGGTCGGCAACCCCTGGCACTCAGCTAGCCAGGGTAAGCACCCTGGCGGGCCGGGCCAGTTTGTTTACCTGCCGTGTCCGCAGGTTCGGCCGATCACGGCTCCCACTGGCCGCGGTTCGCCGCTCCAGGCCAATGGGGGCAGCGGGAAGCAGCACGGGCCGAGGGATGTGCTGGCCGTGGCTTCCCACCGGCCCCATTGGCCTGGAGTGGCGAACCGCAGCCAGTGGGAGCTGTGATTGGCCAAATCTGCGGATGCGGCAGGTAAACAAACTGGCCCGGCCCGCCAGCGTGCTTACCCTGGTGAGCCAGGTGCCAGAGGTTGCCGACCCCTGAACTAGTTAATAAATATGGTGACAGTAAATGGCTCTCAAGAGTAATATAATTCCTGCTTTTGTGGAACCAACAAACAAAACAAAAAACAAACAAACAAAAATCTCTTGCAGTTGTTGCACACTGCAAATGGCTTCCACTGTGCAGCTCTGTACAACAGCTCCTAACACTGCGGCTCAGCCCTGGCATATTTCCAGCACCCTCTGCACACACATTTACAGAACATTCAGCAAGGTCTTTAGTGCCATTCCAGCTAATACTGTGAATACATTTTAAGAGTAGTATGCACAGATTTGGATGGCTTTTATAAACTATACTTAATAGACATTGACAGCATACACATGAGCAGTTCTTCTATAGAAGTTTCTTTGTAAAATGTCAATTTAGATTAAGAATAGTATGTGTTTTGTACTATAGAGCCTACTGAAATCAATGGTAGTTGGTTTATTATCAGTGTAGTAGTTCTATAACATGCTGTGCATGCATAATACAATTTATTATGAAAAATAGTTACTGTAAATTCATAGCAGCCATTTTTAACTTCATAATTAATCTGTGATTGTTTTCTTTAAACCCACCAATACATTCTGTGTTTGAATTAAACACTCCATGTCTGGCTTTTACATGCAGTACTCGAGTGTTGATTCAGTTGGAACTGTAACTGGAGTTTGGGATGTAAAGGAATGCAGTTCAATTCAATGAGACTTTATTGGTAAAACAAGCTATACAGTTGTTGCCAAAGTGTCAAAAGAAATAGATATCTAAAGTATCTGTCAGAGTTAGGTACAATCCACCCATATTAGGGCTACACACTGTGTTTAGGATTTGATCATATGGCCATTTGTAAGCAGTGTCTATTCCTGATCAAGTGGCAAGTTATTGTTTACCATGATGTTATCTCTTCAGGATCATCTTGTAAGAGTGGTCTGTTACAAAAAGCACTTAACAGACACTAAACAGTAACTTTTAAACAGCTCTTAATAAGTTCTAATCAGATGCCTGCTAACTAAAGACTTGAACCTGCTGCCATTGAAGTTAGGTCATAAATTATTTTAATTTCTGCTCTCTAGCTTGCTAGCTACTAGTTCTTATAGAAGCATCCATCACTGAGGCATCCCAGGAAATAATAATATGAAGCCATCTGAGGTGGTCATCATCATGAAGAAAGATGCAGACTCTGAGGTATTTTGGGCTAATTCCATAAAGGGCCATGAAGATTACTCTGAAGTCTTTGAAACTGGCCTGATATTCTTTGAGGAGTCAATTGTACTGAGCAGGGCAGGGAATAGGAAGGCTGCTGCATTCTGGACTATTTGAGGCTTTTTTAATGTTGGAGTGATCATATCTAGGTACAGTGATGTCAGTCATGTTTATTACAGTATTGCCAAAGAACCAACCAAGAATGGGGCCCTATTTTGCTAGGCACTGTACAAACAGAGAATAGCAGAAGACATTGGTCCCCAAACTGTGGGGTGCGCCCCTGAAGGAGAAGTGCGGAGGAATGTTCGGAGTGGTGTGTGGCGCAACCTGGGCCAGCCCCCAGGGTGGATGGGGAGGAAGTGCCACCAATCCCTGCTCCACCCCCAACCCAGCTCCGGCCCCATCTGCAGCTCCACTCTGCTCCCTGTTCCACCCCCAACCCAGCTCTTCCCTCATTCCCTCTCTGTCCCCAGGCCAGCTCTGCCTCTAGCCCCAGTTCCTCCCCCATCCCCAGTTCTTCCCCCAACTCCACCTTCAGCCCAAGCCCTCTGTGGAGCCAACTGTGCTGCAATGGAGGGGAGGCGTACACAGATTCCATTACTGGCAAGAGGAGTGCGACAGGAAAAGTTTGGACACCACCACCTCAAGAGCTCACAATCTAAATCGACAAGACAGACACAGGGTGGGGGAAAGGGGATATAACACAAGCAGTGTGGACAATGTGACAGCAGCAAATGACATGTTAGTTTCACATTTATTTATTTATTTATTTATTTATTTATTTATTTATTTATTTATTTTGGGTGGGTTTAGTTAGGAGTGGGTCAGCTAAATGCAAAGTAAAGTGATATGTGTGTGAGAGTGACAGGGCCAGGGAGAAGAGGGTAAGAGAGGCAGTAGTGAGTGAAGCTGAAGTGAAGAGACTGTGATGGAGGGGGAGGGTTGGAGCAAACCAATCAGCACAGGAGGACAGAGAAGACCAGTCAAAAGTGTGGAAAGTTCTCTGATTGTCCAAAGGTCCCTGCTTTGGCTGTTCCTGTTCCTACTCGCTGGAGTCTCTGGCTGACTCCTCTGTGCTGCTTTTCCCCAAGGCCACATAGCGAGGTGGAGGGGAGGCACCACCTGGGTCCTAATTTCCCCAGCGGTGGAGGAGTGGCCTTGGTTTGGCACGATTTTACTCACTCCCTCCAGTGTGGCAGTCCCTCATTTAACTGCTTCTGCAGCTGCTCCAATCAGTTGGAATCTCAGGCAGGTTCCAGTAATAATTCAGGAGGTCACAAAGGTATTGAGCATTGTGAAAGGGTCACTGTTTGAAATGATGGGGTGCAGTCTTCTGGCTAGCCATAATTGCAAGGAAGGATTTAGTTGTTCCCCCATTTGGCAGACTTGTGTGAAGGAAAATGGAAAATAGAAAACAGCTGGTACACTTGAAAGCTACAGCTTTAAAAGATGTTTTACTAACCAAATAGGATGTGATTGCTGGAGGACAATGACAGCAAAACATACAAAGGGAAGATGGTAACAATACAGCAAAAACAAACAAAAACAAAGCCGAAGGCATTTAGATTAGTTTGATTTAAAGATATTAAAACAAATAGGACTCTGAACAACCACAAATAGATGAATTTGGTATATGCTAATTAAGAACAGTGACACCTTGGTTCTGCTGTTTATGTGCACTACACTATCCACAGCACAATTTAGATCCCCACAGCTGTTTCCAAAAGTCAGTCTTAGTCCATTACTTTAATTAATTTATGCTCATTATCAGCATGGCAGTTTTCCTGTGAACAGAAAGTCAAAGGAGAAGATTTATAATTAGTGAAGTTTTTTAGATTAATTTGCAGGAAACTGAGACATTAAATATTTTCTAGCCTTAGCAATGTTCTTTGATCTGTAACAATACTGACGACATATCTAAATACACCCTTGGAATAAATACTGGAGGGCATGCAAATCTGGTGCCTAACAGAAAATGTTGTTCACACTAACCAGCTGCTGTCTCATTTTCCAATAAATTAAAGGGTATTACCTTGTGCATATGGCTTTATTATGATGCCAATGTTCTTCCAAGATTATGAAAAAGTACCTTTTGGTAGAAGGGAAAGAGATACTTGGTAAACTAACACTTTTGTTGCCATCACATATATACAAGAATTTCTTTTGGTTATACATATGTGATTTATAAGTTGCATTTATTTGTACTCTTTATGAAAACATATATTATATACTGGAGACATAGATTACACATCATGATATAAGTATGAAAACTCCACAAACCACGACTATTTTTTAAAGCTCAAATGCCCTCTACTGTGTATGCTATTAGTTATGGTTATTTATATTCCCTCAGTGAAAACCACTCTAAAATGGAGTTAAAATTGAGGGTATACATGAATAGCTTAGGGTAAAACACATTACAGAGACATTCTAATTATCCTAAAAATAAATATTATAAACCCAGAAAATTCAGCATTAAGGTTAAACTTAAAAGAAATCCAAACATCTAAAGGCATGAACATTCAGTTAGGGCACACAAACAACTTTAGCAGTACCCTGTAGTGACACCTTCAATAACCACATGATTCTTGAAATTACAAAGCAGTAATCCTTATTTCAACACCAGGCAAAAAAAGTTAACAAATGAACAAAGAGTTATAAAACTCCAAGATAGATAATAGCCTCTGCAAAAGAAAATCATGCCTCTTCAGCCTATTACATTTCTATGAGTGACTCAAACCAATAGTGAATAAAGAAGACGCAAGAGATATATTTTATTTGGTTCCAAAAGCCTTTGATTAAGTGTCTCTGCCACCCTCTGCTCAAAACACTCTTAGAAAGCCTAGATGGTTACATGGTTACATTTATGTCATGGATAACAAAACAGATAAAAATCAGAAAACAAAACATACAAAGGGGAAATATTTAATCAATTTTCAGTATGGAAGGAGGTTAATGATGGTTCTGTCCCAGGACTCATTCTAGGAATGGTGTTCTTTAACATATTTATGCTCTGTGAGAAGGTGAAACACTGGGTTGGCAAAAATGTAGGTATGTCAGGTCTAAAGTGGATAGCAATGAATTTTAGAAGGATCTAACAAGCCTATGTGACTTGGTAACACAATCAGAGAGAAAATTCAGTATAGACCAGGGGTCGGCAACGTTCGGCACGCGGCTCGCCAGGGTAAGCACCCTGGCAGGCCGGGCCAATTTTATTTACCTGCTGACGCAGCAGGTTCGGCCGATCGCGGCCCCCATTGGCCCGGGACGGCGAACCGCGGCCAGTGGGGGCCGCGATCGGCCGAACCTGCCGCGTCAGCAGGTAAATAAAACTGGCCCGGCCCGCCAGGATGCTTACCCTGGCGAGCTGCGTGCCGAACGTTGCCGACCCCTGGTATAGACAAATGCAAGATAGTGCATGTTGCAAGGAAAAATGTAAACTACTCATACACATTGATCAGCTCTAAATTAACTGTAACTGCTCAGGAAAATGTCCTAGGCATCATTATGGACAGCTCAATGAAAACCTGTGTTCAATATACAGAGACAGTCAAAAATAGCAAACAAGATATTAGGCTATATTAAAGGACAGATACTAATATTTAAACATAATGCCACTATATATCACCTTGAAAACTGAGTCACCCCATCTCCAGGATAAAACAAAAATAGAAAATGGTCAGAGAAGAGTAACAAATACAATTACTGGTATGAGAAAGGTGTGTATATGAGGAAAGGTTAAAGAGATTAGGCCAAAAGTTTTCCGACATGACTAATAATAAGTGCCTCATTTTCTGTGTGCCCAACTTGGGACACCTTGAAAAGGCCTGATTTTCAAAAAGGTGCTGAGCACTCTTACTCTGAATATCAGGCCCCTGTAAATGCTCTTAATTTAGACATCAAAAATCACCAGTTCCTTTTTTTAAATCTTGTCCCAGGATTATATAGTTTAAAGAATAAGGCACCAATCCAAAGCACTGAAGCACTCAATTTTCTGTAGGTACAGTGGCACTGAAGTTAGTGGAACGTCTCATCTGCTTAACATTTTACAGGTTCTAAGGTCAAAAGGGACCGTTAAGATCATCTAGTCTGACCTCCTGACTAAACAGACTGAGTGCCTTGAGTCTGCCACTATAAGGCATATTGTCTAATCCTTTAATAATTCTTGTGACTTTCCTCTGAACCTTCTCCAACTGACCAACATCCTTCTTGAATTATGGGCACAAGAACTGGACACAGTTTTAAAGGAGCAGTTTCACCAGTGCCAAATACAGAGGTAAAATAACCTCTATTCCCACCCAAGATTCTGTTTGTGTGTCCCAGGATTGCATTTGCCTTTTTGGCCACAGAGTTGCACATGGAGCTCATGTTTAGCAGACTATCCACCATGACCCACAACTCTTTTTTGGAGTCACTGCTTGCCAGAATAGAATCCCCTATCCTGTAAATATGGCCTGCATGCTTTTCCCCACATATATACATTTACATTTAGCCATATAAAATGTTTGTTTGTGCTCAGTTTACCAAGGAGTCCATATTGCTCTGAATCAATGACCTGTCTTCTTCATTATTTACCAGTCCCCCAATTTTTGTGTCCTCTGCTGTCTTTATCAGTGATGTTTTTTTCCAGGTCATTGATACAAATGTTGAATAGCATGGGTCCAAGAACGAATCCCTTGCAGGAGCCCACTGAAAACAGCCCACTGCTAGATGATTCCCCTTTACAGTTACATTTTGAGACCTATCAGTCAGTTTTTAATCCATTTAATGTGTGCCATGTTAATCAAAATGTTGTGCAGTACCAAGTCAAATACCTTAGAGAAATCTAAATATATTATATTAACACTATTACTTTATCAACCAAATTTGTAATCTCATCAAAAAAAGATATCAAGTTAGCTTGACAGGATCTATTTTTCATAAATGTATGTCGATTTGCATTAATTACATTATCCTCTTTTAGTTCCTTATTAATGGAGTCCTGCATCAACTGCTCCATTATCTTGCCGGGGATTGATGTTAGGGTGACACACCTATAATTACCTCGGTCCTCCCATTTATTGCTTTTAAAAATTGGCACAACAATAGATTTCTTTTAGTCTTAAACTTCTCCAGTGCTCCAAGACTTACTGAAAATTAACATTAACGGTTGAGTAAGCTTCTCAGACAGCTTTTTTAAAACTCTTGGATGCAAGTTATCTGGACCTGCTGATTTAAAAATATCCAACTTTAGTAGATGCTGTTTAATATTCTCCAGAGATACCAGTTAAGCACAAGCTTAAGTGTTTTGCTGGTTTGGAGTTCTGAATGAATGAGGTGACATATGTAAAATAAATAGAATAAAGACTGTTAATCGGGAGCTCCCATTTTACCTTTCCTTATCCTACAGGAACAAAGGGACATTCAATGCAACTGAAGGACAGCTATTTTAAAACTGGTGGAAGGAAATGCTTTTTCACACAACATGTAATTATCCCGTTGCACTTACTGCCACAAGATATTATTATGATGAAGAACTTAGTATGAGTAAAACAAGGATTAGCTATTTATATAATTAATAAGAATATTATCTGGCAGATCTATGTATATAACACCTTGCTGCTGTCAAAGATGGGGTACCAGATTAGATGTACTATTCATAGAAGATTAAGCCCTACAAAATAAAATAGCATCAGCAGTCAGTCAGTAATGCAAACTTAAAGAAGAATTACACAAAACTGTTAATGTGAACTTTCTCTTGGTTTAGAGGTGAGGAAGCTTTGTTTGTGCCAGCAAGGGAAAGAAAACCATTGGCTCCTTTAAGGATCATCCCCCACATTCCCTCCTTGTTGGGGAGGGCTCCGTGGCTGACTGGCGGAATGGAAGGGTGCAGTGTAAGCTTATTGGCCTATTGACGACAAGAAAAGAAAGGCATGTACATTAATGGAGTACCTTGGATCTGGGAAAGCAGTCATGCCACCGACTAGAGACGTGCAGGCATGTTGTCTCGCAAATGTTTGGAGGGAAGCTTGGCCTTGTCAAAGTACAGCAGATTAGTCTGTTGGGCCCAAACACATTTAGGACTATGGCATGGACCATGCAGGGTAATTTGGATTGATGGTTGTAATGTGCACGGGAATGAACTGGGACCAGTCTGATATTGAAACCATGGTTAAAATGCTTGACTTTGACTCATCCAATATCCTTTGTACTGATGGTGGCTTATTGTTCCAGGGAAGGCAAAGAGGAGACATAATCTTGGCAAACAACTATGCTGGGCCCTCATTAAGGGCAAATGTTCTAGGAAATTAGGTAAATACAAATGCAGAGGTTAAAAAAGAAGAAAGATATACAAAAGGACTAAAGATATCATATGAAGGGGTAGATTTAATAGAATGGTTCCAAACTTCAAAGTGCCTGAAGTATTTACCTCACATGATAAGAGGGTAAGATTTATCGGAAAGGAAAAAAAAGTTGCAGGCCCATTCAGAATAAGAAATCTAATAAAAAAAAAGTACCTGTGGAATATCAATTGAGTCACTACGTTCAAATGAGGAAGTTTGTGAATGATGGGAAATACTCTTATTCTTCCTTCACCTTGCTTTAAGCATGGTGAGGGCTTTCAGTTCAAGAGCTACTCCCCTCAGCCTTTCAGCTGATGTTTTTTAATCACAAAGATTGCAATGGCTGTATCTAAAGTATACTATAAAGTATAGTTTCAAATAGGAGCCCAGTTCGTTCTGGCTATTAGTGGCGGTGTCTGAATGCATACAGTGCTATGGAGTCCCTTCTTGGGGCTGATAATCCAGTGGTATAAATGTGCTAAACTCTATCTGTTTATCTCTTCTGTCAAGGTCAAGAGAACAAGTTACAGGAGTTGGTGACTGGATGTGCAGTCAGAGTATTGTGCATTTGGTCCAGAGATGGGTGACCAGTTGTCACTAGAAGTTCGCAGCTGGGCATCAGAAATGAAGTAGTTCTAAGTTGTCATAAAAGGAGAGGCATGCTCTGGGATCAGTGAGTGCCTTCTTCCATTTGTTGGCCAGGACAGGGACACATGAATGGATCAGTGTGGACCTGGGGGGAACCATCTGAGAATTAGTAAAGAGGTAGAGTTAAGCATATGGACACCCAGATTATTCTAAACGTTTTTAGAAGCTATTAGAGGTGCCAAGTCCTTTTCCTGGGATAACTGCAATTTGGCCTGAGATGCCACAACAAAGGGTATGGCAAGGGAACTGCCTGGGCTGTGCAGGTGGAGAAAGCCAGGAGAGGGGCAAATCGGCTATGAGCAGATTTAGCTGGGGGCTCAATTATGTGAGCAAGAAAGATTGGTTGTTGATCATCATGAAGATGCATATCCAACTGGGGAGACAGGATGATTTTGGCTGATATTATGAAAGGAATGGTTAGCGACCTGGGGTGGAGGGGGAGTCATCCAAACAAATTGCTGGTGCCCTTTGATGGCAGGTGCCCAATGCAAGCAATCATTTAGTAGTGTTCCCTGACAAAATTGGAAGTGGATTAGGAGAAGTCATCTCTTAAAGAAGGTGGAAAATGGGGTTGGAGCGCCTAAGGACTGGTACAGTGAGGAGACCCCCTCTTTCACCATCCTTAGCCCTCGTATGAGGGAAGGGTGCTAGGACCAGGTAAATGGAGTGGAGGCTGGAAGCAGCTTTCTACCTGTTGGAATGGAGGATTGGGGGGCTGATGGCAGCCCTCCACCAGGTGATAAGGATTACAATAGTAAAGATGACATGCACAGGATGAGTCATTGCCAGATAGTTCCCATAGGTGCTACGTAATTATTAAGTTGTGGCCTAGTTAAACCACATTCCTGATGACTTATCTTCCTGTAGTGTCCAAGGCAATAGATTATTTGGGCTTTCTGAGACATCATGTGAAAGTCGAACAAAACACTACATTCCAGCTTTATGAAATTGGATATGACATATTTTCTTTTCAAGAATTCTGCAGTTTGACAAACCAGGTTTGGTAACAGAGAAATTTTTTAATAAAAAATACAGCTTGATATCATATAGTTTTGATGGTTTATGCTTATATGGGCTATGTGCATCACATGGATTTGCACATATGGGCTGGACATTTGGTAAATAAAAGGTTTCTTATGAGTTTTCCAACATTTGTTTCTTCCAGTTGAGCCAGAAACAACCTTAAACACAATTTTACACCCTGTAATTTAGCCCTTCCATTTGTTGTCATGGCTGGAACTCAGAAGGGCAGGGATGGATAAAAATTAAAAAATATCTTTGAGGAAAACTGTTGGAATACTTTGTGTGATGGGTTCCCCCCAGATTGCCACCTGGAACTGGGGCACCACTGAGCCCTCTGACCCAGCAGCCTGGGCTCCCTCTTTCACTGTGCTGCTGTGACAAGCTGCAGACCCACTTCTGGTCCTACACTTCCACCAGCATTTATATAGGTAGGGACACACCCAGCTGCAGTTACATGCAGGCTCTCTGACCAGCCACCCCATGAACCAAGAGTAGAAAGGCTACAGCCACAGTAACTCTCAGCTCCCCAAGCACGCTCCCCCTCTGGAGCATATACCCAAAATTATACCATCTTGTGCTGCACATGGAACTGTACAGTGTAAGCTCATAGAGCTCGCCCCTCCCTCAATATGAAGAGGAAATACGAGCCTGTGTTACACCAAAGTGAGATTTTTTCTCAGACACTTCACTTAAAGGCACACTGGGTTTAATTTAAAACATAAAACAGGTTTATTAACCACAAAAGATAGATTTAGGTGATTATTAATGATAGCAAACAGATCAAAGCAGATTACCTAGTAAATAAACAAAACCACAAACTAAGCTTAACATACTAGATAGATTGGACATGAATTAGCAGTTTCTCATCCTGAGAGATGGTACAAGCAAGCTTGCAGATTTTTAAGGGACAAGCTGCACTTGTTTTACAGCTTGGAATCCCCGGGTCTTTCATGCACAGGCTAGAAATTCCTTTAGCCTGGGTCCAGCACTTCCCCCAGTTCAGTCTTTGTTCCTCAGTTGTTTCCAGAAGTCCTCTTGTGTGGGGAGTGAAGAACAACCGATGATGTCACTCCCTGCCTTACATAGCTTTAGCATACGATGGGGACCCTTTGTCCCGAACCTCAGTTTGTGGAAAAACAAGGACATCCCAAGGAGTCCAGAGTCATGTGGCCAGGTCACAGGCCCTTGCATACCTTGCTGAGTCATAGCAGCCATTTCTTACAGGCTGTCTGGAACTTTACAGGAAGTTTCACCAGGTGATGAATAAGCTTCTCCTAAGACCTAGTGGTGCTGGAATACTTTTAATAGTGGGGGTGCTGAAAGCAGTTTTTACTTTTTACCTCATGTCCCCCCATACCCTTGTCCATACTCCCTCCATCCCCAGAGCTGGAGCTGGGAGCAGGGCTGTGTCTCCGGGGGAGGGAGGGAGGGACCAAGACTGGAGCCAGAGCTTGGGGTGGGCACGGGGCCAGGAGCAGAGCCCTGGCCACGGGGCCAGGAGTGGGGCCCTGGGAGTGGAGCCCCAGGAGCTGGGGGCCAACCGCGGGGCTGGGGAGCAGAGTCCTGGGTGTGAGGCCAGTGGCCAGGGAGCAGGGCGTGGGGCCCGGGGCTGGGGAGCGAAGTCCCGGGCACAGGGCCCCAGGAATGGGGCCAGCGGCTGGGGAGTAGGACGCGGGGAGAGCAGTCAGGACTGGAGCCCTGGACACGGGGCCGGGGAGTGGAGCCTCGGGCGTGGGGACAGCAGCCAGGGCCCTGCATAAAACCTGAGGTTGTTGCAGCACCCCTCGCACTCCTATGCTGAGACTTATTGTTTTCCCTAATGGCTCATTACCCTGAATAGGCCCTTCCCCACCCACAGTCTAGACTGAAAGCATCTTGCCTAGTGGGCGTTGTTAGAGGGCTTTCCCTCAACCCTCCCACTTCTCTGGTTCTTGTCACGAAGACAGGAAGCAGCAAAAGACCGGAAGTCCGAAGTGCAGACAATGCAATGTTTATTGGGGTTAGTTTCCAAGCAAGCATATTCCGAAGTCCTTCACACCAGTTGGGCTTATTTCTATATGCCGATAAAATCTGTTCCCCAGTGTTCCATTCCCAGCTCTGATGCCGCAGAGCATTTACCCCGTGTCCCCCTTCCCAGCTCTGATGTCACAGAGCGTTTATCCCATATCCCCCTTCTCAGCTCTGACGCCACAGAGCCTTGCCTAAGTCCCTGTTCCCCATTCCCTGTTCCCAATCCGCCCCCCACCCTTTAGCAAACATGATTCCAATTTTCCCTTCCACTTCTTGTTTGATCCCAGTTCATATAGTAATATTCCCAGCTATATCTTAACCAATCATTTTACTGAAATTTAACTAACCAATCCTAACATATTGTAACACAATTCTCTAACCAATTATATCCCACTACCCTAATTAACTTACAATTAGCAAAATTAATTATACAGCAGACAGAAACAATTAGAAAACCAGACAGATTAACAATAGAAAAGTGGGCCCCACAAAGATAATACAGAAATGAGAGTTTCACAACCACAACCATCGATAAGTGATTTCTTGCCAGATAGGATGCTATCAAACTAAGTTTTCTTTAACCATCTTAAGGGTATGTCTACACTACGGGATTAATCCGAATTTAGATAATTCGAATTTGGGAAACAGGTTGTATAAATTCGATTGTGCGCGGCCACACTAAGCACCTTAATTCGTTTTTTAACCACATTAATTCGGTGGTGTGCGGCCACACTACCCCATTAATTTAAACACAGTAATTTGGTGGTGTGCGGCCACACTAACCCTAATTCGAATTAACAAAATCGATTTAGGCGCTACTCCGCTCGTCGAGGTGGAGTACAGAAATCGATTTTAAGTGCCCTTTAATTCGAATTAACTGGCTCTGTAGTGTGGACGGGTGAAGGGTTAATTCGGATTAACGCAGCTAAATCCGAATTAAAGTCGTAGTGTAGACCAGGCCTAAGATCAGTTTCCTTATCTGGTGGTGATGGGCACTATCAGAACAGGATTGACTTCCTAACAGCCCAATACCACCTTATTTCAGTGTGTCTGGTTTGGGATGTGAGGATGTGACTGTACGCTTCCCAGCTTATGGCTGCCCCTGCTGCTTAGCCAAAAGCCTTAGCCTAAGAACCAGGCCTCAGACTGTCACAGTGAGAGAAGACGCATACACAGGCGGACTGTGATTTTGATTCTTTATTTTATACCTCTATAACTAGCTAAGTGATAAAAATACACCTAAGTTCTTAAAGTATAGGCCTTTACAGGCAGGCCTGAATATCTATATTCTAACAGGCGTCACCCAGGTGTAACTACATTTGAAATACAGATACATAGTCAATATTCATAACTTCAGATACAAAAATGATGCATGCATACAAATAGGATAATCGTATTCATAAAATCATAACTTTTCCATTGACATCTTACATGACCCGTCTTGCATAAAATGCATCATAATTATGCTGTAATCATATCCTAATAATATCAATATGAACAATGTGGGGTGCAGAGTCACACTTTGAACCTCAAAAAAAAGGGGTCACATAGTGACAAAGTTTAGGTTTTATTTAATTTGAACCAGCATACCAGTAGAGATGGGGTAGGATAGAAACATCCAGTGAACAATAAATATGCTACTTATCCTTAGAGAAGCTGAACTAGTCAGGCAGTCATGTTTTAATATCATATATTTCAGTGAATGGTGAGACTTTCAGAAATATCAGAACATCAGCCAGTCAGCACTATGGGTGAAAGGGGTAAAGATGTGAAACACATAAATGTATCCAATAACCAGACTGATGGTAAAAAACGCATATTCCATCAAAGGCTGTGTCTGCACTAGACCTTTTAGGGAAATCTGCTTCACTTCTGCAGGCATAGCAATAGTGGGAGTGGGAGTGTTCTTTCCACTGTAGTGTCTAACCCCGTTCAGAGCAGGCCTGAATGGCATTGCAGGAAACACTGGTAGACACCTGTGCCCTTTAGATCCCCAAAAGTGCTAGCCCCAGTGGACCTGGACTGATAGCAGAGCAATAATGTGAGATTTGCTGTACAAGTCTAATGTAGCGAAAGCCAAAGAAACACCAAAATCACATTCCTTTATTCCCTCCTAACTGGTAAAAATTAAGGACAATTTGCAGAAAAATGTTTCTTCAGACTTGAAAGGGAAGTTAACACCAGATAGTCTGTCTTTAGAACCAGGAATATTTTAAAATAATATGGAGCTAAATTAAGGTTCCAAAAGCTTCTAATCAAAGAGGGTGTCCTTTTTTGTGAGGTAAGATAAAGCATCATTAGCTTCCACAGAAGCATTTCTCAACTTTAAGTGACAGCTAGAGCACACAGTAATGTGGACTAATATACAACGTGCCCCTCCCCCCCCCCGTTCTCAATGGAGTGAGAAAGGCATGCTTGTTATCACCATCCAGTGCTTCTTGTGATGGCTGCAGGTATGATTGGCTAGATAATCTAAAATATCCTGTGTTTTGATATTTATATCCATCATTGTTCTGAACTACATTATTTGGAAACTGTTCAAATTGTGAACTAGTAGTGGAAGGTCCGTGCTGTCACACAGGTGTAATGTGTAAATTCGAAAATGACTGAGAACTTAAAATTTAGATGGTAACAGACCATGAATCCCAGTGATTGAACCTGGTGAAATTCTAAACAAAAAGAGCTCTACATGCTTGTAGCTGTTTCCATCACTTACCATTGACTCAACAGACAATCTGGTATTCAGGATGGTGTTTGGGATCATTGCGGTTTGTGTATGCTGATTGTGTTGTCATGTGCATGGTTGTGTTGTGCTGGGAGAGTTGCATGGATTTGTGTCGGTGACAAACAAGGTGGGTTGATGCAGTGTGTGTTTGGGATTGTTGTGTGGGTGGTTGTGTTGATTTGTGTCTAGGGAGGTTGGGCTGGGAGATTTGCTGATTTGTGAAAGTGGCAGTTGGGCCCATATGTATGACAGTTGAGCCAAGTAATCCACCATTAGACTGGCACATGCCCTTTGTGCATGCAAGATTTTAGAGTGAACATATTTTGGAAATCCCAAATAGCCATTGACACATGTAAGCAGATTTTTGCATGTGCCAGTCAGGTTGGTGGATATCTAAATATTTGGTTTGTGCTTGCAAAGTTTGTTTGCCTGTGCAAATCTTAGTTCCTGAACATGCTAAATATTGCGCCGGCAAAGCTGCAGGCATAAATTTAGAGGCCAAGTGTACAGATGTCTAATTTCACTCATGAATTTAATGAGCCTGATTCTACCCAGTGATATGGTGTAAATCAGGGGAAACTCAATGTAAGTCACTCTTGGAGTGTGATTAAAATCAGGACTCATAGATCTAAGGGACAGATTATCAGCTATTGTACATTGTCACTGCGCCCTTGAAGGCAATTTTGGAAATTGCCTTCCGAGGGAAACTGTGGGGGTGAAAGACCTCTCTGGCTTCAAGATTAGGCTAGATAAGTTTATGGAGGGAATGGTTTGATGGGATTACGGGATTCTAATCAATTAGGCAATAACGGCCATCGCTGGTAAAAGAGGGTCTGGCTAGAGAATCTTGCCTGTATGCTCGGGGTTCTGCTGATCGCCATATTTGGGGTCGGGAAGGAATTTTCCTCCAGGGTAGATTGGCAGTGGCCCTGGAGGTTTTTCGCCTTCCTCCGCAGCATAGGGCAGGGGTCGCAAGCTGGAAAATTCTCTGCGACTTGAAGTCTTTAGATCACGATCTGGAGACTTCAACAGCAGAGTTAAGGGAAAGTGGGGGGGTCAGCTTTTGTGGCCTGCATCATGCGGGGGGTCAGACTAGATGACCATATTGGTCCCTTCTGACCTTAAAGTCTATGAGTCTATGAGTCTATGAGCAATGAGTATCTGCCTCTGTCTTGATTCCTATTGAGTATACTCATGGTTTGCTGCATCATTCTTATGTGTGTTATTACTAATAACATTTAATTTGTTACATCTGTGATAGGCATTTTTGCCAGCTATTTACTCTATAATACTTGTAATTAACAGCAACATTTTCAAAGTGTATGATGCTATGACTCCCATTAAAGTCAGTGCAAAGCAAATAGCTAAAAATCTTGCATGCCGCTTTGAAAATTTATGAGGAAGAAACTAAAAAAAACCAAAGTTCACTCCAAAGAGTCTCTGTCTTTTTGCTAAACTCACTCAGTATTCAGTAGCTCAGCTTGCTGAACTGCAGGTTGCCTGCTTCACTGGACACTGCAGCCTGATAATTGGCACTGGTAGTTACATCTAGAACCATTACCCATCAATTCATTGGTCCCGGGATAATTTGCAATGAGGCTTATTGTGCACAGTTGTTTCCAAATTATGAAGGAAAGCCTATAAGAAAAGAATAGCACATTGTTAAAAAAAAGTTCTTGCTTAAAAAAGCAAACAAACATACTGGTGTTAGGGCCATTGCAGTTACTCTCTAATAGTGAGCAAATTTTAGGTTTACCTATATATCACCATGTATAATTTTCTTGTTTGGGCTCCAAAGAATGAGAAGTAGAGGAATGATCAGGAAAAACTAAATAATATGCAAACAAATCCCAAATACATCTACTCAGTCTTCTTCTTTGGGAATAATGGAGCAGAACTTTTTCAGTCAGTAGTTATAAAAAAGACAACCAGAGTTTTTTTACTGAACTTTCAGTCCAAAAGCCATTGCAAAAGTTAAGTTAGCAACATTAGACTACAAAACACTCATTGTAAATTATTAATAATCCCAACTATAGCATCTGGATAGCTGCTGCTGCCATCTTTATATTGAGAATGATAGTTATTAATCATTAAAATAATCTTTTACAAATATTTAAGTTTTCAAATAATTTTTAGTTACACAAAACACAAGTGGATGGAGGTGAAGACAATACTACCCCCTCCCCCTATTCTTCTAATGGTCAACTACCCCTATAGTGTCAGTTTAACCAGCTTATATTGTTATTTAGCACCAAACCCCTGGTCCTGTTTTACACAACAATAAATGGCAAAATGAGTTTAGAGTAAATATATTCTTGCCTTTATAATCATCTATGGCTATATATCCTCACTTTGTTTTATAAATGTATTTACTTCTTTTCCCTATGTGTGACATAATGGAGAGTACATAAAATGCAGATAAAATACTGTAGTATTTCCCCCAAGTACATAGCAAGTCCCACATACAACAGTCCACCTTAACATCAAATAGTGAGGGAAAGAATAATCCTGAAAAGAGGCTTTTGCATATCCTGTGTCATCTTCTGATTTGGATTCTTTGATGAAGTAATCTTCTTGTTGAAGGAGAAGGGAGGAAAGATGAAATTTTAACTTAATATAGCTAATTAAGAGTATGACACATATGTGAGCATGGCTGTGCTAGGTGACAAATATGTATACACACTAACCACCTCTGTATCTAGGTTATTCTTCAAGTAGAAATCACAACATAACCTTTAACTATGGAGTTGCTACCACCACCTTCATATTATTTCACTATGCATACAAGATCACCTCAGAATTCAGCAGGCACATTTATATTTATAATTTGACTAGATGTGATTAAACATGAACAGTAATGTCTTGTGCATCTCCCTCACATTTAAAGGAAAACAATTATTTTGGCAAGTGGTACCTACTTTTTCTCTGTGTCAGCAGAACCATAAGGGAATTTGTTATGTTGACTAATTGTAAACTGGTCTATACCATGATTTCCATCAAGTTATTTATCATTGATTGAGGCACTGCAAGCATAAAGATACAACACAGTAAAGTAACCACAAAACAAATGACTGGCTTGATACCCACAGTATACCCTGAATCCTTAATTTCACCTCATCATAGCCGGGGCGAAGGGTGAGGAATCTAAAACAAGGGCTATTTATCTCCTCTGAGGGGTGACAGTGAGCCAGCTGGCTCCCTCTGATTCTTCCAGGCAGCCAATGAGCTGCTTTTCCTGGGGGAGGTGTGTGTGGGGTGGCCCACGGGGATTCCCTCCCCCACTATGAGGGACCCGTGGGGAAGGGGAGAATGAGAATGTGGGGTGGAGATTAGTTTCCTCACTTGCACAGGAGCCTGAAGGGTGTCTTCACTCCTGCCCATCTGTCAAAGCCTCCACATATTCAGAAAGAAGGTCTGAAAAAAAAATTGATGGTCTGCCTCAGCTTGGTCAGTAGTGCACAACTGAATCATCACACACAGCCCCATTTGATTTGACAGCACTGGCACATTTGTAGTAGAAAAAGTTGAATGGGCCTAGGTATTGTGCATATTTCCATCGACTTACTCCAATAAAATGACCTAAATATTACAGGTAGAAGCATTTGCTAGATACGTTCACTATAAGGCTTAGTGTTTTTGTAACTGAAGTCTTTCCATTGACTTCATTTGATTTTAGATAAGACCCATAATTTCTCTATAGCTGAGCTTCAAGCATCCCACAAAAAGTAGCAAGGCATCAATATTTCTAACAGTTGGTCAGGTTTCTATTTTAGAAATAGATAAAAAATTTCCTTAGAAATTAAAGGCAAAATCATAAGATAATTATATAAATGTCTCCAATCTAACATTATATATAGGATACTATTGGGCGTGTGTGATTTATGTTATGTTGTCATAAAATAATAAAGTTATGTTATGATTTAATAAACAAACACATAAATAAAATTTGTCCCAAAATATTAAGCTTTTTAAAATGATTCACTTTTTAGTAATTTAAATCACTGGATTGGATATATACAACCCATTTTCTCTGCTTCTTATTTTCTGGAAAATGTCAACGTTCTCCCAAGGAACAAATAAAATATTGGTGTGATTATAAAATACCTAAACAGATTCTCCCTCCTTCCCCTTGTACCCCCAAGACAAGGCATTGCACACTTTTAGGTCTAGTGGTATAGCTGCCACCATCATTATTTCTAATTATTCTTGACATTTTGTCCATTATACCATGAGGTTCCTCAGAGGATAGAAATAATCTTCCAGAAGTGGAGACTAGCTAATTATCTATATAGTCTGAGAAATCCAGTGGTGTAATGGATGAAACATCAATTACAGCGATTGGTGGTGTGTACTGACAGAAGAAATATCTTTTAAATTACCCCTACCAGAAATCTTGGAAATTCTCATCATCACTCCTTCCTTGCCTTCTCTAAGCCAGGGAAAGCTAATTTGCAATATAAAATAAAAATATATACTATTTATGTGAAATATGTAGTAGGTAACTACAGTTAAATACATAAACACTACATTAGGAAGCCATCAAAACTATTGCCCTTGTTTATTATTGTTTTGGGTTGGGAATGTGTATTTAAAAATCTCATTTTAGTACATGTCTTAAGCATGTATTACAATTTTAAAGCAATGATGGTTTTATACTTTAAATATCCTGTATTGCACAGTAAGTGTAAAAAAGAGGGAAAGACTAGTGCTGATATATATAACATCGATGCATATTTCTTACTCCAAAAATTCTGAATGGTGATATACCATTAATATCTCAGTGTACAAGGTGTGATAGGTTAGAAGCCTATTAAATCAAGGGTGAATTAAAATGTGCTTTCCCATTACAATGAATAGCTGAGTTAGTAAGGAGGTTGATTCTTGCTGGCATGCCATCAAGAGGCAATCCTGCCCCAGATCAGTTGGGAAAACAGAAGTTGGAGAGGACTTGCTGTTTGGATGGTCTGCAGATAGGAAGAGCGGATGCAAAGAAAACAGGTAAACAGAAGTAAGAAATGAAAGGACAATGAAAGTAACAGAATTAGATAGGGGCAAAGTGTCTTTGTCAGGGCATTCAAGTGAAAAGATAAAAGATGAGGTAGGACATTTAAAAAGAACTGATTTTGATTGAATTTGAGAAATAAGACCTGAGGAGAAAAGGAGATGACCTACATTAAATTGGAAGTGAATCTACTGAAGGAAACTTAGGTCCAAATTCTGCCATCAGGATTTGGCCCTGCTTGTGTTTATTATTTTAAGCTAATCAGTAATGAAGAGGGGACAGAAACAAAAAGACTGCTGGAGGTCTATGTTCATTGTCTATTTTTTGTCTGTCCTATTCATTGCTAGTATTTACTTTCTTTAATATATTCTGAAATGTGTTTTGACTGTTCTATTTGGAAAGGTTACAGGCTGGCATTCTGAAAGGAACTGAACTCTGTTCTCAAAGCAAGAAGGGAAAGGAAAAAGGGACTGTCTATGTCTTGGTCAAATGTGCAGTGAAAGCTGTAGTCTTCCTGAACAACTATACCACAGATGTATAAGCCTTTAATTTTCTCATCAATACAGCTTTTTCATATGACCTGCCTTGTTTTATGGTGATTATGGCTGACTGATGACTGTTTAGAAAATTGTCTAAACGAAATTGACAAATTTCTGCTCTCCAATGAAAATATTTTTTTTTTCATGGAAAAACCAAATTCCCCCCAAATGAAGTATTTTGGCCACATCTCCAAATATTTTGATTTTGAAATTCTCTTGCAATGCTTCATGGGACTGTAGAAAAGATGTCCATTCTCTTCTATGGGCCTGGCTCTTGGGGCAGACTCCATCTCAAAGGGCGCACCATGGCCAGGGACTCCACCTTTCCTAGAAGGGAGATTATGGCACATCATGGGAGACATAATTTGATGAGGGATGTGGACTATACAGGAGAATGGGAGCAGCAGACACCTGATCCACAACGCTAATGAGGTACCCTGGCAATATTTCTGAATGAGAATTTTTCAATCTCTGAATTTCTGCTGAAAAATTGACATTTTCCAGGAAAACTGATGAGAATGATTTTTGACCAGCTCTAGTGGTTATGTCATCTAAATAAAAGAATTTTTTCTATACATAATCACTGCTGAGAGACCTAGTGGTGAAAGTGTTTTTAGCTCTTTTCTCAGTGAAGAGAAAAGCCTGTTGTGTGAGTAACTTCAGTTATCTACAGGAGAAATCCAGGTTCCTGTGAACAGTCCAAGTGAAAGGTCTGTGTATATGGGAGATCTGTGGGAAAAAGAAGTGGAAAAGTCCTGCCTATTGGGGTGTGCATAAACAGGAAAGCTACTGCAAACTGAAAGATATATGACTGCTCTCTCTTCCCCACTTCTATGGGGGAGATGTGTTTTGCTGATGGATATACGTAGTCAGGGGTCCACAAGCCATGACTCTATCCTTTCCCTGGCTAGGCCTACCCTAAAATAACCCTGAGTGATGCCACAATTGCTGACCTGTAGGATGCTCTGGACCTTAAGAACCCTGGATTTGCTATTAAGGAGTAAATCAGGTTAACACAATATTTTATTTCATTTCATTTAGTCTTTAATGCCTGCATCACGCTATGTAGTATTTAAGTAATAGGCATCATATTCACCCATTGTGCTGAGGTTCACTTTTTTTCTGCCTCAGCCACATATGAGAATTGAATTAAGCAACAAAATCCATGGTCTGTCATGCCTCCTTGCAGTTATAAAATTATCTTTTAAAGTAATATTTTTACTAAGGGCTTGTCTACACTACCGCGGTAGTTCGACGGCTGGCAATCGAACTTCCGGGTTCGATTTATCGCGTCTGGTGTGGACGCGATAATTCGAACCAGGAAGTGCTCGCCGTCGACTGCGGTACTCCACGTCAGCGAGAGGAGTACCGCGGAGTCGACGGGGGAGCCTGCCTGCCGTGTGTGGACCGCGTCTGAACCGCGGTAAATTCGAACTAAGGTATGTCGACTTCAGCTACGTTATTCACGTAGCTGAAGTTGCGTACCTTAGATCGAATTGGGGTGTTAGTGTAGACCAGGCCTAAGGGTTTGACCTTGCCAGGTGTTTTATACTCTAATGCAATTCAGCAATGCCCTTAAGCATGCGAATAATCATCCATTGAAGTATGTGGAACTGTCCCCAGCAAGTTATTCACATGCTTGTATACCTTGATGAATTGGGGGTCTAAGTGGAACAAGAAGTCTTAAAATCCTTGTTAATCAGTTTCTCCATTTGTAAAATGGGATTCTACTAGTTTCTGGACTCACAGTACTGTACCTGTTCTACAATCTACCGTAGAAAAAATAGAGAAAACACTGAAATATAATAAAGCTATAAATGCTGGAATAGGCCATCCGAGGG
The DNA here is from genome assembly GCF_002925995.2 of Terrapene triunguis. Taxonomy (NCBI): domain Eukaryota; kingdom Metazoa; phylum Chordata; order Testudines; family Emydidae; genus Terrapene; species Terrapene triunguis. Next base: position 13,942,556 of record NW_020664368.1, on the reverse strand, counting down.
GGATGGTTTGGGCAATCATGAACAGAGAAACTGAAAAGGAAACTATATGAATCATATATTACATATACAATGAAATGATCTTAAACTATAACTCAAGGGACAGACAGAAATCTTGAGCTTCAAGTACAGTCTTCTAGCAAGAAAGAAGCTGAATTGCACTCAGTTCATTTGGGGATACTTTAAGATGGTCTCTTCAGACAGGAGGTTAACTAATAAGGAATAGTCTCTTGTATGTTTACAGGTTAAGGAAATTCAGTGTATGAAGTAATGACATTGTTAGCTTCTGAAAATATGAAATAGATCAGTCTGCCCTATACATCGGAGCATTAAAGGGATAATAACACAGGTGCACTGTACAATGGAACCCCATGGACAGGTGATAGGGACAAAAAATGAAATACTGAATGATGAGATAAGGAGGGCAGGCTCGGTTAACAAGATTGTGATTATGGATGATTTGATTTCAACCCATTTCAACCTCTCCAGTATTAATTGGGGAATCTCTGAGGTATGCTGTAGAATGGAGATAGAAAGGAAGTATATAGGATTTATTCAATGATTGCTTCCTTGAACAACTGTTAACAACCCAACAAGGAATAGTTTTTGCATAATCTAGATTGAATTCTAGCCATTGGCTAAGAAAATAACAGTAAATTATTGAAACCAATATAGTCAAATGACCATAATACAGTTATATTTGCTGGCTTTTGGAAATACTAATAGATGGCTTTACATTCAGATTGTTTAAATGCTAGAATGGAAAAGGAAGAAGAGTAAATCATGGGGTTGGTAGGAAAATTAGTGTAGATTAAAGAGAAGACTGGCACTTACTGAAGAAGGAAAAAAACAAAATACAAAACAGACTAAATTATGCTCTTTAACAATCTGAAACAAATAAAAAATTAGTATGACAAAAAAAGTTTAATCTACCTATAAGCCTTTAATTTAAAAGGGATATGACATATATACAATTTTAAAATGTACTTGACATACATAAAGTCTTAAACGGTGTAGACAGTGTCAGCCCAAGTTACTGTTTTCTGTCCCCCCCCCACAGTAGTACAAGGAGGCATAAATGGAAACAAAGGGAACCGAGGCAGCCCTATTATTATCCATGAGAAGTCATCTGAGCCACAGTACACACAGTAGATCCATAGGGCCATACCAGTGTCCCTTTTGCAGAATCTGTCCTGTCCCAAGGTACCTAATGCAACATAATAAATTATGACATAGTCTTGTAATATGGTAATGGGTATGTATGGAGAGAGAGAGAAAGGTTTATATGTAAAGGTTGATCATAAAACTTTAAAACTGCTATTTCTCATGGTCTTTTGCTCAAGAAAGTAAATTCAATTCATGATCAAATACTGAAGAAGCTTTATGATCTTAACTCTGTCAGGCTGACTGATGAAAATAAAATATCTACAAAATACAAAATGAACGCTGATATTGATGAAGCCAATGGTAAGTTAAGGAAACAAATATCTTTGGTATATTTTCTGTATGGAGCTTTCTTACAGTACATACAGATATTTTGTTATTTGAGAGGAACAATCTTTTTTGTTGAAACTCAAAGCAATGACTTATTTGAGGTGCAACAGTTTTTGTAGTTAAAGATTTGTTGGCATGTGTAGTGTGGCATTCATAATCATGAGATCTCTGGAGTCTTTATGTTGACAGATGTTATATTCTGTATTGCTTAAAGAGCTGAGTTTAGATATTTGTGAGGAAGAAAAGAAAAAAAGAGTGACTAACTCTTACAAAGGGAGTTTTATTGGAATGCGTACTCTCACTTATGGTTAGTGCTAGGGTGCTGGATTTTATGTAGGATTGAGGTTAACATTGTAAATAACTAAGAATCTTAGTCAATATGTCTCCTGGCAGGTGAAAATGTCTTTTGAAGTACACAACAGTCCTTTAATAGGAAGGATGATCTTATAGTCAAGGTACCATACTGGGACTCAATAGGAGAGCCAGGTGAAATTTTTTGACCAAAACTTTTGTCAGTGAAAATTGCAGATTGAGTGACTCTGAAACTTTTCACAAATTAGTGACAGTTTCACCAAATTTTTCACTTAAAAAAAGGCATATAAAAATGTGGAACTTTGGGTTGATTTTGTTACTCTACCACAGACTTCCTGGGGGACCTTGGGAAGATCATATAATAATTATATACTTCAGTTCCCCTTCCATAATATGAAGATATGATGGGGCAGAAAGGCCCCACATTGGCAATGAGGTGGTTAAAGGAGGTACCCCACTGGCAAGGAAAGGGTTATGGAAAACCTGTGGACCCAGTTGATCCTGTCCCCACTACACCTGTAGCCAATGTCAGGAATGGAGAGGACAGCTAAAAGGAAGAGTCGTAGCTCAGTTCGGGAATGACCAGGAATGAGGACAGAGCTCTGCTTCTCTTGATGGGAGAGAGGCCTGGTTGCAGCCCTGAGGTGGAGGTTGTTTGACAGCCAGATCAGCCATCCTGGAAGGGACGACCAGACCTTAGGGAGAAATTGGCAGAAGCATGCATTGTTTGGAAGACAAGACCAGAATAGAAGGGTGGGGCCTCACTGAAGGTTTGTGAGACAATTCAGTTTTTGAGTTGGACATGTTTTGTTCCTGATTATCTTTAGAACCTAATATCCCAAAAAAGGTAGAACTGACCTCCTAGAGACAGAGACATACTAGAGGAGACCTGCAGCTAGGTGATTTGTGCCCTGAAGGATCACAAGGGGCCCCACCACAGCAACATGGTTACAAAAGACAATACTATCCCCTTTTCCCCACCCTTTGTCTGTGTTGTCTATTTATAGTATAAAATCTTCTGATCAGGATGTGGCCTTACCCTCTCTTTGCCTAGCACAATGAAGGCCTGATTTTTGCTGTGGCCTACTGTAGTACAAATAAATAAAATAATAATAAAATGTCTTGGACTTGCCATATCATCCCCAAAGTATTTTTGATGAATTGCTTATGTATTCCATTATCCTCTCTATGAATATGATATATTTGGCTCAGATTCTGTTGCTTATTGACATCAGTGGAACTTCTAGTAGATTCAGGTCCTAGTCTTGTAATCACTTACACATATGGCTAATTTTAAGCAACAACCTAGTCCTACTGAAGTCAATGGGACTACACAAACTGAGTAAGAGTGGAAGAATTGGGCACATTGGCAGGATAAAATAGGTCCCTTTACCTAAGGATGCCCTGAATTTAAACTGGTTACGTTCTTCTCAAAATCCCACCAAGTGCCAGTCTGCATCTTTAAGCATGCAAATACCATTGCAAATGTGAAACATACTCACTTTTGTTAGCAATACTACTGAACCTGAGTAAGGGCAGCAGAACTGGGCCCAGAATTACAGTGTTCTGACTAAACATTTAAAATGCATAAGAAGAAATCGGTTGTTATGAAATGAATGTGTAGAACTTGCTGCTGCTAATAAGACACCAGTTTTAAGAAATTATTAAAGGATTACATATGGATATAGAGAGAATAACTTCCATGTCGCACTATATAAACTTCTGCCTGCTCTGAAAGATTTAGCACTCAAAGGGTTACTTAAAAAATAAACAGAGAGTCCTGTGGCACCTTTAAGACTAACAGATGTATTGGAGCATAAGCTTTCGTGGGTGAATACCCACTTCTGTTGCTTTTTACAGATCCAGACTAACACGGCTACCTCTCTGATACTTAAAAAATAAAAAGTATCTGCAATCAGATCCTGTGTGGAACTTAGTCTTTTAATATGAAAGAATATGAGAAACTTGCCTTGTTGTTCTGACACCATTTTAGATTTACTTTAAATAATTTAATTAAAAGATGTTTGTTAACCCAGCCAGAAATGTATTTAGATTCTATTAGTCTCTGACGATAGAAAATCCAGTTAGATATTATGGAACGCTCTTACCGTTAATGTACAATTTAAAATTTAACAGTTTGATTTAGTACTTTGGTGAATGGTTTTTTAGGCCCAGCGCCACAAAGGGACTTAGGCGCCCAAAGCCCTGATTTACGCACCACTGTGATCTACAAAACCCCCATTCAGCTGCCCCTTAACTCTGTAGGCACCTAAACTCACTCAATGCCTAAATTTTTACTCTTAAAGTTCTCTAGGTGCCTAAGTGCCGCCTCTGGGCACACACACACTGCTGCCTCAGGAGGTGCCTGGAAACAGGGGGTCACGTCAGATATGTTCACATTGTTATCCCTGTTTCTCTCCCATTGCAGCTAACAATGGGTGAGACCTAATCTGACAATACACACCAAGACAGCAACAGAAGACAGATACAGATTTTAACTTAACAGGCCTTTTTCAGGGTCTCAGCCTAAGATGGCACTGAAAATAGCTAGTTTCAGTGTGGGCAGATTCTCTGCATTCTACCTGGCATGAAAGCAAATATCATGTGCTTGCAAGACACACAGAGAGACAACAACATTGAACATCCCAGGGAAGCATATTGCTGTGAACATCAAAAATGATATCCATGGCAGCAAGACCTGACAAAAGACGGGTGGAAAACACTGCTGTGAAACACCCTGGCACAATGGAACTTATCCTGGTTGAACTTGATCAAATAGCAGTAATTTTTGTTTATAAGCCGCTATGTGCACAGTTTGCATAGCCAGTTGAATTACCCCTGCCAGAAAAATTACGTCTTGTCATAGACAACTTCAGCAGTCCCACACCATCTGGTGATACCCTGATAAAGACTACAATGGGGAAGAAGCTGAGAAGTGGGCAGCAATAAGCAACTTGATCGTGCTCTGTGATAAAGAAGGATAAATGTACCTTCCAAAGTGCACAATGGAGCAAAGGGCACAATCCCACCTAGCCTTTGTCACCTCTGAAAATGCAGCCAACTTCACAGTGGAGGTCATGGCAGCAGTCCTAAGATCATAGCATAGATGAGATCAAATGATAATAAAGCCTGCAGTGCAACCTAGGAAAATAAAGTGCCTGTAGACTATTGGCTTTAGTGTGTGGTGCTGGATGGTGTCAGTGGCCTGTGATATACATAAGGTCAGACTGGATGATATGGTGGGCCATTCTGTCCTCAAATTCTATTACTCTAACTTCAGGAAGCCTAATGGAGAAAGGGGCTTTACCCTCTGAATTGGATGAATCTATCTCTAATATTACTCTGACACATGAGCACTATGGAAATTTTGTCTCCCTGGTGTGGAAGACTGCCCAAAAGCACATCCCTCGGGAATGTTGGACACTATATGTACCTGGGCTTTCAGAACAGACAAGCTACCAATAAAAGAGATGTTCAGAACTTTGTGACCTGGATTCCTTTGGTGAAGAAACCATTGGGCTTAGGGAAGTGCTTATGAGATAAATTGGAAAAGAGTGGTATGACTGCTGGAGAGAACTGATTGAAACAATAAACCTGTGCCATAATAGCAGAAAAGCATGAGCCACCATTCACAAACTCAACCTTGATGGGCAACAACCAAAGCACATTGCCAGTCTTTGCCAACCATGTCACACACCAACTCATTCTAAATGGTAAACCAGACTACAAAGCCAAATGCAAAACAAAACAAGTGAAGCAGGACCGGCATACACTGTTCAAAAACAGCAAAATCTACAATGACCAGTTCAACACTGAGGAGCTGACAATAGCCATGAAAACCCTGAAATGTGCAAATACAGCTGGACTCAATGGTATATCTGCTGAACTATTAATATGTTTTGGGATGAGAGCACAGAAGTGGCTGCTTTAACTCTTACAAGGAGACAAGGTAGAAACCCAGGCTATAGAGAAAGGGCAAAGTGGTTCCATTACTTAAAGCACTCAAAGACCCTAACTCCATAATGAGTTATTGCCTATTACTCTGCTCAAGCTGCAAGCTAAAAGAGCAGATGATAATGGGTAGAATAGCACCAATAACACTGCTCTACAGCCAAAATGCTCCTGAAATAAATGTAGTCAAACTTTACTAATTCTGGGTCACTGAGAACGAAAATGATGCTTAAAATTGTTGATTGGCTCTAGTTTTCAAGATATGCTATTGGGTCAGTATATATGACCCTTGACTTGGGAATGGCGGAGGATAAGTGAGTTATAAAGGGAAGGGATCTCAATTTAAACCAGAAATGACTAAAATACATCTTTGACTGGATCTATGAATAAATCTATGACTGGGTTTGGACAGTACTTGCTTTTTAGGCAAAACAATGAATGATGCAATCTGAAGCTGGTATTGCATCATACATGATATGAATTGCATCATGTTATTCCTAGAAGTCATGGATGATGCAATCATAACGAAGCTTACATCACTCTGCTGAACAAATTGCCTTATATCAGCTCTAGAAATCATACAGTGTCGTGCTCTCTTATTTGTCAGTGTTTGATTTTGCAAAGGGACACATTTCTGTTTAGCCAAAGTGAGCAGAGATGCCTCGTACTTGTGTGAACAGTGCAGATAACTTCTGCTATGTTTGTGGTGAAGTGACTTTTGCATCACAAAAGCTCAGTATAACCACTATGGTTAAGAAAGCCTATCACCTTTATTTTGGCTGCAAAATTGGAGATCAGGACAAGAGGTGTGCCCCACACTTATGCTGCAACACTTGTGCAACAAATCTTCACCAGTGGTTGAACAGCAAAAGGAAATCTATGCCTTTTGCAGTGCCAATGATTTGGAGAGAGCCAACAGATCATACCAGCAATTGTTACTTCTGCATGGTGCCTCCAGTTGGGAAAGGTGTGTCAAAGAAGAAAAAGTGGACTGTGCATTATCCAAACATTCCATCAGCTATACGCCCAGTACCCCACGGAGAAGGACTGCCGGTTCCTGATGCACCAGAATCATTCTCACTTGAGTCAGACAAGGGAGAGGAAGAGGATGAAACTTCTGGTCCTGAACCATCAATGTCACAGAACCCACATTTTCTCCCATCCTCCTCCTCTGAACCACACCTCATAACACAAGGTGAACTGAATGACCTTGTCAGGGATTTGGAACTACCCAAGAGTAAGGCAGAGCTGTTGGGCTCCAGACTACAGCAGTGGAATCTCCTGGCAGGTGATGTTAGGGTTTCCATGTTCCGTGACCGTCAAAAGGATCTTGTCCCATTCTTCTTCATGGAAGGTGATCTTGTAGCCTGCAACAACATCGATGGTGTGATGGCAGCCCTCAACATCGTTCACAATCCAAATGAGTGGAGACTGTTCATTGATTCATCGAAGATGAGTCTTAAAGCTGTTTTACTGCATAATGGCAATGTTTTGCCATCAATTCCAGTTGGTCATGCAGTCCATATGAAGGAAACCTATGACAACATGAAACAACTTTTGAGGTGCATAAACTATGACCAACATCAGTGGCAGCTTTGTGGCAATTTGAAGGTTGTTGCTCTCTTGCTTGGTCTGCAGACTGGATGCACAAAGTACTGCTGTTTTCTCTGCGAATGGGATAGTCGTGCAAGAGATTCCCTCTCCATCAAGAAAGATTGGCCACTCCGACAGTCATTGGAGCCTGGGAGGAAAAGTGTTCAGCATCCACCACTTGTTGAATCAAGGAAGATTTTGTTACCACCCTTACACATCAAGCTGGGTCTGATGAAGAACTTTGTCAAGGCCATTGACAAAACACAAGCAGCTTTCAAGTACCTCCGTGGAAAATTTCCAAGGTTAAGTGAAGCTAAGATAAAGGAAGGTGTCTTTGTTGGTCCTCATATTCGTGAACTTCTTCGAGATGATGCATTTGACCATGCACTGCCTGGCAAGGAAAAGACGGCATGGAAAGCCTTCCAGTTAGTGGCAATAAATTTTCTCGGAAACAACAAGGCAGATAACTACAGGTTGTTGGTGGAAAACCTCCTCAAGGCATACAAAAGCCTTGGTTGCAACATGTCACTAAAGATACATTTTTTGCACTCTCATCTAGATTTTTTTCCACCAAACTGCGGAGCAGTGCACGACGAGCACGGCGAGCGATTTCACCAGGACATTGCAACAATGGAGAAACGCTATCAGGGCAAATGGAGCCCATCAATGCTTGCAGACTATTGCTGGACAGTGACAAGAGATACTCCATTTAATGAATACAAGAGACAAGCCAAGAAGCGCCGAGTAGACACTGAATAGGATTAAACTATGTACATAATAGTTTTTGCCTTTTGTTTCATAATAAATTTTATTTATATAACCCTTTTGCTGATTTTTAAAATGTTACATAAACAGGATAGGTGAAATATTATCATGTAAAGCAACCATAAACACATGAAAAGACCTAGGTTTACAATTTATGATTAAAACTCTACTATCTACACAATATACATAGACATAAAATGTAAAAACTTAAATATCTTAGAAACAGTAGCCAATCCGCTGTTTTAATTGTCATATTTGAATTCAGCACATCAAAATACATAATAAATAGCACATTTTATCTCTGAAGCAGACGACTTCTCAAAAATTGTAGACCAGTGTAATGGAAGGGCAGCTGATTGATAACCAAACTGGCTTCCACCCAGGATGTTGGCGGTAGTCAACTTCCAAACCTAACTGAATATACTCAAGATGACTTTGAAACCTGCAGAATTACAGGGTCTGCTTTTGTTGATCTGTTGGCTGCTTATGACACCGTAAGCCATCATGCACTTCTACTGAAATTTGCAGTAATTCTGATGGTCCAGATCATCTCTTCCCTGCTCGAGAATCGATGTTTCTTTGTCAACATGGATGGTCAGAAAAGTCTATGGTCTATTCAATGAAATGGATTTCTCCAAGGTTCAGTACTATCTTGTTGTTTAATGTCTACACAAATTACCAACCAGAATTCCCCAGTGTGTACAGATTCATTTATGCAGCTTATCTTTGATCGCCAGCCATATGGAAGGATTTGAAGGCATTGAACACATTCTGACTGGTTCCCTCAGTGTACTTGGAAAGAAATATCACACATGGCTCCTGCCAACCCTAGCAAGACACAAGTCTTGCCCCTTTCATCTGAAATACGAACAGGCCAAGCAAAAACTCCAGATATCATGGGATGGAACAATCTTTGACCACTATTAACATTCTGTGTACCTAAGGGTCACATTAGACCAAAGACTGGCATTCAAAGATCATCTCAAGAAGTTGAAAAAGAAAGTGAACTCCAAGAATTAGCCAACACAAAATGGGATGGGGAGATGACCCCAAAACATTCCAACCAACTATTCTTGCCGTATGTTATTCAACTGTGAAGAACTGTGCCACAGTTTGGTCATGCTCTAGCCATATACACAAAATTGATACTGAACTCAGTCAGTTCTGTAGGATCATCATAGGGACTTTTAAACTGATTCCTACACTGTTACTATACTGCCTCATGGGGATTGCACCACCATCAGTTAGGTGGGATGAGTTCAGTAAATAATAGACATAAAACAGGTGCGCGATCCAAGACATCCTCTGCATGGACACATACCACCACTGAAGAAGCTGACGTACAGAAACAGCTTTGCCTCTGAAAATCCCTTACACCCAAATACCACTGTGGAAGGCTAAAGGGTAACAAATTGGCTGAAAATGCCAATGATCTTGCAGAACCTGGTCCCTTCAAAACAATCCCTTCCAGTTACTGACCTCAAATGAAAACACTGCTATATTCGAAATTGAGCAAGAGCTGAGGTGACAATATGACTGAGTGGAAGCTGAGGAATGACCCCAAATATGAATGTGGAGAGCCTAGGCAAACATTTGAAAAATGCCTGATACAGTTCCCCTGACAACATTTTGCAATTTTAAAGGACCTATTGGAGAGAAGTGACACCACCAGATCGTGGCTGCAGTTTTGGAGCAATAAGCTATGATGATGATGCCTAGACACATATCTCATGCCTAAGCCCAGTACGATCCTCAAACAAGGCAAAACTAGATGTTTCCCCCTTTATCTTACCCGTGGACCCTGATCCAGCATGTATGATCTGAGCACATCTAACTCCACACAAAGCCACAAGAGATGGTGATGAAGAGCAGGAGGGGTCCCCCTTATAATCTTTAGCAGTCTAATGGTTAAAGCACTCAAACAGGATGTTGGAGACTCCACTTCAATTCCCTCTCTTCTGGATGAAGAGAAAGTTTCCCACCCTTCAGGTAAGTGCCCTAACCACTGGTCTGATGTAGGTCTTTCTGTCCCTTCTGTGGAAGCCATTCCACTTTATATAAATAATTACATAATATGCACTGGGTCAAAGAGAGAGTGAGAATGATTAGTCCAGTGGCTTGCAAGCAGAGATAGGTGCCTTCCTCCAGCCTGGATTTATGTGCCTAAATCTATGAGACGGCCAGGGTTTAGAACATCTGCTATTGGCTTTTAGGCCACTCCCTACCTATTGTGCTGGCTTTTGTGGATCACAGTCTCAGGCTTCTATCTTTCCCCATGCCTTTGTAATCACTTTTCCTTACTGGGTTACTCAGGAGCAGGCAACTCTCATCTGTTGCCTGGGCGCCTTAAGTCAGTAAGGATAATGGAGATCCTGGCGGTGCCAGCTGAGATGGGGAATTAGGTAGGAATCCTTTAGTCACCCCTCTGTAGTAGTCCTCTTACTCCTATGAATATTTATGGTCGGTGGGGCCTTCACCTGAACAGGCACAGTATACACTGGTGGGTGTACCTCAGTTGCCTCCAGGAATGAAAATATAAATAATGTATCTTGTGCAGGCAATAAACACCCAAAAGAAAACCAATTCAATTTTACTTAAAAGTTATCCTAACAACGTACAATAGAAAATGCAACAGATTAATATACATGAAGTTGTTATATCTATACGGTATGCAGTAAAAGATGCTGCAATAACTCAGTTAATGGCTTCAGCGTTCAACAGCAAGTTGCAGCTTAAACCCTTAGCATTATATACAGAGACACCACATCTCTGAGTGCACATGCCCAAGCTTATAGTCCTGGGCCCTCTCTTGTGTTTGTGTGCAAGGGGAACAGGAGTTCAGGCCAGCACTTTGTAAGTCGGGCAAAGGCAGTCCAGAAGAAACAAGCAGTGAGGCAATTTTATATTGTGACCAGCTTAGGTTGCACAGTACCATCTGGCAGTAACAATTATATTAGAAAGCAATAGCCTAGGGGTAACTTGTTCTTTCCTCAATTGTCTGTAAGTCTAATTCACATCTGCTGCACAGCCAACAGTCTCCAGCTTCTGCTTTCAATGTCTAGCTGTGGAGAAGTCCATGAGCTAGGGTTCAGTACTAACAAGTTATCAACTATAGCATAGTCTTAACCCTGATCATGTGACTTCAAACTGACAACTCAACAACAGGATTCACTCACAGCTTCTCCTTGGCCCAGACCCAACAGAGAGCAGTAGCTCTCTGTTCTAACTCCCTGCCCACATGTCATATTTCTTGTCTTCATGTGGATTTTAAATACTTTTTTTTTAAAATGCAGGAATAAACCTGTGGGTTTCATAATGTATCAAACTTGTTTGGCCAAATTAAACTAGTGCTGTCAGGTGAGATGAAAAGAAGGAATTTAAACAGAATTAATTACTGTGTTGCCCCTTTGGCCTGAGCAATTAGCCCATATGCAGGGCCTTGCCATTAGGAGGACGAATGGCTGATGAGAGTTAAGTATATCTGTGGTGCAATTCTGTTTGTTTTCTAAGGGTGTGCACAGAGTCCTGTTTACCTGAACTGAAGAACAAATACCAGCAGGCAGTTTCCTTGTGAAAAATTTCCAAATCTGCCCCTCCATTTAGTTCTGTTCCCCGGTGAGCTCTGTATTTCTGGTCCTTTTCAGGGCCATGATCATGAATGCTTCTCTCATTGCCTGCTGGCTTTCTTCGTGGCTTTCTGCCTCTAGCACGCACACCATTTGCCAGACAAAATCCTAACCTCTGCATTTTCAATCATAGAGCCCCTCAGCCCATGCAATTCAGCTTCTGATGAGGACTTGCCATATTACTTGTTGCTTGTGGTAGTGGGTTCTATTGTTTCCATCCATTTCACTACCTAAAAGGGGCTTACTTGCTTCCATTTAGCCTGAAAGTAGGGTGCTTAGCACACCCCTCAGCTTTAACCAGGTCTATGTTGCCAGAGATCAGAGTCCCACTTGATGGGAACTATTAACAGCTTACAGCATAACAACATATATTGTGGCCATTATTTTTGTTTGTGTTAAATTGTGTATAACTCTGTCTCTTATTAGTACTGATTAATATTGTAACCATTCCCCCTGCCAAGAAGTATTTGGTAGTCTAAAAAGGCGCATATGTTCAGGCAAGTTGCATGCCCGTACCTCTCTAGATCTTGTGATTAAGTCATGAATGTAAGCCACACTTTTTTAAAGATTCAAACTTACCTTTATATTATTCATGGAAAGGTTTTCTGCATAACCTTATTGCCAAGCATCTGCTTTAATATGACAGGTGTATCCCTGTTAGCTCTTTAGTAAAAACTCTTCTTTGTACTTTTGTAAGTGTTTTGGTTTTGATGCAAGAAAAATATAGTCCCTTTACAGACTTATTAATTTAAATGATATTCTGTACAGTGTACTGCTTTTGGTGAATAATTAATTTGATAAAACTATACCTTTTTGATTGTCTCTTTTATATTCATAGTGTACCTTTTGATGCTCAAGATGACAAGATAATACAGCACCATATTGCAGGCACTCTAACCAACAGGTGAGCACTTTGCTGTTACATAGGAAATGCATCCTTTGTAGTCTTATCTTATTGTCTGTAGGTGTCAACTAAAACCTCTTTCAGATTTTTTCCCCCACACATAATTTGAATGATTCCATATCTGAAGGAAAGAAAAAAAATCCAACTAAAAATTACAGTATTTCTCACTTCTATTTGACTTTATCCAAATATATCATGGAAGAAATGTGCCATGTTATGTCATAACATAAAATAATGAACAATAAACAAACATCTCAGAGCAATATAGGATGCCAGTCTTTTATCTGGTATTTTGGCACAAGTAGTAGAGATGTAAAATGTCTGCACTACCAAGTGGATATCTGAGGACTAGAGTGAAACCTTTTAAAAAAGGGGCTAAAAGCATAACAGGGACATTCAGAAACAAGTTCAGCTTAAACATCAGGGACCTCGGAGAACTATGAAATAATGTTCTGTGCCTTTGAGAGAGAGGATTGCTTTGCAATAAAATAGATGACATCACTGCTTTAAGTGGTTGCTCTTTGGATGCCTAGTAACTCTATTCTAGTTGGCACTGACTGAACTCTCCAAGCCTCACCCACTGGAACGAGAAAAAAGAGGATTACTACTGTGTTTGGAGCAGAGAGAGAGAGAGAGACCTTTACAAACTTAGTTATGCATAGAATAACTTAAGTTCCACTAGAAGGCCTTAAGAGAACAGTCAATAAAGACATTGGAGTAGAAATCCCTAACTGTTAGTGTCTGTGCTTGGTTACTTTGTACTGCTTTTGCTACTAAAATACATTACTGTCAAATATATATATGCCATATGCTTAATTATGTGATATGATGACAATATTTTGGTTTATTATCTGTTTATATCTCAACTAATAGACTGTAATGTATTGATGTTCCTCTTCTATTTCTTCTTGGGGTGTTTCGGCTTTATTTCCATAAGTCCTAGTTAGATGGATTCTCAATTATTGCTGTTTTTAGTTTATACTGTGGTTACATCCTAAGGCCCAATCAGGATCAGGTGAGGTGCAAGCACACAGGGAGTATGATCCCTACCCCAAAGAGATTACTTGTTTCTTATTTTTAATTGACTTACACAGTTGGAAACCATTCTGTTAAGGTTGGTCTCCTTGCTGTATATACATTCATCTCTCCAAGTATATTTGATGTATATTCTTCTATTCTGTTACCATCATACAATTCTAGAGATAAATTGGCTTAATATTTTATTTATATGTTGGGTCAGTCCTTTCTTACTGAATATTATGGCTAGTAATATACCTTGGTATCTGAAAAGCAAAAGTACTGGTGTTTGAATGCAAAATTCAATCTGTTACCCTCAGGACATGTCTACACGATGTGTTGGTGCCTACCAGGTGAGTGTAAATTCTACTGTGCACCAATATGTGCACTAATGGGGGGGAGGGATAGCTCAGTGGTTTGAGCATTGGCCTGCTAAACCCAGGGTTGTGAGTTCAATCCTTGAGGGGGCCACTTAGGGATCTGGGGCAAAATCAGTACTTGGTCCTGCTAGTGAAGGCAGGGGGCTGGACTTGATGACCTTTCAAGGTCCCTTCCAGCTCTAGGAGATAGGATATCTCCATTAATATGTCATGCACTAACTATCTGTGTAGATCATGATGACATACACCTAGTTCACTTTAGTGTAGTACAATTTAAAACTGTTTGTATAATGCACACACACAGATAGTGAGATTAAAATGCTATAATATACATTTCTGAGCAGTATAGGGATTCTTATTGGGACAACTGAATCACTTGCTTACCACAGGAACATACCACTGGTACTTACAGATTTGTCATTGAAGTATCTATTCCATTTATAGAATAGAGGAGATTTTGAAAGAAAATGTGGTGGTTTAGCAGCTTGAAGCTCAGCTCAAATGAATCAGCATTGCATGTGTCATCAGATATGTCCAAAGGTCAACCTGACTTCTGCAACAATATTCTAAGTCTTTGACACATCTTGATCAATCTTGTCTAAAGCACTCCATCTGGGCCAATTAACTTCACTTTAGTTGCTGGCTTGGCTTCTTTTTATCAATGGTTTTGCACTGCTGCAGATTTTTTTTTCGTTGAGACCCTCAGTAAACTTCAGCTATCCAACACATTAATTAAAGAAGCAACCATATGAACTTCCTCTATTTGGGTAACTTGTCAAATATGCTTTCAAGTTGTTAAAAAGGAATGGCATTGTGGGTCCGATAGATAAAGTCTGACTACAGAGATTACTTTGGCATTGTAACACTGTTTAGTATATTCCAATTTAACACTAAAACATAAGAAAAAGAAAAAAATACCTTACTCCATTCTGTCACAGAGTAGCTGGCCCTTTGAGACCTGTTATTAAACACAGTAACCAACATAAAAACAAAAACATTCTAGAAAGCACAACAGAAACATCAAAAAACACAAAATAGGAAGGTCAAAACAGATCAAACTGATACCAGAGAACACAACCCACCCCTTCCTTCCAATGTCTGCCATTCTGTTGAAAGGAGAACTCCGACACTGAAAACTTGCCACATTCTTCACAGTAAAAGTCCAATTAAATCAGAAGTCAACCATGACAAATAGTCCTTGCTCAGTCCCATAACCGCTCCATCCCTTTATAGAAAGTCCATTGCATAGTGCTGAAGATTCTACTTCTGGCATCCTCAATGCCTGGACAAAAGTCCAGCCTCTCAATACACAGAAACAAGTTCCTCCACAGAAGACAAAGAAAAAACAATCATAGCCAACAACAGTAACAGAATACTAAGTCATTAAACAATACTTTAATAAGCTGTGCTGCTGACATACTGGTACCTGTGATATCTAGAATAACTACAATGAACCATACTCTTGATCCAGTATAATTCCCCCTGCCCAAAACAACAATCTCTTTTCAGTTCCTACCATATCATGAACTAAAATACTCCCCAATATCCTCTTACTCCTTCACCCATTTGCCTCAAACATACTCCCAAAGGTTCCTGGGCCTAAAGACTGGGCTTCTCCCCGAACCTCAAAGGAGAGGGGCTGGGCACAAACCCATCCCATAGTAACATATGCCTTCACCATTTCTCTGCTTTTCCAGACAGTGCTTCCACTCTGCCGACCTCAGCCCCCCTTTCCCCACAGCTCAGCTCTTTCTGAATTATCTGCATCAACTCCTCTGGTGAAGACCCTGTCAGAGGGCTGAAACACTTCGCGTCACGGAGAAATGTGCATAACATGACATTAATGAGACAGAGGGTCTCTCTCCTCCCCATCCAGTGCTGATACGCTGGCCCTGAGAAATCTCTACTGGGCCTTCTCTTGACCTAAGATGACAGGTACTTTCAACACCCGCACTAATTCTGCCTGCACCTTCTGAGCTCAAGGGCATTCCACCAGCAGATGTGTCGTAGTCCTCACTCCTCAAACATGGCTCTTGCCTGTGTCAGACCTGGTCTATTTTTGCAAAGCTTTCCAGACTTCCCTCACAGGCACTTTAACATGGCAAAGCCTCTGGGCCATATATTTATATTTAAAGGGAACCCTCCAGGGCTTTAGAAGCCTCAAAGCCCCCCAAATGACCAGATCATCTGGGCAACCAGCCAACTTCAAGGGCTCATATGCCAGAGCCTCCCCAGCCTGGTCTGTCTTTCCCTCACTTCCTCCTAGAATATTTCCCATTTCCATAAGTGCTGGATCATCCTGACCAGCTTTTCACGGTGCTACTTCTGCCTACCCTGCACCTATTGACGCTGATGCCTCCCCCACTAATGTTGTACTTCTCCATCTTTGCTATGGTTTCATAGGCTTCCCTTCCCAGCACTCCTCCAACAGTGCCCACCTACCCCTCTGCTGATGGCACTGAATTGATGTGACACAGTTGATTGCTCAAGACCTGGTGTATCATTTGCAGATAAAAATGCAAATTCAAGGTCCTAAGAAACACCTGATGTGTGTTTCATCCTCCAGCCCCTGTATTCCAGAGACAGACTGGAGACCTCTTAATAAGAGAAGGTGTCTTTTTACCCCACAAGAATGGGAAAAAAACCCAGCACTTTCACTCTCCATCAATTGCACCAAGGGCAGCATGTACTCTCTGGCCAATTGAAGGAAGGTTGGAAGCAGACACTGATGAGTCATTTGCACTCAGTGGAAGGTGTGTGCCAGCTCCTGCATCATTCCACCACCCCTCCTTCTGCTCAACGGTCTTCTTCCAATTTTCTCATGGTCACTCCTTTCAAGAACTCTGCCCCCAAGATCATCAGTACGCCTTCCTGTTTTGTACTCTGCAGCCCTTTCAAAGGAGGGAAGGCTGCACTATCACCATCCTTGTCCCCTTCATCACCCAACCATAATGTTTTACTCATCATCAAGTTTAATCTATCTCCCAACACTTGTTCAAACCAATGAAGACAAGTCCTCAGCCTGTCATTTTCCTCATGGGTCATGACTGACTGATATGTCACCCGTGAAAGTTATAACCTGAGGGGAAATGACATGGCCCTGCCCCCCTCACACTCCATCACCTGCTGCCAAGAGCCTAAGAAGAGGATCCACCAAGAACACACATAGCAAAGGGCTCAAAGATAGCTTTGCCTCATTCCCAACCTCAGAGGGATAGCCCTCTGTCCTAGCTAGCTGTCAACTAAAGAGTTACTGACAGCCCCCTCATACAAGGTTTGCAGCCAGGCAATGAAAGTGCTCAGGATCCCATAATGCTGTAACATGTCCCACAGATACTTGTGCTGTATCCTGTCAAAAACCTGGGTTTGATCCAGGGAATATATATACCCTTGCCCAGCTCCCATTGCTTCTGCCTCAAACACCTCCTGAAGATCACACAGTGAATCCTCTAGCAGATTACGCTGGATTGCACTGGCCTAGGTTGGAGGGATCAGCATTACAGCTAACCCCCTAAGATACTTTAGGACCATCTTTGCCAAGATCATATATTCTGTATTAAGTAGGGTGAGGAGTGTCCCATTTTCTAACAATTAACATGTTACTCCTTTGCTTCACAGGATCAGAAACCCCTCTTTAAATTATCTCTCCAAATCCCTCCTTCCCAATGCCTGATTAAACAAGGTTGCCACCACCTGAGCATAAGTCAATAGAAAGTCTGGTACAGTTCACTTGTCAGCCCATCTCACCTGGGGAACCCCCTTTCTTTAGAGCTTAGATTGTTTCTAAAACCTCCTGACACTGAATAGACATGCACAAACCTTCTGCCTCTTCTGCTCTGACTTTGGGGACTATCCTGGAACCCAAAATACAACCTATGCTCTCCTATCTTTGTGTTCCAATGCCTGCTGTTGCTGCTCTTCTCCACCAGATAACTTGACACAATAAGCCTGAATCACAACCATCCCCTCAGGGTCTCTGGTCTACCTCCCGTCTGCATTTCTAAACCCCAGCATATCTTTAGTCTCATTCCTCTCATTTTTATAGGTGAAAATCTGATGCCAATTAGTATTGGCTCTTAGTCTAGCAGCTGCCACTTTCCCTTTACTTTTGGTCTTATCCTCAGCATGAAAGATTCTGACATCCTCCTCCCCATTCCTGAGAGTGTTGCTCTTATCTCTGACATCAAAGTCAGGTGCTTCTACTCCTCCCCTACCATTCCTCACTCCACACCATCCTGAGTTCTTGACAGGGAAGAAGATATGGTCAAGGCCCAGTCTCTGAGGGGACCACTCTGAGATTCTGCAGCCTCTCTTGATGATACCAGAGCAACACTTCTTTAACTCTACTGGTTCCTTCTTCATCCATTCCATCTTTTCCCTAGTCTTCTTACCTCTGCTGTGCCAAGTAGTTTAGCCTCTGCCTGTACAGTCAATGTCTCCATTTTCTGAATCTGCCTGGCCTTAGCAACACTCATGAAAAACTGCTTCAGTTCCTCCTTCCCTATTTGCCAGCCAGCCTGCCAAGGAGGGATAAACCCCAATTACTGACTCTGAGCAAGGAAGTGAAAAACCCAGGACCCTTCCACCCTTTCCACCTGGTAACTACCGCTCATTACTTCCAATATACTCAGGTTCAACTTCTAAATCCCCTTCCCAAACAGAATATCCGTATCCATAGTCAAAGTGGCCTGCACCAATAAATGATCCAATTACTCCAGTGCAATGATCCAGAAACTTACACACTTCTCTCCCTTCTCTATGTACAGTTGGTCAATTCTAGTTTTCTGTGCCACTCTAAAAGATCTATACTCATCACCCTTCTCATGTTCCTGCTTTTGAGACTCATTCTCTGAATCCTCTTCTAGAAAAATCTTTTAGTTTTTTGCACTAATGTATGTAACAATTGAGGATCTGCATCCTTGGCCTATGGATGCCCTCTCCCATCCATATCACTACTTCCACTATCCTGTACCCCAGGGATCACCAACCTTTGGCACACGGCTCGCCAGGGTAAGCACCCTGGCAGGCCGGGCCAGTTTGTTTACCAGCCGCGTCCACAGGTTTGGCCGATTGCTGCTCCCACTGGCCGTGGTTCGCCATGCCAGGCCAATAGGGGCTGCGGGAAGCAGAGGCCAGCACATCCCTCAGCCCACGCCACTTCCCGCAGCCCCCATTGGCCTGGGGCAGCAAACTGAGGCCAATGGGAGCTGCAATCGGCCGAACCTGCGGATGCGGCAGGTAAACAGACCGGCCCGGCCCACCAGGGTCCTTACTCTGGCGAGCCACATGCCAAAGGTTGCCAATCCTTGCTGTACCCAAACATGAGAGTTAAAATTACCTTCAAAAATAATAATCTGAGATGTAAAAGGAAAAGGAGTGATGTCCTCCAACAATAATGCTCTCTCCCTCCCTGACCTTTGGCACCCATAAACATTAATGAGCCTGTACCTAGTGCCATCCTTATACTCAAAACCCACCATGAGTGCCCTTACAGGCACTATCTCTCAAAGCCACAGCTGAGGGATCTTGAAGGTGTAGAATAATACACCAATCCCCTCAGTTACACTTTTATCCACAGACCACATGAACCATCCTCACTTCCAACTAGACTGGGCCTTTTTGCAATCCATTACAGAGTGTAATTGGGTTTCCTGGATCATTAACACATCCCAATACTGCAGGTTCTGTAACACTGCTGTCTTCCACACCTGGGTCCTCAGTGCTCTAATACTATTCACATTTAATGTCCCAACTGTCATAGGGCATGATTGCCCTAGTCTGCCTATGTGGGTCATGGGATCCTCCCATACAGTCAGAAGACACCACCAGGAGTGCTCAAAAGAAATTTAGTAGGCCTTCCCCTAAAATCATGCACTTTTGCATGCTCCATCCACAGTCTCTCAAATATCCTGCCTTTCTTCCTCCTTCAGTTCTTTCCAAAACTACCCAACTCTTTGTTTCCTGTCTCCAAAGCTTTTGATAATCTGGGCACAGGGGAGATGAATGTGCCAGTGACACAGATTCCTCCACTGGCCAGTGAGTAAGAGTCAATAGGTCTGATTCCGCCACTGAACACAACCGATTTCCAGTGACCAAGCCAGATGTCCCAGCCAACGCCCCCTGTCCCTTCACCTCACCATCCCCCATCTTCTAATCCTCATTTCTGCTCCTGCCTGCTGACCTACCAATACTTCCACATTTCCAACTTCTTCCCCAATACTCACCAGTGACTCCAAAACATCTATTGCTGCAACTAGCATGCTGTATACTCCTATATCCTTGGCTAACTCCTGGCCCTTCATCTGCCAGAGGAGAAAATTTATTTCCCAACTCTATAGGTAAGGGAACAGGCCCTGGAAGAAGAGGAGAGGAGAAACAATATGGGGCCTCCATCCCCAGAGAATCCCCTTCTCCCAAGCTAGGACCCCCGATACCACACCATCACTTTTCCCCCCTTCAAAGATCCTCTGTATGAAAGGGGCCTTTGGGGGATGCCCCTCATCAAGAGTAGAAGACGGAATTACCCACCTCTGAGATGGAGAGGGAAACTCCTTTGGGGGAGTTACCAACAAGGAAAGAGCAGCTTAGAGGGAGACAGAGGAGAGGAAGTCGCTCCTTTCACATCAGCCCCACCTGGCATCCAGTGCCTGCTGGAATTCCACTGTGAGAGCTCTTCCCCTGGTACCCATGAAGCTCCACCCCTCTTGCTGCTGCTCCAGCATCAAACCCTCCTTCTCCTCCTCCCTACCTCTCCCTACCTCTCCATCTCCCCTTTCTTCCCCTTCACCTCTGATGATTTCCTGGGGTTTTGCTCCTCTGCTTTCCTTTTCATGTGCCCCGTCCCCAGTCCCACAGGTGACTCTTTATCCCTGATCAATACTCATGTCCTCTGCCCACTTGCAACCTCCTTTGATATGCATGAAGAATTTTCCCTCCCTACAACTTTTCCCCCTGTAATTTGCCTCCATGGCTCCACCCATTTTCTCTCTCCCTCTCTCCCAACAGACCACAGTCCTCCACCTTAGAGTCCTCCCCAGCCACCTCTGAAAGAGCCAATACTAACAGAGGGCCCTGGATGACCTGGGCTCTGAATGAGGAACCTGGCCCAGATGGGCTCCCCAAGTACACCCTTCTGCTTTGTGCCCCCAATGCCTGTATCACAAGCATTTGTCCATTCTGGGGCACGGAGCCCCTATGTAGCCATATTCCTGACATTTAAAATACTGCATCTTAGAACAACTGCATGCAAAATCTTCCTCAGACCCACACCTATAACAAGTGTGGGGCTGACCCACATGGCTAACATTGCCCATTTCCCCTGTTAACTCCACTGAACTGGACAAGTGTGCTAATCTATTATCTTTCAGGCCCTTCCTCATCCAGAAAAAACATGTCCCCCTGCCCAAAGTCCCAACTGTCTGTAACCCTTTTCTCCCTTTGCCAGGGAGAAACAAAATTGTTTCTAAAAAAGAACTGTTACTTGATTTTTCTTGATGTGTGGGGCAGCTAAAGGAATGGCCACCACATATTGACAAATCCCTTTACCTTTCACCTTCCCACAGTGCTTCCAAAAGCTCTCCATCATAGTATTTTTCTGAAAGTAGTGGTTGAGCTCCCTAGGCTCCGACAGCTGAATCGCTGCTACTGTCAGTGACCAGGATCCGGGCAGTCATTCCCAGTGGTTAGAGCAGGAGTTGGTGCCAAGGGTCAGAGCTGGAATCAGAGGCAAGGTGCCAGAGTCCAAGGGCCAGACCCAAGGTCTGAGCAGCTGCTGAACTGCTGCTAGGTTTAAGAGCCAGTTGGCTGACTCTTCCAGCTAATCAGGTAGCCTATCGCAGGTCAGCTGTGCTTGTTAGGTTGCCCGAAGACTCACTCTGCTGCAGGCCCCACTTCCATATGGCTCTGCTGGAGACCCTGATTCCTGACAGCTACATAGTCTGAATGCACAAATTTCATGCTTTTCAAAATGTGATTCTCTATTAAGACATTTGTCTTTGGCATTGGTGTGGTTAGGAAAATGTATCACAAACAAGTCACACGCCTCCTCCCCTATCTCCAGTTATTTGTTCCTCTACCCTCAGTTCTCTTCCCCATCCCCTAATTCCATCCCAACCGCCCCTCACAAAGTTGATCCTCTGCCCTGACTGTTGACCACTATCCCTTCCATCCAATTGCTGCAAGGTCTCTGCATAAGATGCCACCAGTCTCACATCACCTTCCTTAGCAAAAGCAAACAGTGTCTGATTGCAGCCCCTTGGTTGTCAGTGTCCTTTTCTGTGCTTGGGGCCTCCACTCCTGACACTCCATGAAGTTCTTTGATCTGCTGCCGCTGTCGCTGCTGAGTCCATGCCACACTGACCTCCACATCTGTACCTCTGTCCCAAAGAGCCTGAGCAGTAGAATTCCCCATTTCATCCCCAACCTTCTGAATCCTGTTTTTCAGTAATCCTCCCCTTCCTCTTGGTAGAATCTTGTTCCCCAATCAAGGAGATTTTCCTCTGTTAGTCCTAGTTGATCCTTCTTCTCCAACCCAACTCCTCCCTCCTCCGCCTCCACTTGTATGTCTTCTCTGATTCATCCTAAGCTACTCATTTTCCTTTGCTCCATGTTCACATCTGTGTCTCTCCTCAATGCAGTCCCCAAACCAAGCTCCCTATATATATAGCAACCACCTTCACCACCAGCCCATACTGGATTCCGCTGACCACTGATGACTCACTAGGCACCTGGGATCCTCCTTGCCACACCCCAGGCCTCTGTCATTCCTCTGACACTGCCATCTGATCTCCACTCCCATTGCCAGGCCCGCTGCTTCCTCTGTCGTCCACATCAACTGCTTGTGACTTGAACATCACCTCTGGGTGAGTTGGGGGGGGGCAGATTGTACTGCTGTCCTCCTTCTACACACCCTGGTCCTGCCTGGCTCTGTTCTTGCTCTTCCTGCTCTATTATGGAATTCGCTGCAGACACCATGCCCAGTGCCCCAAGTCCTGTTGGTCTTACTGTGGTACAACTGTTCACCATCTCCAGGGCCTCCATCTCCAAACTTTCCAAACTACTAGCTCTCCTGAACCCCAATATGCCCTGTTCACTGCTGTCAGGACCCTCTGGTTTACTGATTGTAAGAACTAAACCTGGTGGGACAGGAACCCAAGAGAAGCCCTTCTTCCTACCCCTAGATTTGTGAAATGGGCCC